>NC_072476.1:0-300000 GCF_027574615.1 Eptesicus fuscus | reverse complement strand
ACTCACTCCCTCCTTCACCTGTTCACTCACTCACTCACTCACTCATTCACTCACTCACTCACTCACTCCCTCCTTCACCTGTTCACTCACTCACTCACTCACTCACTCGTTCACTCACTCACTCACTCACTCCTTCACCTGTTCACTCACTCACTCACTCACTCACTCCCTCCTTCACCTGTTCACTCACTCACTCACTCATTCACTCACTCACTCACTCACTCACTCCTTCACCTGTTCACTCATTCACTCACTCATTCACTCTCACTCACTCAATCCTTCACCTGTTCACTCACTCACTCACTCACTCACTCATTCACTCACTCACTCACTCCTTCACCTGTTCACTCATTCACTCACTCACTCACTCACTCCTTCACCTGTTCACTCATTCACTCTCACTCACTCACTCATTCACTCACTCACTCATTCACTCACTCACTCACTCACTCACTCCTTCACCTGTTCACTCATTCACTCACTCATTCACTCTCACTCACTCAATCCTTCACCTGTTCACTCACTCACTCACTCACTCATTCACTCACTCACTCACTCACTCCTTCACCTGTTCACTCATTCACTCACTCACTCACTCACTCCTTCACCTGTTCACTCATTCACTCTCACTCACTCACTCATTCACTCACTCACTCATTCACTCACTCACTCACTCATTCACTCACTCATTCACTCACTCACTCACTCACTCATTCACTCACTCACTCACTCATTCACTCACTCATTCACTCACTCACTCACTCACTCATTCACTTACTCATTCACTCACTCACTCACTCACTCATTCACTCTCACTCACTCACTCATTCACTCACTCACTCCTTCACCTGTTCACTCATTCACTCATTCACTCCCTCACTCATTCACTCACTCACTCACTCACTCACTCATTCACTCACTCATTCACTCACTCTCACTCCTTCACCTGTTCACTCATTCACTCATTCACTCACTCATTCACTCACTCATTTACTCACTCTCACTCCTTCACCTGTTCACTCATTCACTCATTCACTCACTCACTCATTCACTCACTCATTCACTCACTCTCACTCCTTCACCTGTTCACTCATTCACTCATTCACTCACTCATTCACTCACTCTCACTCCTTCACCTGTTCACTCATTCACTCATTCACTCACTCATTCACTCACTCTCACTCCTTCACCTGTTCACTCATTCACTCATTCACTCACTCATTCACTCACTCATTTACTCCTTCACCTGTTCACTCATTCACTCATTCACTCCCTCACTCATTCACTCACTCACTCACTCATTCACTCACTCATTCACTCACTCTCACTCCTTCACCTGTTCACTCATTCACTCATTCACTCACTCATTCACTCACTCTCACTCATTCACCTGTTCACTCATTCATTCACTCATTCACTCACTCATTTACTCACTCTCACTCCTTCACCTGTTCACTCATTCACTCATTCACTCATTCACTCACTCATTCACTCCCTCATTCACTTACTCACTCACTCACTCATTCAGCCAGTACTCATTTGGGCCCACTTTGTGGCAGGTACTGGACTAGAGAAAGTCTTGTCCTCATGGAGCTCACACTAGCAGTGAAGACAAATAGCACAACAAACAGCAAGTGCACTCACGATGAGCGGGCCTCTCCTCCTGCCCACGTAGCAAAGGGCACAAAGCAACTGGGGCCCAGCTCCTCCTCAGTGTGCATCCTGCTGCCCGTCAGACCCAGGAACCTCAGCATTCACATGGTGCCCGGGTGCCCGGGTGCCCGGGGCCCATCCCAAAGCAGCAAGTCAGAGTCTCTGGAGATGAGGCCTTGCCTCTGCTCCACAGCCCACCTTTCTGCTCTTGCTTGGCCCAGAAGAGTCTGACCCGCTCGCGGATGTGCTTGTCCTCACGCAGCTTCTTCTGCCACTGACGCAGCTCCTGGATCTCAGGATCACAGCGAACCTGAAAAACCCCCAAAGCGTGAGTTCCCCTTGAACCTGAACCCCCCAAAGCACGAGTCCCCCTTGAACCTGAATTCCCCCAAAGCGTGAGTTCCCCTTGAACCTGAACCCCCCAAAGTGCGAGTTCCCCTTGAATCTGAATCCCCCCAAAGCATGAGTCCCCCTTGAACCTGAAAACCCCCCAAAGCGTGAGTCCCCCTTGAACCTGAAAACCCCCCAAAGCTTGAGTCCCCCTTGAACCTGAAAACCTCCCAAAGCACGAGTCCCCCTTGAACCTGAAACCCCCAAAGCACGAGTTCCCCTTGAACCTGAAAACCCCCCAAAGCGTGAGTCCCCCTTAAACCTGAAAACCCCCCAAAGCGTGAGTCCCCCTTGAACCTGAAAACCCCCCAAAGCACGAGTTCCCCTTGAACCTGAATCCCCCCAAAGCGTTAGTCTCCTTCGCTTGGGTGAACTCAGCTTGTTAGCCCCCCGTGGGACCCTACAAACCGATCTGACAGCTTCCAGCTCCAATGAGCCATCTCTGCTCTAAAGTTTACATAAAGTGTGAGCACAAGTAAAGTGTGAGGCTTTGCAATTCTAACGGAGGTGGGGACGGAAATATGATGGGGCCACATATGCAGTTTCAGATTTCCTTGCAGTTTCCTCTTAAACGTTAAAACAAGCTGCTGGCTTTATATTCAAGAATATATTTTATTTAAGCTAAAAGATCCGAAATGTCATTTCAACACGCACTCAATATAAAAGCATGACTGAAGGGTCCCAGGTTTGGTTCTGGTCAAGGGCACATGCCAGGGTTACATGCTCGATCCCCAGCAGGGGTTGTGCAGGAGGCAGCCCATCAATGATTCTCATCATTGATGTTTCTCTCTCTCCCCCTCTCCCTTCCTCTCTGAAATCAATAAAAATGTTAAAATAAAAATTACTTATAAAATATATAATTATGCAAATTTCAGAGTAAAAGCAGCCCTATATGAATGTCATAGAACATAAGGTAATCACCAGAATCTTTCTATTACAAATCAGTGTTTTTTCTGTAGTTCTGAAAGTCTCATGCTCATAGGAGTAGGTACCCTCAACATTCCTCCTCGGGGCTAAACAAGATCATACACAACTTTCCCACAGGCTTTTCTGTATCAGGGACTCAAGGCCACAAAACCCTTCGTCTGCACTGTGACACTGACACCCTCAACAGAACAGACCGGAGGAGCTCCTAGTTACTAAAGGAAGGTGGCACTGACTGTAGTCAGCAAGCTGGCTGTGCCTCGTTACAGTCAGGTTCTTTCTTTACACTTGGTTTATCTTGAAAGCCTGGAAGGGCACACAGAGTGTGGGTTTATCATGGAGGGAGGAAATGGGTGCGAGGACTTTCCTTCTCTACCCCATATCCTTCTGTGTTGGATTGGTCGGGACCAGAAACCCTTTATTGTTCTTGATTTCATTTCAAACTAGAGGCCGTGCACAGGGGGCACGGGGCGGGGGGGGGGGGGGGGGGGGGGGGAGCAGGTACCTCAGCCCGGCCTGCGCCCTCTTGCAGTCCCAGAGCCCTTGGGGGATGTCTGACTGACGGCTTAGACCCACTCCTCGCTAGGTGCCAAGTGATCGCCGCAGGTCCTGGGAGTCCGAATCAAGGCTCTGCACTCAGGAGGCAGCCGCCTTCCAGTGGGTCTCCCCAGAGCAGAGCTAGACAGGCCTCTCCCAGGAAGCCATGCCTTTTTTTTTTTACTAAGTCCCTTTAATAATAAAGCCATATCACAGTATGACTTGGAAAAATGGAATTTCCCCCAGTAGCTCACTTGGTGACAATTGAGATAAAGTTCCTCCAACTTTTCTTGGTACTTGCTTACCCAACTCATCAGGGGATGACTAAGTTGCAAAAGCATGGAAGGTATTCAGTGAACTTTGCAATGATTTATAGGGTTAAATTACAGGCCAGTTTGCTATGCCAAAGACCATAGCACCGCACAATGCTTTGACCTCTTCCTTGCATGAGTACCCAGAACTGACATTTATGTGGTTACAGCTGCCCAGATGTTTCCAGTGTACAGTCAAGGGCAAGAGCCACTGCTCTGGACACTTAATGCCTCCACTGGTGGCTCAAAGCACAGTCCCCACACTGGCAGCGTCAGCATTGCCTGAGAACTACACGCCCCGGCCTCCTGATCCAGATACTCTAGGGGTATGGCCAGCAACCTGTGCGCTACCAGGCTCCCCAGAGCTGGGATGCAGCCTAGTACATGTGAGCAGCCTGATGCTGAGCCCGGCAATCCCGGCTCCCGGGCCCTGCCCCTGGACAGCTCTGCTGCTCTCCTCATCATGTGGGGGAATGTATGCCCGGCTCAGCACCTAGGTGAGCCTCGGAGCAGATTCCAGAGTCCGGCTTCAAGACTGGGAGCTTCCATTGCTGTCCCCTGGAATGTTCCTTCCATCATGGAAGACGGCGAGTCTGGCTACTGCAGGATTAGAGCATGTGGAACCCTGCAGGCCTCAGTCAGGAGCCAGCACCAGGCCCGATGCAGGGGGTACAGGGGTGCGGCGAATTTAACCTTCCAGTCCCCCCTACCCCACACCCCTTGTCACCACTGAGTGCAGCTCTGCAAGTGAGTCAGGGAGGAGCCAGCAGCTAACCCACAGAATCGTGGGAAATAGTCCATTCTTTTGGTTTTAAGTCACTAAGATTTAGCAGTTTACACATAAACTTTGCCTGAAGGGCACTGGTTAGCCCTTTAAAGAAAGACTACAGCCGAAACAGGTTTGGCTCAGTGGATAGAGCGTCGGCCTGCGGACTCAAGGGTCCCAGGTTCGATTCCGGTCAAGGGCATGTACCTTGGTTGAGGGCACATCCCCAGTAGGGGGTGTGCAAGAGGCAGCTGGTCGATGTTTCTCTCTCATCGATGTTTCTGACTCTCTATCCCTCTCTCTTCCTCTCTGTAAAAAATCAATAAAATATTTTTTTTTTTAAAAAGAAAGACTACAGGACAGTTGGACCTTGGTCAGGCCAGCTGCTAGGGGCTCAGATGCAGGGCCACACCCTTGTTTTTTCTTTTTATTTTAAACTAGGGGGCCCGGTGCACAAAATTTGTGCATGGGGTGGAGCGTCCCTCAGCCCAACCTGTACCCTCTCCAATCCGGGACACCTGGGGGGATGTCCAACTGCACTTTTAACAGATGACAGCTCCATTGTTGTTTCTTTCTTTTCATGCTTAAACCCATTGGAATTAGTAGGTATTCAAAGTGTGTACACATTTTGGGTGAAAGGAACCAACGGCGGGTTAGAAACCCCCAGACAGGGAACCTCGCTCACTCCCCATGTCTCCCCACTCCGTTTTCCACCTTCTAGGGCAGCGGGAGAGTCAATGTTTTCTCTCATTAACTCGGAAAAGCACGTCCTGTCACCCGCTGCCCGGCAGGAGCGCGCTAGGCCCCTAGCGAGCGAGGCTCAGTCAGGGCGGCCTTCGCTCGTGGGCGCCGGCACCCAAAGTGCACATTCCTCCTCTGCAGTTACCCCGACATTTCACTGAGAGCACGGAGCTCCTCGCCTCCTCTGGGCTCCCGATCCCGAACACTGACCAAAGGCATCTCAGCGAGGGCCGCCAGCGCCCACCAGGTGTGTCTGTCCACACCTGCTCCCGCCTCAGCACCTGCATTAGCCGCACAGAGGCGATCTCCTCGCCGCACTGGCCTCCATGGGAACAGGGCGTCACCACTCCGCCCTCTCTCTGTCATCTCACAGGCACCACCCTCAGCACCCAGAACACCCAGGCACTCTCCAAAGGATGTGAGCGTGCTGGAGGGGATGTGCGCTTGTCCTGTGGGGGATGTAGGCATGCTGGGGCTGACGGAAGTGTGGAGGAGGGGTGGGGGGAATGTGCGCGCGCAGTAGTCCGGGACTGTAGCGGGCGCATGTGAGTGACAGCACGCTGGAGGACCTTCACACGCCAAGTGGGGGTGGGGGGGGAGGATGTGTGCACCGAGGCCTGCGCCTGCACCCTCGCAGATCCACATGGCGCGGCCAGGAGGGCGTCAATCTGGCCCGCCAAGGTGGCTGTCCCTGCAATCACACACCTTCTGGGCCAGGAGGCTGCACCGGGATCAGCCAGCAGGGAGGGTGAGGACGAGGGCGGCCAGCTGAGAGGGCTCCACAGATGGCCAGCAAGCCATCAGTCACAGGGGCCGCTGCCACCACAGCCGCCTTGTCGCTGGGGCCTGTGCTACCTCTGTTGCTGGGGTCCTCCCAGGTCCGGGGCATGCAGTGCTGTCTGCCTCCTCCGGAGCCAGGTGCGCTCTGAGGGTAGGATCTTCCCACGGCCTTGCTGGAAACAGCTCAGGGAGGGCGCCTCAGGGCTGGTGGGACTGAGGGAAGTGGGGGTGTAGCATGGAGGTGGTGCCTGCACCTCTGTTAACTTACACAATGTGTTTTATACCACAGCATGTGGCGGCAGCTGTGAGTGGTGCCAAGCGGAGCCTGCGGGCCGAGCTGAAGCAGTGCTTGTGGGCCATCAGGAGCGCTCACAGCCACCACCTCCACCATGTGGGGAGTACAGGCCGCCTTCTGCCAGGCCTGCCTCCCCCACTCCCGTCCCCGCTGCCACAAGTCCCTGCCCACCCAAGCCTGCTGCGTGCGCAGCCTGCTGTTTGGTCACCTGTCTGGTCATTTAGGTCGTGACGGCCCCTGGCTTTTTATATATTAGGATAATTCTTTATTGTTGAAAGTATTACATGTCCCCCCCCCCCCCCACCACCATTGACCCCTCCAGCCCGCACCTGCACCCCAGGCCTTCAGCACCCTATTGTCTGTGTCCATGGGTGATGCATACATGCATACAAGGTCTTTGGCTGATTACCTACCCCCACCCCCCCTTCCCTCTGAGATCCTGCACTCTGCTCCATGCTTCTATGTCTCTGGATCTGTTTTGTTCTTCAGTTTATTTTGTTCACTAGATTCCACATATGAGTGAGATCATGTGATACTTGTCTTTCTCTGACTGACTTATTTCACTTAGCATGATACGCTCCAGGTCCCTCCATGCTGTCTCAAAGGGTAGGAGATCTTTCTTTTTACTGCTGCATAGTATTCCATGGTGTAAATGTACCACAGCTTTTTATCCACTCATCTGCTGATGGGCACTTGGGCTGTTTCCAGGTCTTAGCTATGGTGAACTGTGCTGCTATGAACACAGTCCACACCCTCGTTTCATGCTCTGATGTCACAGCTAGAAACTCTTTAGAAGTGTGAACAAGGGGCTGTGCAGTTATTTTACGCTGGGCCCTACGGACTCTGCAGCTGGTCGTGCTGACATGCAGTTTTCCCACTTACACCTGGGAGTTAGATTTATCAGCTTTTGCCATATATTTGGGATATGTTGTGACTGAGCAAATAAAAGGGGGGCTTTACAGGCAGTCTGGCAAGTTGCCAAAACATTTTCTGGGCAGAATCAGGAAAATCACTTACAGCTATAACCTGAATACATTTAAACAAGCACAGGGCCCGGTGGGGGCAGGAGCAGGGCCTGGCAGGGAAGCCCAGCCCCTCACAGCCCAAACGCACTATTTATAGTGCCATGGCCTACTTTGCCCCCCCTCCTACCGCCCCCCGCCATGCCCTGAGAATTCCCTGAGAACTGCTGATAGAATCCAGGTGCCTGCATTTGGGACACGGCTGGAATCACGCTGGGACAGACAAAGGTCTTTCTGATTAGCTTGAAGACATTTTGAAAAACAGCAATTTCTTTGACAAGGAATAACAATATTAAGAAAAAGTATCAGGAAATGATCAGAAATATATTCTTAGGGAAGAAAGTGCACGGATCTGATCAAGTCAACAAGCAGCTAGCACTTGTGAGGCCTTCACCTGTGCCAGGCGCTGTGCTGAGCACTGACGTCCATCATCGATACCACCACACCTACCTGAGGGCAGCACCTCTATTACCTCCAACTCACAGGAAAGGGGACTGAGCTGGGAAAATTCAGTAGCACAGGGAAGGTCCTGGGGCTTGTAAGCTGGATTCAAACAGCAGCCTGGCCCCACCCTCACCCCTGGCCCCTCCCTCCACAGCCTGGCCCCGCCCCCACCCCTGCCCCCTCCGTCCACAGCCTGGCCCTGACCCCTGACTCTGACCCCTCTCTCCACATCCTGGCCTCGCCACCCCACCCTCCACAGCCTGACCCCACCACCACAGCCTGGCCCCACCTTGTCTGTAACTCCAGGGAAGACTCCCCGGAACCCTGCTCAGTGGGCCTGGGGTGAGGTCTAGATAGTGCATTTCCAACCAGTTGTCCCATGAAGATGACGCCCCTGGTTACCACCACAATTTGAGAGGCAAGTGTAGCTATTATAATAGCTTCTTCCTGCTTCCACTGTACTTCAGCTCCTAACAGTCTCTTCAACTCTCTTTACAGTAGCCAGAGTCCCTAAGAATCTCCACTGCCGCTTCGTAAATGAACCCGCAAATTTGTCATCGTAACCAATAAGCACTTATTATCGTGGACATTTTCTGAGGGTCAGGAGTCGAGATGCAGTGGGCTGGGGGACTCGGGCTCGGGGTCTTGCATGAGGTCACGATCAAGGTGCAAGTGGGCAGTGGCCGGGGGGCGGGGGGAGCGTGGCCGGATGGAGTGGGACTCCCTCACGGCTCCGGGCTGGAGGCCTGGTTTTCTCATGGAGGTGTCTCTGGAGGGCTGTCCATGCTGTGGCAGCTGGTTTCCCAGAGGAAGAGGGAGAGATGGAAACTGCAGAGCCTTTGCCACCTGATCTCGGACGTGGCCTGCCCTTCCTTCTCCCACGGCGCCCCTTCCACTGCCACGCGGCGTGGGGACGTTTCCCACAGCCCAAGCTCCTTCGCACTATGACAAAGGCCAGTGACACTCTGAACAGACCTTTTTTCAAGTGTCATCTCTGGGAGTTTAACAAGCACAGCTGCAGGGTGAGGATCCTGGTGCACAAGCGACCCCCCCACAAAAGTCCGTGTTTGAGTGCCCACGTAAGTCCCCAGGAAGGAGTTATAAAATGAACAATACAGTTTGGTGTTCATTTTCAAATGCCTCACTAGAGAGAACCTTTAAGGGATTCACTTATTCACCAAAATATTGACAAAGTGCCTGATGTGTGCCAGAGAGCTGGGGGTACAGGATGAACAAGTCAAGCAGCCTTACCCTCATGGCCCCCTTCTGAAAGTCAGGGTGACGGGCAGTAGATAAGTGAGTATCAATGTAAGGTAAGTGACAGGCAGAAAACACAGCCTGCAAGAGGGTAGTGCAGCGAGTGAAGAGAGTGCTATTTTGGAAAGTATTTTAGAAAGGGAGACCAGGAGGACAGCTGCAGACACAAGGAACAAACAGCAGGTGCAAAGCCCTGGGGCTGGGGCCTGCTTGGGGCCTGCGCAGGACAAGGGGAATACTCGCAGGCTTTAACAAGATTCCCTAGCAAGGAAAACAGAACCAGTTACTCCACAACGACAGTGACAATAGCTAATACTGGCTGTGCACTGACCATCTGACCCAATCTGCATAGGCAGGAACCATTATTATTCCATTTACAGACAGGGAACCGCGGTTCGGCAGCTAAATAATCCAACGAAGTCATCAGTCACCAGACAGACCTTAGGATCCACGCAGATCTGTCTGCTGTCAGAGCATCCTTTTTAACAAGTCGCCATGAGACCTGTTGCACAATGAAAGACTAAAACACGTCTTTCCATTCAGCTGTAACATTCAAGAGCAAGAAAGGGAAGCTAAGGATAAGAATGTCAAGCGATCTTTCACACACACATAAAATTGTCCTGCCCACGCCCGCCAGCCTGCCAGCAGCCTAACCGGGGAAGCGCCTGCCTCCTCTGAGCACAGAGCCCCTTCTTGGGGTCTCTTCTTTCTGCCAGAAATCTGGGAGAAACAACAAACCTCTCCTTTGTATTCTTTGAAGAGCCTTTTCATAGTTGCTTGGTTTTTATCCTGGGCTGTTTTCATTATCCATTCTCTACCTAACTATATAGGTCATCTCTAAATAGAGAAAAGTGGCCTTTCAGGGGAATTATCAACGTCAACAAAATCAAAACCCACTTGAACTCATCTCTTTCCCCTTTTCTTTTCTTCTGGTGAAATGTACATAACATAAAACATACCAGCTCAGTCATTGTAAGTGTGCAGTGCAGTGGCATTAAAGGCATTCCTAGTGTTGTGTAGCCATCACCACTGTCCATCCCCATGGCCTTTTCTTCTTGCAAAATGGAAACTCTGTTCCTATGAAACACTAACTACCATTCTCCAGCCCCCAGCCCCCGCCAACTGCCATTGCATTTTCTGTCTGTATGATTCTGACTCTCCCAAGAACCGCACCTGAGTGGAGTCACACAGTGGTTGTCCTTTTGTGACGAGGCTCTGTCACTGAGCAGGAGGTCTCTGGGCTTATGCACCCTGCAGCATCTCAGAACTGCTCTCCTTTTTAAGGCTGAATAATTTACCATCTTATATATATACTAGAGGCCCAGTAAACGAAATCTGTGCATGGGGGGAGGGGGGCGGTCCCTCAGCCCGGCCTGCGCCCTCTCCAATCTGGGACCCCTCGGGGGATATCTGACTGCCGGTTTAGGCCTGATTCCCTGTGGGACCAATCACCCCCAACTACCCTCCCTTGCCGGCCCCGATGGCCTCCAACTGCCTTCTCCTATAGGCCATCTTGTTGCGGCCATCTTGTGACGACGCAGGAGTGGCCATCTTGTGATGACGTGAGGCTGTCACACAAGGACGCGAGGGCCACCTAGGCTTTTATTAGTATAGATGATTACATGTTGCTTATTCATCTATTAATGGGATCTTGGGTTGCTTCCACATGTTAGCTATTGTGAGTGAAGCTGCTATGAACCTGTGTGTACGAATGCCTCTCTGAGACCTTCTTTTAATTATTGTGTATGCATACCCAGAAGGGGAGTCACCGGGTCCTGTCATAGTCCTATTTTAATTTTGAGGACCTCCATACTGTCTTCCGCAGTGGCCGTACCAAATACATGTGCGCCAATAGTATTTTGCTGCTTTTTGTTTTACATGGATGTGAGGTGATTTTTCCTCTCCATGACCTTTCCTAATGCTTGGTGATGTTGAAAATATTTTCATGTACTTGTCGGCCATTCATATATTTTCTTGGAATAAATGTATTTTCAAGTCCTTTGCTTATTTTATAAAGATTTTCTTTGTTGTTGCATTTTGGGAGTTCTCTGTATATTCTGGATATTAATCCAGCCTTAAAAAGGAGAGCAGTTCTGAGATGTTGCAGGGTGCATAAGCCCAGAGACCTCCTGCAGTGGTGGGTAGTGTATTATGATAGACAAAATTTTTATGTTTTCATAAAGTCCAACTTGCCCACTTTTTTTTGTTGTTGTTGTTACCTGTGCCTTTGGTTCATATACAAGAAATCACTGCCAAATCCAGAGCCATGAACTTTGTCCCATGTTTTCTTCTAAGCATTTAACTGTTTTGGTCTTAAATTTAGGTTCTTGATCCATTTTTTAGTTCATTTTTGTATATGGTTTTACTAAGGGCCCAGCTCATTCTTTGGCATGGGGACATCCAGTTTTCCCAGCACCACTTATTGAAAAGACTAATGTTTCCCATTGAATGGTCTTGGCACCATTTGACCATATGTGTGAGAGTTTATTTCTGGGCTTTCAGTTCTATTCTGCTGATCCGAATGTCTGTCTTTCTGCCACTACCACACTGTTTTGGTGATTGTAGCTTTGGAATAAGTTTGAAATCAGGGAGAGTGAGTCCTCCAGTTTTGTTCCTTTTCCAAGATTGTTTTGGCCATTTGGGATTCTTTGAAATTCCAAGTGAATTTTAGGATGGATTTTTCTATTTCCACAAAAAGCCCAATATTTATTTTATAATCACTGCATTATTGAATATTAATTGTTTATACATTTTATTTAATTTAAAGGATGTGGCATGGTTTCAGAAAGAAAACGCTCAGATTCTGAATCAAAACCTAGTGCTTCTAGACTGTCTCCTAGCTCAATCCTCGCTGTCTCACCAGCTCCCACCAGTAAGGAGGGCTCCCACCGTGGGCCCACAGCTGCGAGGCTGTTAGGCTTACAAAAAAGAAATGGGCTGTGTCCAGGTCTGAGCTGTTGTACATTGTGCTGCTATGAACATAGGGGCATACATTCTTTCTGGTTGGTATTTTGCGTCTCTTAGGATATATTCCTAGATCACTGGGTCAAAGGGCAGTTCCATTTGTAATTTTTTGAGGAAATTCCATACTGTTTTCCACAGTGGCTGCACCAATCTGCATTCCTACCAGCAGTGCACGAGGGTTCCCTTTTCTTTGCATCCTCTCCAGCACTTGTCCTTTGTTGACTTGATGGTAGCCATTCTGGCAGGTGTGAGGTGATACCTCATTGTCAATTTAATTTGCATTTCTCTGAAGATTAGTGATGATTACCATTCTTTTTTTAAAAAATAAATCTTTATTGTACAGATTATTACAGTTGTTCCTTTTTTTCTCCCCATAGCTCCCCTCCACCTGGTTCCCATCCCATCCTCTTCCCTTACCTCCACTGTCCTCATCCATAGGTGTACGATTTTTGTCCAGTCTCTTCCCGCACCCCCCACACCCCTTTCCCCCTGAGAGTTGTCAGTCCACTCTCTTTCTATGCCCTGGTTCAATTATATTCACCAGTTTATTCTGTATATCAGATTTTTAATTCACTTGATTTTTAGATTCATTTGTTGATAGATATGTATTTGTTGTTCATAATTTTTATCTTTACCTTTTTCTTCTTCTTCCTCTTCTTAAAGAATACCTTTCAGCATTTCATATAATACTGGTTTGGTGTTGATGAACTCCTTTAGCTTTTTCTTATCTGTGAAGCTCTTTATCTGACCTTCAATTCTGAATGATAGCTTTGCTGGGTAGAGTACCCTTGGTTGTAGGTTCTTGCTATTCATCACTTTGACTATTTCTTGCCACTCCCGTCTGGCCTGCATAGTTTCTGTTGAGAAATCAGCTGACAATTGTATGGGTGCTCCCTTGTAAGTAATTAACTGTTTTTCTCTTGCTGCTTTTAATATTCTCTCTTTGTCTTTTGCTCTTGGCATTTTAATTATGATGTGTCTTGGTGTGGTCCTCTTTGGATTCCTTTTGTTTGGGGTTCTCTGCGTTTCCTGGACTCGTAAGTCCATTTCTTTCACCAGGTGGGGGAAGTTTTCAGTCATTATTTCTTCAAATAGGTTTTCAGTATCTTGCTCTCTCTCTTCTTCTGGCACCCCCATAATTCTGATGTTGGTACGCTTGAAGTTGTCCCAGAGGCTTCAAATTTTTGGATTCTTTTTTCTTTTAGCTTTTCCAGTTGAGTGATTTTTGCTTCTTTGTATTTTAAATCTTTGATTTGATTCTTGCATTCCTCTAGTTTGCTGTTGGGTGTCTGTATAATACTTTTTATTTCAGTCAGTATATGCTTAATTTCTAGTTGGTCCTTTTCCATATCCTCGAGGGTCTCTCATATCCTCGAGAGTCTCGCTAAATTTATCGGCCTTTTCTAGGAAATTCTTGAAAAACCCTATAACCGTGGTTTTGAACTCTATCTCCAGTCGTTTGTTTTCCTCCATTTGTTTGGTTTGTGACCTGTTTCTTTGTCTCCGCATTCTACTCTGGGAGACAGCCTTGTTTGACTAGACTTGCAAAATGGAAAAGCCTCTGTGCTCAGCTAGGATTGGGCGGAGTTTCAGGGTGGAGCCTACAGCCTTGGCTTCCCGTCAGCCCCGCCCTGTGAGGTTCCTGGGTCTCAGTGTCCCTCAGTGTCCCTCTGTACTCCCTGCAAACACCTCTGAGAGAAAGGCACCCTCGAGTTTCGCCTGCTGCCAAACAGTCTAGTCTCTCCCCCAATGAATGTGGATTCCCAGATTCTCGCCCGGAACTGGGGTTCAGTGCAGTTGGAACTGGGGTTCAGCGCAGTCCGGAGCTTTAGTCTCCTTCCCGCTAAGGCAATTCAGCGGCACAGGCAACAGTCCGTCCTCTGCACGCATTCACGTGCATGCCTCAGGACCTCTGACTTTCGCCGCTCCCCTGAGTTTCCACCTTACAGCCCAGATTCCCCCAGCATGAGCCTGGGTCCCCAGGGTCTCGCCCGGAACTGGGGTTCAGTGCAGTAGGAACTGGGGTTCAGCACAGTCTGGAGCTTTTATCTCCTTCCCGCTAGAGAACGCCAGCCAGGCACTCAGCCGCCCCGTCCTCTCCGGCTCTGTCCTCCCCGCATGCGCGCGCCCGTGTCTCAGTACCTCAGGCTTTTACAGCTCCTCTGATTTTCCTTGTGGTTTTCTCTTTCCTTCTAGTTGTAGAATTTCCAGTAAGCCAGCTTTCCTGTGGTTCTGGATGATGTCCGTTTTGTCTTTTAGTTGTATTTTTGACATTGTTGTGCGAAGCTGCAGTTTAGGTGTTTATGCCGCCATCTTGGTTTTCCGATGACTACCATTCTTAAGTCTGTTGGAGAAGTGTCTATTCAGGTCCTTTGCTCATTTTTAAATTGGTTTGTTTTTCTGGTGTTCAGTTATATAAGTTTTTATAAATTTTGGATATTACCCCTTATCAGATGTGTCATTGGGGAATATATTGTCCCATGCAGTGGGCTCCCTTTTCCTTTTGCTGATGGCTTCCTTTGCTGTGCAGAAGCCGTCTAGTTTGATGTAGCCCCGTTTGTTTATTTTTCTTTTGCTTCCCTTGCCTGAGGAGACATATCAGAAAAAATGATTGCTACAAGAATGTCCTAAGTGCCCATCAGTAGATGAGGGAATAAAAAAGTTGTGGAACATTTACACAATGGAGTACTATTCAGCCATAAAAGAGATGGAAGTCTTACCTTTTGTGTCATGGATGGACCTGGCTACATGACATAAGCCAATCAGAGAAAGACAAGTACCATGTGATTTCACTTTTATAGGTGGAATCTAATGAACAAAATAAACTAACAAAATAGCAACAGACTCATAGACACAGAAAAGAGAAGGACAGCTGTCAGAAGGGAGGGGTGGGAGCTGGGTGATAAAAGGTTAAGGGATTAAGCAAAAAAATAAACAAAACAAAAACACAGCACAGACACGATGTGGTGATTGCCAGAGGGGAAGCGGGTTAGGGTAGAAGAGTGTGAAAGTGCAATAAAGGTGACTCGAGACTTGACAGGGGTCGTGAGTGCTGATGAACAAACAGGAAAAACAAACATCAAGACCTCACAGACACAGACAACCACGTGGTGGCTACCAGAGGGAGGCGGGCGGCGGGTGGGGGGGGGGGTTAAGGGTTATGGGGATCCAACATGGTGATGGAAGAAGATCCGGCTTTGGGTGTTGGGCACACAATGCAATGTGTTATAGAATCGTGCACCTGGAACATGTATAATTCCATTAGCCAATGTCACCCCAATAAGTTCAATTTTAAAAAATGAAGTGTGTATCTAGTGGCCATTCAACCTTCTTCCAGGCTTCTCAGAGCCTCTGATGTCCGCAGCACACACCCCACATACCTGGACACAACAATGCTGCCTGCGCATGCCCCGAAGCAGTGTCACACACCCGCCTTCCCCAGCACGCTTCACCCTCACAATCTCTTCCACTCCCCACTCTGCCATCAAAACCTACGCTTAGGACACACCTGCATGCACTGTTGGTGCCTGCAAACAGGTCTAAGCTAGGGTCCCTCCTCTCCAGAGGATAATTCAGCAATAATGACGAAACTCTGAAAAAAAGGTGCTTACTTTTTGGAGCTGTCAATTCCACTTCTAGCAATCGATCTTACACAGAAAATCAGATAAGTGAGCAAAGATATAGGAAGAAGGATTTTTCATAATATATTTTACATGGGAGAGAAAAGTAGAATGTCCAATCAACTGTAGTAACTAAGTCATGGTTTGGTTTAGGCACAGAAAGGTTCTCAGAGAGCCTCCGAACTGCTGAGACAGATCTCTGTGTGCTGAGAAAGAAGATACTCCCAGCACATCACTAAGGCAGAGGCAGGCACAGAGCAGTGAGTACCATCAATTGTGTAAAAAGATTCCTACATGAACAGGAAAGATTCTTTTATGTATCATCTGCTTTCTCCACGTGGCAATGTATTACTTAAATAATAAAAACAGGTTGTAGAGGACCGTGCTCCGTGGGTGAGCTTCCCTCCTGCTCCGCCTCCTGCCGGCCCAGCCAGTCTCTCCTGGGACACCTCGGTGGCAGCTCTGCACGGTGGACCCAGAGTTTTACTTTGTACCAATAACCTCCTTCATGCACAAGTGATCAAGAGCTGGAAATGTCTATATTGTCATTGTGATTACTGGGGCTCCAGACTGTGGCAGAATCCCTCTGAGAGGTCTCCTGGTCTGGCTGGATCCAGGCGCTCCAGCCCCGTCCTCAGCTCCGCCCTCCTGCCTCGAAGCTCGGCTGCCTCTGGTCACCTCTGCACAGGCTCTTCACACAAAGGCCAGGTGGGTGCCGGCAGCAGAGAGAGCTGCTCTGTTCCAACAACTCCTGTGAGGCCCCAGAATGGAGCTGCGGGGGACGGGGAAGGGGGAGGCTGGAGGGGGGTCTGGCTGGGGCCCTGCCCATCGGGAGCGCCTCCCTCAGCAGGTGGCGTACCCGAGTGTCCTGCTGGCCCAGCCCTCCACAGCTCCAGAGTGGTTGGGAGCCAGCAGTCCCAGATTGTGAGAGGTATGTTCAACTGCCCGTTTAGGCCTGATCCCTGTCTGGCAGTCGGACATCCCCCGAAGGGGTCCCAGATTGGAGAGGGTGCAGGCTAGGCTGAGGGACACCCCCCACCCCCGCCGTGCACGAATTTCATGCACCGGGCCTCTAGTATATTATAATAATGATAACCTGGAAACAACCAATAGAAAAGTGGTTAGGAAGATGGGTTTTAAAAGAAAAGGTTACTTTCTGTATGTTAGGTATTTATGTTATCCTATGTCAGTGATGGTGAACCTATGACACGCATGTCAGCACTGACACACGTAGCCATTTCTGATGACACGTGGTCACTGAGGCGGCGGCATGCCGAGGATGAAACATTTGCTGCTCCTGAGGATGAAACATTTGCAAAATAATGTTTTTTCCTCAAAGTGACACACTACCCGAGTTATGCTCAGTTTTTTGGTGAAGTTTGACACATCAAGCTCAAAAGGTTGCCCATCACTGTCCTATGTATTAAGATTTGGAAATGTTTACACCAAAATGTCAACAATGGTAATATTTTTTAAAATATTTTTATTGATTTCAGAGAGGAAGGGAGAGGGAGAGAGAGAAACATCAATGATGAGAGAGAATCATGGATTGGCTGCTTCCTGCATGTTCCCTACGAGGGATCGACAATGTGTCCATGGCCGGAATCAAACCCGGGACCCTTCATTCTGTAGGCCGAAGCTCTATCCACTGAGCCAAACTGGCTAGGGCAACAATGATAATCTTTTGGTGAGTTATTTACTTTTTTATTTGCTTTATATGAATTATCTGGATTTTCTAACTTTTTTTTCTAAAATGAACATGTATTGCTGTCTGTCTGTATGTAATACTAGAGACCCGGATCACAAAATTTGTGCATCCTTCCTCTGGCTGCCGGCACTGGCTTCCCTCCAGCACCCAGAACCCAGGCTTCCCTCTGGCACCTGGGACCTGGGCTTCCCTCTGGCCGCCATCAGGCACCCAGGACCCAGTTTCATCCAGAAGGCCGTCCGGTCTAATTAGCATATTACACTTTTATTAATATAGATTATTTTTTTAATATTCACCTGAGGATTTGTTTTTATTGGTTTTTAAAATTGATTTTAAAAAGAGAGGATGAGAGAGAAATACTGACGTGAGAGAGAAAAATTGATCACTTGCACCTAGCCCAGGAATAAACCTGCAACCGAGGTATGTGTGTGCCCAGACTGGGAATTGAGCCCGCAACCTTTTGGCATAAGGGACAATGATACAAACAACCGAGCCACCTGGCCAGGGCCGTAATATTATTTGTTAGGTAACACTGGCTAGACAACCCAATTTTAAAAGATTGAAGGGTATTTTTAATGATAATTGCTAAATAAGTTTTGGTAAAAATTCTAAATTCCTCGTGAGAAGTATTTACAGAGAGCCCTATTTCTGAGGTCTGGGTGTCAACTATAATATCCTGTTTCCAATTTGTCTCTTCCCCAGGGGCCCTCGCACCAGGAAAGCCCAGCACCCGCACGCCACTATGGCCAGGACTCACCAGGTATGCTCTCCAGAAGGACTGGATGCTCAGCGCCGCCTCCTCTTCGGTCAGCAGCAGGGACAGTGGGATGGGCGGCCGCGGGCTGGAAAAGCAAGAAGATGGCCATGTGCCCCTGAGAACATCCTTCCGCTTCAGCAAGGCCTTTGACAGGATAGCGGCCTCTCGGAGTGAGTGCCTCATCCATCCCCGTCTTAGAAGCAGCATGTCACTTCTGATAGAAAAGCTTAGACTTGAATTAACATGTTTTTATCTCAACCAGCATGATCTTAAATCAGTGCTAGCCTGCTCTGCTTCGAAGGACTGAGGTTGGTGAAGGTGCAGGTTAGTCCTGAAGGCGCAACACACGTTATTGACATGAGTCCACGGAGACAGAGCAGAGACAGAGCAGAAGGGCCTTCACACACTGCATTGTGACTGACACATAATAAAGGGCTCTTCCCCTAACTTTCTATTGAAGGGAAATTAAGGAACCTACTTCCTGAAAGCAAAATGTTGGAATTTATCTCTGATCAGTGTACATTCCAGTTTAATGTGACATAAATTCAAGAATATATGTAATTTCTACTACATCTTTTAAAAATATTTTTATTGATTTCAGACAGGAAGGGAGAGGGAGGGAGAGAGAGAAAAACATCAATGATGAGAGAGAATCATTGATTGGCTGCCTCCTGCATGCCCCCCAGATAGAGCTCTCAGCCTGGTCATGTGCCGTGAGTGGAAACTGAACCATGACCTCCTCATTCACAGGTCAACACTCAACCACTGAACACCTGGGCAGCCATGGTTTTTAAATATGGGATTTATGGTCAAGAATCACACCCCAATCTGAAAAATCCAACAGCAGATACTGTCAACTGACTCAACACTTGAGACTTTTCATTGCTTATTAAGATACTAGAGGCTCAGCATGCACGGGTGGGGTCCCTAGGCCTGGCCAGCAATCAGGGCCTATCAGGGCCATCATGCCTAGTCCCGATTGGGGCTGGGACAGCTGGGGCCTGCTGGACAGGAAGAGGGACCAGGGGAAGTTGGCTGGCTGTGGGAGGTTGGCTGTGGGACCACACTGACCACTAGGGGGCAGCTGCTGCATTGAGCGTCTGCCCTCTGGTGGTCAGTGCGCATCATAGCAACTGATTGACCAGTCATTCATTCGTAATTGTTGCTTAGGCTTTTATATGTATACTAGAGGCCCGGTGTACGAAATTCATGCACGGAGGGGGGATGTCCCTCAGCCCAGCCTGCACCCTCTCTAATCTGAGATCCCTCTCACAATCCAGGACTGCTGGCTCCCAACTGCTCGCCTGCCTGCCTTCCTGATTGCCCCTAACCGCTTCTGCCTGCCAGCCTGATCACCCCCTAACCACTCCCATGCCAGCCTGATTGATGCCTAACTGCTCCCCTGCCAGCCCAATTGCCCCCAACTTCCCTCCTCTGCCAGCCTAGTCACCCCTAACTGCCCTCCCCTGCAGGGTTGATCGCCTCCAACTGCCCTCCCTTGCAGGCCTGGTCCCTCTCAACTGCCCTCCCTTGCAGGCCTGGTCCCTCTCAACTGCCCTCCCCTGCTGGCCATCTTGTGTCCACATGGGGGCAGCCATCTTGTGTTTTGGAGTGATGGTCAATCTGCATATTACTCTTTTATTAGATAGGATAGAGGCCTGGTGCATGGGTGGAAGCCAGCTGGTTTGCCCTGAAGGGTGTCCCGGATCAGGGTGGGGGTTCCCTTGGAGTGTGGGGCGGCCTGAGCGAGGGGCCTGTGGTGGTTTGCAGGCCAGCCACGCCCCCTGGCAACCCAAGTGGAGGCCCTGGTATGTGGAATTTATTTACCTTCTACAATTGAAACTTTGTAGCCTGGAGCGGAGCCAAGCCTCCTGCTTGCTCCATGGCCGGCAGCCATTTCTGTTGGAGTTTATTATCCTTTTATAATTGAAACTTTGTAGCCTTAAGCAGAAGCCTGGGCTGGCCAGGGTGTGTGGAAAGCTTTGCTTCTTCCATTGCCGGGGGCAACCCTAGCCTCCCTCTCTTTCCAGCTCAGTGGCTGCCGCCATTTCTGTTTGGATTTGCTTACCTTCTATAATTGAAACTTTGTAGTCTTCAGTGGAAGCTTAGACTGGCAAGGGAAGGCGGAAAGCTTGACTTCCTCCGTTGCCTGGGAAACCGAAGCCTCCCTCCTGTTCTCTGTGGCTGTAGCCATCTTGGTTGGGGTTTATTTGCATACTCGCTCTTATCAGCTGGTGGGCGTGGCTGGTGGGCGTGGCTTGTGGGTGTAGTGGAGGTATGGTCAATTTGCATATTACTCTTTTATTAGGTAGGACTAGAGGCCCGGTGCACAAAATTCGTGCACAGGTGGGGGGTGTCCCTCAGCCCAGCTTGCACCCTCTTCAATCTGAGACCCCTCAAGGGATGTCCGAATGCCTGTTTAGGCCCGATCCCACTGGGATCAGGGCTAAACGGGCAGTCGGACATCCCTTTCACAATCCAGGACTGCTGGCTCCCAACCACTCGCCTGCCTGCCTGCCTGCCTCTAACTGCTTCTGCCTGCCAGCATGATCACCCTCTAACCACTCCCTGCCAGCCTGATCAATGCCTAACTACTCCCCTGCCAGCCCGATTGCCCCTAACTGCCTTCCCTTGCCAGCCTGGTCACCCCTAGCTGTCCTCCCTGCGGGTCTTGTTCCTCCCAACTACCCTCCCCTGAAGGCCTGGTCACTCCCAACTGCCCTCCCCTGCAGGTCTGGTTTCCCCCAACTGCCCTTTCCTGCAGGCCTGGTCCCTCCCAACTGCCCTCCCCTGCAGGCCTGGTTTCCCCCAACTGCCCTTTCCTGCAGGCCTGGTCCCTCCCAACTGCCCTCCCCTGCAGGCCTGGTCCCCCCCAACTGCCTTCCCCTGCAGGTCTGTTCCCTCCCAACTGCCCTCCTCTGCAGGCCTGGTCCCCCACAACTGCCTTCCCCTGCAGGTCTGTTCCCTCCCAACTGCCCTTCTCTGCAGGTCATTTTGTGGTGGCCATCTTATGTCCACA
This sequence comes from Eptesicus fuscus, assembly GCF_027574615.1. Classification (NCBI taxonomy): domain Eukaryota; kingdom Metazoa; phylum Chordata; class Mammalia; order Chiroptera; family Vespertilionidae; genus Eptesicus; species Eptesicus fuscus. Next base: position 278,812 of record NC_072476.1, on the reverse strand, counting down.
TGGGGGTGGCCATCTTTGACCACATGGTGGTGGCCATCTTGTGTGTTGGAGTGATGATCAATTTGCATATTACCTCTTTATTAGATAGGACTAGAGGCCCAGTGCACACAATTCATGCATGGGGTGAGAGGGGTCCCCTCAGCTCAGCCTGCATCCTCTCCAATCTGTGTCACCTTGGGGGATGTCTGACTGCTGGTTTAGGCCCAATCCCGGGGATCGGGCCTAAACAGCAGTCGGACATCCCTCTCACAATCCTGGACTGCTGGCTCCTAATCGCTCACCTGCCTGCCTGCCTGATCACCCCTAACTGCCCCTCCTGCCAGCCTGGTCACCCCTAACTCCCCTCCGCTGCCAGCCAGGTGCCCCCAACCACCCCCTCACTGCTAGCCTGATTGCTCCTAAATCCCCCCCCACCGGCCTGGTTGCCCCCAACTGTCCCCCCCACTGGCATTGTCACCTCTTACTGCCCCCCCCAGCTGGCCTGGTTTCTCCCAACTGCCCCCCTCTGCTGGCCTGGTCACCCCCAACTGTCCCCCCTGCTGGCCTGGTTGTCCCCAAATGCCGCCCCCCGCCAGCCAGGTCGCCCCTCAAAGCCCCCCCCCCCAACCATTCTGGTCGCCCCACGCAGCCTACTGTTCAATCATTTGGTCGTCCCTCAATAACCCCCCTGCCGGCCTGGTCACCCCACGCAACCTGCTTGTTCAGTCATTTGGTAGTCCCTCACTAACCCCCCTGCCAGCCTGGTGATAGGCAGCCATCTTGTGAGGGTGTGAGGGTTAATTTGCATATTACCGCTTTATTATATAGGAGGCCTCGAGGCCCGATGCATGAAATTCGTGCACAGGGAGGGGGAGGGGAGTCCGTTAGCCCCGTCTGCACCCTCTTGCAATCTGGGACCACTGGTTCCTAACTGCCTGCCTGATTGCCCCTAACCACTCACCTGCCTGCCTGATCACCCCTAACCGCCTCTGCCTGCCTGCCTGATCGCCCCTAACTGCCTGTGCCTGCCTGCCTGATTGCCCCTAACTGCTCACCTGCCTGCCTCATCACCCCTAACTGCCTCTGCCTTGGCCCCTGCACCCGGGACCCAGGCTTCCCTCCTCCACCTAGCCGCAGGCACCCGGGACCCAGGATTCCCTCCCTCTGGCCGACCCCAGGCACCCGGAACCCCGTGAGGCTGCGGCTTCACCCGGGCCAGCTGCTGGCACCTAGGACCCCAGATGGCTTCACCTGGGCCCCAGCTTTGTCAGGAAGGACGTCTGGAATGATGTCCAGAGGACGTCTGGTCTATCTGGTATAATTAGCATATTACCCTTTTATTAGTATAGATAGATAGTAGAACAACTGCAGCTGGTAGGGGGTGTGCAGTAGGCAGCCGATCAATGATTCTCTCTCATCATTGATGTTTCTTTTTTTTTTTTTTTTAATATATTTTATTGATTTTTTACAGAGCGGAAGAGAGAGGGATAGAGAGTCAGAAACATCGATGAGAGAGAAACATCGATCAGCTGCCTCCTGCACACCCACCACTGGGGATGCACCTACAACCAAGGTACATGCCCCTGACCGGAATCGAACCTGGGACCCTTGAGTCCGCAGGCTGATGCTCTATCCACTGAGCCAAACCGGTTTCGGCCATCATTGATGTTTCTATCTCTCTCTCCCTCTCCCTATCTGAAAGCAATAAAAATATATTTATAAAAAAACAAAAACATGGCTAAATTCTTTTTCTTTTCTCCTAAAGCTTTATAGAGATCCTAACTGCTGATAAGAACTTACAAGACTGAATTACTGTTGGTTCCTTATGTTTCCCCAAAACACAGCAACCTCTGAAGAGCAGAAGGCAAAACATTTCAGACGCAGTTCACACACACAGTCTCTGCGAGTCCTTGGCCGCACAGAGGCTGTGCCAGGGCAGGAGCCCCAGACCTGGCTGTGGACACCAGGGACTCCCAATGCCCTGGCCTTGACTCCCTAGGATGCCATCACTTGACTGGAAGCCCATGTACAGAGAAGTTGAGTAAGCTGTCCACGGTCACACAGCTTCTAGTGCCCTAGACAGGGCCCAGGCTCCCTCCCAATGCCATGCTCACACCAGACCTCAGCGGGGCAGACACTGGCAGCAGCCAGTCTGGCACAGATGGCCAAGTTGATTGGCAACAATGCAGGATCTGACTTAAAAATCACCACTCCCACCACCTCCACAAAAACCTTGCCCTGCGCACGTGTCTGTGTGAAGGCAGAAATGCTCTCTAGAATTATTCCAGAATCAAAGAAATCCAACCCAGGAGCAGCATGCAGGCCTCGAGGGCACTTGGAGTGAGCAGTGCTGCTGAGGCCGCCTCCCTGGCCGCAGCCTTTCCTCCTGGAGCCTCTTCTACTTCTGCATGCCGGTGAGGCGGGGCCCTCTCCCTACTGCTCTGTCCCTGCTCATGGGAAGGGTGTGGGGCTTTCTCCATCAGGGCCTGCTTGTTCCCTTCTCTCCCTATCGGGCAGGTATTCTATTCTTTGGGCTGCCAGCGAGCATGGTGTTTTGCTGGAGGCCGGCCCTGGAGGTGTGTCAGCTCCCGGCTTTCCACTTAACGCCTCTCTTGGCCCACTGTCCTTATTCTGTGACACTAACAAATCCCACCCCGTAAGTAACTCGCCTTCCTCAGTTAAAAGCCAGCGGCTTCTAGAAAGACCTGTTTCCCAGGCCTGGGGTGCCAGCAGGGACCTGGGAGAATGATGCCGCCATACCGTGGTTAGCACCTGCTGGCGTCCACCTGGGCCTCCGGGCCCTCCCTCAGCCCCGCTCCTGTGCTCAGCCATGCAGCCCTTCCCCTTCTCACGTGCCCTCCCGCCTCGTGTCCTCCTGCACCAGCCAGGGCGCTGTGTAGTGGGCAGGTGGCTCTCTGCTCAAGGGCACCCCAATGGGCGGAGAGCCCAACTCTAAGCCTGATGTTCAAGGGTGAGAGCTGACCTGCCCTGGGCTGGGAGTGTCTTTTCCTAATTTGCTCAAAGGCACCTTAGGGCTGGGGCCCTGACACCTCTTTTCCTAACTCCCTTGTTCTTTCTTCCCGTCCCTCTGTGACTGCTCGTGAGAGATGTCCTCTGCTTACATCAGGGCCCAGGAGGTCTGTGCATCGTCCTTTCCAATCCTTGGCCACTTTGGAGAGAGAGCTCTGTGAATATCCAATTAATACCCCAACGCCAGCTGAACCAAAAGCCCCACCAGGGCAGACATGGCCTGTTCGCTCCTCGAGGCCATTCGGCACTTGGGACCAGCTGGGCTCAGAGGGGACACACGATGACGCTGTGAACTAAGCCTCTGTGCCTGGCAGAGTGGGCCACACATTCCCCACACACCATTGCCTGAAATCCTCACAACATTAATAATGAGTTACTGTGCTTCTTCCTCTAGTGAAGAAACTGAGGCTCAAGGGGAGCCAAGGGACTCGTTCAAGGTCACTGACCGCTTTCTGCCGAGAATGCAAACTGGCCCGGAAACCCAAAGAACAGCCGGAGGAGAGGAGCAGGCAGCTCCCAAGTCACTACCAAGGAGAGGGTCCCCAGCTGCAGGTCGAACAGAGGAAACCCAGCCACCTGCCTAGATGACAACGGGGAAAGCCGCATCACAGACAACGGCTGGTGCCGTGTCTGCAGCTCCACGGGCGATGGCAAGCCAGCAGGGCCCGTGCAGCTGCCACCTGCACCTGGGACATGATGGCGCCTATCCATTCAGCTGCAATTTTCATATCATATTTTCACCACTGGTGCCATGGGACCCTCGGAGGACCAGTCCTCCTGTCCTGAAGCAGCAGGAGAAAGGAGGCTGCAGTGTGGGACAGCAGGTGGGCCAGCGACAGAGCCAGGCAAAGGGCCCTCTCTCACCAAGAAGGAACCCTCCCGCTCCGCACCACAGGGACACTTCCTCAGGCGGCAGGAGGCTCTCGGGGCCTGCACGCAGTCACGGGAGGCCGCCTATTGTGACATCCGGCTCTCATGGCTAAATAAGGGCGCAGTCTAGTTCTCAGGTCCAGACTGAGTATGAGAAAGCCCATGTCAGTCAGGCCAAAGCAAGGGCGTCATCGTCAGAGAGCAGCCTGGGAACACTCATCACCTCAGCAGGCCGCCCGCAATCAAAGGCCAGTCTCTCTTTGGGAATCAGTGCAACTGGCTTCGGCTCCAATAAAAATAAGAGCCTGAGTGGAGGCGACCACCCACTAGGGGACAGGGTAGGGCAGATGAGCAGGCCGGCCACAGGGGCCAGTCAGGTGTTCCGTCTGCAGCCAGGCCCCCTGAGCGCCCCAGCTCGTGTGAGTCAGACGTCCCCCAGCACACAGCCTTGCACATCCCAAGCGCCCAGCAGTGCTGCCGAGGACTTTTCCAAGAAGCATTTTATTGGAAATGCTCATTTGTCATGTTCTTTTTTTCCAAATTAATTCATGTGAATTAAATATATCTGAGTCTCAAGAATCAATGCTTGAATTCTGAGAAGGAACAAGAATTAATTTTCCTGAGTGTGTGTGTGAACACCCTCCCCGCTGGGGGAAGCTGTGCGAAAGACCTGCAGGCCCTGAGGAAGACATAGCGTGCTTACAAAATGTGCAAGGGAATCTGAGAATTTAGTTTTTATTTGTTTCTCCGCCAGTTCTAAGGCAAGATGTACCATCCAAAATGGCATTTAAGCAAAACAAAGCAGGAAGGGAAAAGGCTTGCTTTATACTGAAAATTAAATCTCAGGGCCCAGGCTCTGCCCACGGTTCATTAGGTCAGAGGCTACGAAGTTTTCTCGGAAATGAGAGCACAACCCGGGCAAAGCCATTGACCACAGGCCACAAAGCCTGACTCAAGCAGTGTTCAGAAAGCCTCTCGCGGCCCCGATTTCATACCATCTACCCCGTATTCAGTAAACGTGCTCATCCACCCTGCCCTCAGCATTCACAGGTTTCCAAGCCTCCTTTCTGAAGACATCACAATCTTCAACAGTGAACCTCAGCTGAGGACATCACAATCCTCAACAGTGAACCTCAGCTGAGGACATCACAATCCTCAACAGTGAGCCTCAGCTGAGGACATCACAATCTTCAACAGTGAACCTCAGCTGAGGACATCACAATCCTCAACAGCGAGCCTCAGCTGAGGACATCACAATCCTCAACAGTGAGCCTCAGCTGAGGACATCACAATCCTCAACAGTGAGCGTCAGCTGAAGACATCACAATCCTCAACAGTGAGCGTCAGCTGAAGACATCACAATCCTCAACAGCGAGCCTCAGCTGAGGACATCACAATCCTCAACAGTGAGCGTCAGCTGAAGACATCACAATCCTCAACAGTGAGCCTCAGCTGAGGACATCACAATCCTCAACAGTGAACCTCAGCTGAGGACATCACAATCCTCAACAGTGAGCCTCAGCTGAAGACATCACAATCCTCAACAGCGAGCCTCAGCTGAAGACATCACAATCCTCAACAGTGAACCTCAGCTGAGGACATCACAATCCTCAACAGTGAGCGTCAGCTGAGGACATCACAATCCTCAACAGCGAGCGTCAGCTGAGGACATCACAATCCTCAACAGTGAACCTCAGCTGAGGACATCACAATCCTCAACAGTGAGCGTCAGCTGAGGACATCACAATCCTCAACAGCGAGCGTCAGCTGAGGACGTCACACTCCTCAACAGCGAGCCTCAGCATCTGGAAGAAGTCCACTAGGCTCCGCCGCCCGGATGGGGAGACCGCGCTAGGGTGGGTTAGTTCAAGCCCAGCTCCTGTGATGGGAGGGACAACGCCATCCCCGCTGCCTGGCTCTGGAGGACTAAGCACTTGAGAAGTCACCCCACTAGGGTGTGATCTTGCTTCCCCGCTCAGCCACCGCCCCTGAAGACCCTGCAGACCGACGAGCAGTCATTACCCTGCACCTGCCTGAAGCACTCGGCGAGGCAAAGCCAGAGTCGAGACCCACTTCCCTCCCCTGGAAGCTGCCCTGGGCCAGGGCCAGCGCTGACTGCCCACCTGCTGCCAGCCTCAGGCTCAGCCAGCAGGTGTCACCATGGAGAACTGGGGTGGGCAGACTGCGATGGAGAGCCCAGGCAGGGGGTCGCGTGGAGGGTAATGGGAGGGACAGACCGCCTTCCTCGCACCAGCAGAAAGGACCTTCCCACCTGCTCCAACCCCTTCGAGGGACCCAAACTTGTTTTCTGCCATGGATGCCTCTCCACCGTGGCAACTGGGAGTCCTTCTCAGAATAATGTTTGAAAAACATGAAGGTAAATAAGATTAAAAAGCAAACCAAGCCCTGGCCGGTGTGGCTCAGTGGATAGACCACCGGCTTGCAGACTCAGGGTCCTGGGTTCGATTCTGGTCAGGGCACATGCCTGGGTTGTGGGCTTGATCCCCAGTGGGGGCCATGCGGGAGGCAGCCAATCAGTGGTTCCCTCTCATCACTGATGTTTCTATCTCTCTCTCCCTTTTCCTGCCTCTCTGAAATCAACAAAAATACATATTTTTAAAAGCAAACCAATTATATTGAAATACAATTATCAAAATGTGTTAAAAGTATATAGCAACACATGTGCTTCTGAATCACGTGGTAAGCAAGGAGAGCCTGCACGCTGCCGTCACTGCGCCCCGGCCTGTGAGTGACACCGCTGACTGTCAGGGACAGGCACAGGTGCCCTGTGCCCCTGAGGCTCACTGCGCAGACAGAGACGAGTGAGAGCACAGAGGGCACCCCTTCTGAATCAGGAGGCTGCGGCGGGGGCGGGGCAAGGGGGAACAATGAGTCTTACTCCCAGGACGGCCCTGACCATTAAGACTTTAAAAATAAGCAAGAGGAATCCAAATAGTGAATGAGACTATCTAACAACAGAGTGACCTGCCCTGGCTGGAGTGGCTCAGTGGACAGCATCGGCCCACGGACTGAAGGGTCCCGGGTTAGATTCCGGTCAAGGACCCGTGCCTCAGTTGCTGGCTTCATCCCAGGCCCTGGATTGGGTGCGTGAGGAAGGCCATCAATCGATGTGTCTCGCTCACATTGGTGTTTCGCTCCGTGTCTCTCACCCTCCCTCCTGACTCTCTTTAAAAATCAATGGAAGTTATGGAATTTGACCCCAAAAGTCATGAAAGGGCAGCTTCCCAAACGGAAGAGAGATTCAGTGGGGCAGGTACTGGGGACAAAAAGAAATAAAGGTTCCTATTTTATTCCCAGTAAGTTGTGCTTCTTCACTAAACCCATTACATTTTCAAACGGAGCTTGCCTTCCCCTCGTCGTTGCAGGAAAGGGCTCCCACTCAGCGGCTCAGGCCGAAGCCTCCAAGGAGTGCTGGGCTTCTCTCTCCCACATCCCATCCAGCAGCAAGTCTCAGGCCAACACCAACTATATCCCCAACCCACCTCTTCCTACCTCCTCGACACCAAGTGCCGCCACCTCCACACTGACCACCCTGCTCGCACCACCAAGAGCCGACTTCAGCCTACTCCCCATGCAGCACCACAGTGATCTTTAAAAAGATAAACTGGTCATTTCACTCTTCTGCTCAAAACCCCCCAATAGTTTCCTATCACACTCAAAAGAAAGAAGAAAAATTCAAACTCTATACCATGATGTCCAAAGCCTCACCCCAGCTGGCCTCCCGGCCAGTTCCCACCTTTGGTTTCCCATCCCCTCCCCATGTCTCAGCCTCCCATCCCCTCCCCCTCTATCAGCCTCCCATCCCCCCCCCTCAGCCTCCCATCCCCTCCCCCTCTCTCAGCCTCCCCTCCCCTCCCCCCTCTCAGCCTCCCCTCCCCTCCCCCCCCTCTCAGCCTCCCATCCCCTCCCCCCTCTCAGCCTCCCATCCCCTCCCCCCTCTCTCGGCCTTCCAGCCTCTCCTGCCTCACAGGCCATGTCAGAGACCAGAGATCTCCCGGGCAGTGTGTCCTGGAGAAGGGCCATCGGCCTGACTCCTTAGGGCCCTACCCCTGCTCTAAGGCCAGGTCCCTGCCTCCTCCACGCTGAGAGTTACCTTTTACTGTCAGCACCCTTTTCCTCCAGCGGCCTTCCATTTCTGTGGCCTGCAACAAAGGATCCTGATCCATCCTTACTGCTCAGAGCACCTTCCCTGCAGGGTTCTCTCCCTCCCGGGAGGAGAGGGGAAGGGCCCGCTCAGAGGCGCCGGGTGAGCGCCAGGGACCAGGCTGTGCAGGCGGCCAAGAGCCTCCCAGATGCCTCCACACCCTGTGCACACGACATGCTCCCTCACACGGCAAAACGGACTTGCACATGTGAGGAACCAGGGGGGGATCCAGGTGGGCCTAGAATGGGGTCACAGGCCGGCGAGAGGGGCCGAGGGAGACACTATGCAGGAGGAGGCCTGCGACAGCAGAAACCAGAGGCCAGAGTGATGCCAGGAGGGGCCGGCCCTGGGACGCAGGCCGCCCCCAAAGCGGGAGGCAAGAAAACAAGTCCCCAGAGCGTCCTAAGGAGCTGACTTTGGACTTCCGGCTTCCAGAAGTAAATGAGAGAGTAGATGTGTATTGTTTTAAGCCATCAATTTGGGGATGATTTCTTAAAAAACGAACATGCCAACTAATACCTGGCGGAGCTAAGATTGAGACCTGTGTCTGCCACGCTGCCTCCCACAGGTCCCCGAGCATCTTCCTAGGAACACGGAGGCGGCGGGAGGAAGTCCCCTCGCCTCAGAGACGCCCAGCGAGGACTGCTCTCAGGGCTACTGCGCCCGCTGGTCCCGAGGTCAGGAAGCAGCGCTCCTTCCTGCCGCCTGAAGACCGCAGAGCAAACAGGGCGTTGTCCCTGAGCCCTCCAGCCTATGATGCACTGAGACCAAAGTCTGCCTTCCCATCCGATAAACCGACCCAAGAGCTCGCTCCACAGGAACGACAGCACGCTGTCTGCTGGGCCGCCCCTCCCAGCCCTGTGCACAGCACGCTGTCTGCTGGGCCACCCCTCCCAGCCCTGTGCACAGCACGCTGTCTGCTGGGCCACCCCTCCCATCCCTGTGCACAGCACGCTGTCTGCTGGGCCACCCCTCCCAGCCCTGTGCACAGCACGCTGTCTGCTGGGCCACCCCTCCCAACCCTGTGCACAGCACGCTGTCTGCTGGGCCGCCCCTCCCAGCCCTGTGCACAGCACGCTGTCTGCTGGGCCGCCCCTCCCAGCCCTGTGCACAGCACGCTGTCTGCTGGGCCACCCCTCCCAGCCCTGTGCACAGCACGCTGTCTGCTGGGCCACCCCTCCCAGCCCTGTGCACAGCACGCTGTCTGCTGGGCCACCCCTCCCAGCCCTGTGCACAGCACGCTGTCTGCTGGGCCACCCCTCCCAGCCCTGTGCACAGCACGCTGTCTGCTGGGCCACCCCTCCCAGCCCTGTGCACAGCACGCTGTCTGCTGGGCCGTGTGAAGGCCCGAGCACTCCCATCCCACCAGCAGACTCAGCGTCAGTAGGTGCCGCGGGCTGGGCTGGGCTGTCCTGAAACGACCTGGAGACACTGCTTCCCCTGGTTTGGTAAGGAGATACCTTCCGGCGCCAGGGGAGGATTGTGGGCTTCCCCTTGCTTATCTAAGGGTAGAACTTAGCTGAAAAGATGCTTCACCCAAAGCAACCTTTTCTTTTCTCTTGTAAAACACACTGTTTCACGGAGGCCTCGGCGTGAGCTATCCTTCACCACCTTCTCCCGGGACACAGGCCATCTTTGTTGCTGGGGCTTATTTAGTGACGTTTTCTTGCAAATGAATCTGACCAATTCTTTTCAGTTAAAATAAAAAGTGAAACTCTTTCTGCTCTTAATATGATAGCAAATAATTTCATTGCTTCTGACTGGTGGGTTGAATCAGGACTGTATCCCACAAAGGAGGGGGTGCTGGCTTCATAACCAGGAAGAAAGCCAACAGGAGATGTGATGCGGAGAGAGGACCCACGGCCTGGCCAAGCCCGGAGAGAGTGGGCAGCACGCTGCCGCTGTCCCCAGCACCCTCCTTTCCCGGGAGAGCCGGCACCCCTCCTCTTTGTCACGCGCCTTCCGATTTCTCCCTTCGGAGGAGTCACGTCCCTAGAGCACCGCTCCCTGGGGAGGCGGCCGCGGCCTCGTGCTGGCCAACGGGATGCGAGCAGACGTGGCGCTGGCCATTCCTGGGCCGCCCCGCTCTTCTCCCTCTGCTGGAGGCTGAGGGAGGGCTGCTCCTTCGTCCTGGGTCCCCGCTGAAGAGACTTGGAGCAAAGCCTACCGGACAGGCAGCCACCCGGTAACAGTGTGAAGAATAAGCCTTTGTTGTTACAAGGCACTGCGATTTGAGGGGTTTATTACTGCAGCAGAACCTAGAGAAAGCGGACTCATGTGGATCACTGGAGGGTAGTTGGGTAAATACCATGTAGGAACACCTATCAGTCAGGATTCTTTCGTTTTCCAGTATTAGAAACCTAACTCAAACTGGGCTAAACAAACAGAAAAAAAAGGGATTTATTGGTTCACTTAACTAATAGGGGTAGGGCTGGCATTAGGCCCTATACAGAGGCTCAAAACAACACCCGGCCCGCGGCCATAGAAGGCCCTCTAAGTCATTTGGTCTGGCCCTGGTGAGGTAATTACACGTTTGACCTAATACAACAGGCTGATTTTTAAGTCGATAATGTTGTAGGGCCTGCAAGTGCTGTTATACATATCCACATGGCCTCGGCAGAGACAAGGGCCCCACCCCTGCAGGACTAAGGCCCTGGCCACTCTCAGCACTGCTGGATGGCAAGCAGAACCCCTTGACGTGGTTGCCCTGCGCAGCTCAAGGCTTGTCACTTCAAAGCTCCATGTTTAGAGGAAAAGAGAGAAATCTTTCCTGGTTGCTCTTGAAAAATCTCTAGACTCTCTCCGACGGAGCCAGTGTGGGTAACCCTGTGGTGGTGGAGTCACTGCGGGTGGCCAGGCTGCGCAGAAGCCAGTGCAGAGCCCGGGAGGGATCAGATGGCTCACCGTCTAGGAGCGGAGAATGGGGAAGGGTGACCCCCAGGAACACAAGAAGCGCTGCCGCCAGCAGAGGGGGAATCGATTCAGGGCTAGAGAAGACAAACGCCCGCCACTCAGCAGGAAAATGCAATGGAAAGAAACAGGATAGACACCCTTCAGTTTTGTGATGACTATCTTTTAAAATAAGTTTTTATTGATTTCAGAGAGAGGAAGAGAGAGAAACATCAATGATGAGAGAACCATGAATCAGCTGCCTCCTGTGCGCCCCTACTGGGGATCAAGCCCACAACTCAGGCGTGTGCCCTGACTAGAAATTGAACCGTAACCTCAGGGTTCATAGGTTGATAATAAACCACTGAGCCACGCTGGCCGGGCTTGTCATTGTTTTTGATTCTTAAAGTCACTCTGTGAACAACAGGAAACCTAAAAACCACATAGCGGAGGGAATAAACGGTCCTGCAGTTTGGAGTCAAACATCCTTTGGGAGGACTAGACTTAATTTTATGATTAGCCTTGATTTTAAACATTTCCTTTTCACTGCACAGTTTATTTAACAAATATATGTACTTTATATATGATAAATCTTAAGTTATTTTTATAAACCTAAGATATTTCTTTTTTAAAAAAATATATATTTTATTGATTTTTTACAGAGAGGAAGGGAGAGGGATAGAGAGTTAGAAACATCGATGAGAGAGAAACATCGATCAGCTGCCTCCTGCACACCCCCTACTGGGGATGTGCCCACAACCAATGTACATGCCCTTGACCGGAATCGAACCTGGGACCTTTCAGTCCGCAGGCCGACGCTCTATCCACTGAGCCAAACTGGCTTCGGCCCTAAGAGATTTCTTAAAGGGTTGTCGATATCCTTGGCTACATAAAAATGCAGTGTTTTTTTTTTAAGCCATGGAAAAGACATGGGTAAGTGAGAAGGGATGGAGAGTGGAGAGATGTTAAATTATGGGAAACTTTGTGAGAAGGGCCCGTCCTTTCTGTGACAAGCAGTCGGCAGCCACCCCTGACAAATAAGCGCAGCCCCCGCCGTGACCTGACGGTGCAGGACACCCAGCACTGAAGGCAGCTGCGCAGTCTGTCTGACCCAGAGCATCAGAGGAGGCCACACTCAGTTTCCATGGCTCCCGGCAGGGAGGCAGGAATGTCTGAGGCGCGAGGTGCCCGCACACACCTTATCTAAAGGGGTTTGCACTTACTCGGAGTTACTCTAAAGTAAGGATGTGCGATGAAAATGGCATCAGTCAGAGATTACCCTCACCATCCTTAAATTACCCATAAGACACAGCATCTGCCGGTCAGCCTCACAGGGCAGTTTCCTCCCCGTTTTGGTACAAATCACCCCAAGGAGCCGTAATTAGCCACGTTTGTAAGAGTGCGGTCTGAAGCCAGGCTTCCCCCGATCCCTCCTCTGCTCGTTCCTCATGTGGCCTTGGGCCTCAGCTCTTTCCAGGAAGTGTGGCTGTCACCGTATCAACTAGCACAGAGACTCCCAGGGCCTCCCTCACATACCCCGGTCTCCCTTGCAGTTGGTTTGGCGCCATGGGAGGAGGGACAGTAAGGAGAGGTGAGAAGGTTAGGAACCGGCGCCTCCTCCATCCTTTTCTTCCTTTGTTTCAGTGACCTTGCAGATCCCATATTCCAAATATTATAATTTATAAGAAGGCTGTCCAACCTGGACCAGTCAGTGTAGGAGCAACACATACACTGTCACTGGGTTGAGCCGCTGGTATGTTGGTAGTGTTGTAACTACAACCTCGCCTAGGCTAGCCTAATACAATGGGGACAGTAACATTTCCTCCTTCTCGGGTTGTAACACAAGCTGAATTAGGTGACATTTATAAGTTGTTCAGAATTGCACTTGACTAAACATCATATCAGTGCTTAGCAGGTGACTAGGGACAGACAGAAGGCAGTAGCTGCTTTATGAGCTGCTCTGAGAACAGCGGAGGGAAAATCTGAGTCTTGTGTCCTATTTTATGCTTCACCTCCAGAGTAGAATTGCTTGCATTTTACAAAATTCTTCTCTCTTTATCTCCCAAGAGCATAGCCCTGAATTAGCATAAAGGGCACGTACACTACAACCCAACTGTCCTTAAAACCCGTCGCCAGGAAGAAGGGTCCATGCGCACTCCTCGGATTTCTACGACATTCCTAAACCTCTTGGACAGCTTCCGAATTTGACTTGCTGTCATCTTCTTCAACCCCCCACCCACCCACAGCCCCCAGACACTTTACATTCACACTGAGGACACCTCCAGCACCACGGCTCCAAGTCCACACCATTCCACATCCCATCTTCCCTCATGTCAGCCACTCGATGGAACAGTTACTGCTCAGAATGGGTTGTCATGGAGACCATCACATCTCGACTTCCCACATTCCTGCCCTGATCATAACTTTCTGCAGCCTTCCACCTTCTCCATCTACTCACTTCTATTTCTACCACCTGCCCTTGCGTGAGACTATGGGTGGGAAGGTTATTGGCATCCCCATAAGACAGGGAGCACCAAACTACAGCCCCTGGGCCAAATCTGCATTTGTGAATAAAGATGGATTGGAACAAAGCCACATCCATTTGTCCCCATGTTCTCTCTGTGGGTTTCGTGCTACAATGGTGAAGCTGAGCAGCTGTAACAGAGACCATAGTGGCCTTCAAATCCTAAAAGATTTACAATCTTCCACAGAAAGAGTTGTCTGACCCACCTAAAAAGCCATCTCCCTTTCGCCAGGACCTCTGAGATCACTGGAGCCATGCTTTCCTGCCAGCCCAAGGCTCTGACCACAGTAACCCTCCGTCCACTGTTGCTGGAGCTGGGCTATGAAGGAGCGTGGGGAGGGAGAACGGGATGATGGAAGGGAACTGGTTGGTGGGTTGTGCACACTCAGAGCCAGGTCTTGGAAGGGGCCCCAGGCCTCCCCAATGCCAGGAGGCGTCTCACTTGGGCCCACATCTGCCCCTCTCCCCAGGACCCAGGGGCCCTTTTCCTGCGTGACACCTGAGCTCTGGGCATGACCACAGGAGGGCGTGCCTCCCCACTGTCTGGCCCCAGCCATCTCCAAGGTGAGCGCAGCCTGGCTGCCCTGCGGTCAATAGCACGAGGCTGGGAAACCGGGATCAGAGAGTTTCCTGGCTCCTGCCCTCATTCCCCTGAAGAACCTTGGCTCCTGCCTGCTTTGGACTCTTCCTGTCCAGGGCGTACTCAGGAAGGAGATCATACCTGAGGTCTTGCCTCTCAAAACCAAATCTGGGCAGCAACCAGCTTGGCCACTGCCCCACCTAGGCCGACGCCAGGCCTCCAGGACAGCCCATCTCCCACAGTGCTTTGCCACCCTCTCAATCAGAACCCTCACCACGGACGACCTCCAGTGTAAGCACGCCTCTCACGCCAAGGCTGTTGCCCGATAGCACCCACTCTATGCAGCACGCCTGGTAGGTATTCAGTAAGGATTTATTGCACTGAGTTACATTAGTACCATTTTAATTTTTATGAAGCCACGGATGCTGACACAGGTGCTCAGTAAGTATCATTGCTCTGTCACTGACGAAAACAGCCCACATAAATAGCATTACTAATTTCATATGCTAGAGGTCACCTTCATAGGGTTCATAATGAATTTAAGAGCTCTGGGAAGATGTACTATCGAGCAAACGGATTATTTCTGTGAGAAGACTCACATTAGAAGGATGGTCAGAGAGTTTTAATCTTATCTGTCACGTCCTAGTGGTTTGAATGTAGAACCGATGCATATAACTAAAAATGAATAGTTAGAAAACTTGAGTCCTATTTCCTGAGACATAATGACCTTCAAGGAAGGGGAAGGGAGGGAGAAGCGAGGGAGGAAGGGAGAGGGCGAGAATGGAGAGACGAGTTATTTAGGATAAGAGTTGTTTAAAGTTTTCTATTTTGTTTCTCCAGTGCTTCTGAATAATCACTGCATGGTAGATGCCTGAGCCTAGACTGAAAATAACGAGCGGCAAGAGCCACAGATGTAACTGACCTGGGGCCCGGGATGGTTATATGAGTTAGTTCTCTTAGATTGGAGAAAACTAACAATTTTAAAATCAGGAATAAATTATTCAAACCTCTGTCGGCACTTACTGTTGCTTCAGCCACTGCTCCACAAAGGGAATGGAGAAGAAATCTGTGAACGGCTCCCCTGTCCTCTTTGGATTTTGACTGGTCAGGATGCCATATGTTTGATTGACAAGAAAACAATAAGGAAGAATTCAAGTCAATTGTTGCTATCCTGCTTGCAAATCAACATTATTGAATCTTTGGGATCACTGAATATTCGTGAAAAACTTACTTGTATAACCACTCAGTCAGAAAATCACAGGCAATGAACTTGGTCCTTTTCCTCTAAAGAGAGAAGAAAGAATTAAATTACATTCTTTGCTCACATGTCTAAGCAGGACAAAGGAAGAGAGGCTAACTGGTTGCTATGCCACAGGACACACGCACGCGTCCTCCACGAAGCTCATGAGGACAGCAGCAGACGGCACTGCAGGCGATGGCAAGAATCCTGAAGATGTCTCCTGTCCTCTGGATAAGCCAGGTCTGGCAGCAGTGCTAATGCAAGGCAGGGCCCACAGGAGGGAGCTTATTACTTGCTTTAGACCAGTGGTCGGCAAACTCATTAGTCAACAGAGCCAAATATCAACAGTACAACGATTGAAATTTCTTTTGAGAGCCAAATTTTTTAAACTTAAACTATATAGGTAGGTACATTGTTATTAACTTAATTAGGGTACTCCTAATTTTGTGGAAGAGCCACACTCAAGGGGCCAAAGAGCCGCATGTGGCTTTAGACCATTCTCAGGATTTATTTAAATTGAAATAATTGTAGTTATTGCTTTCCCCCAGTTCACTCAAATCCTCAGAACAGGTTACTCCAGGTCTAGGTGTCACTTTCAGATGGGGGAGCCACGTCCACGGGGGCACGGGGAGCCAGGCACACAGGCACACTGGCCAGTGGCCGACCCTGCCTGCTGCCCACCCAGAGCCGCTCACTACTTTATCTGTATTAAGGAGCCTGACTCTCAGCCCAGGGCACAAACGACACGTCCCCGCCTCCCACGAGAGAAGGAGCACAGTTCTGCAGATGAGAAAGAAGTGGCCGTGCCCTGTGGTTTCTGAGAAAGTTCTGCTCTTCATTTCTGCCCCCTCTCCCTGGAGTCTCCTCTACTGTCAGCCTGGATCACAGGCGCAGGGCCGAAGACGGGGAGCAGTGAGTTTGGACCCTGGCCTTTGAGGACTTCCGGGAGCCACGGGCCTGGCCTGCTCTGGACATCTTGACACGCAGGGAGAGATGAGCTTCACTCAGGCTATTCCCAGTCCTTGAGTTCTCCTCCATGCAGCTGGATGTAGTCCCTGGGCGACAGAGAGGCTCGGAAACCAGGGAAACGGCCTGGAGTCATGGAGAGAAGGCTGGGCTTTCGGTGGTGCGCCAGGTACCTGCCTCCCAGTCCATTTCAAGTCTCTTGTGACCCAAACGACCAGTCACCTCCTTTTAGAGACGTGTTATCTAACCGGGAGGTGGAGGGTGGCTCTCCTCTAGGAGGGCAGGGCTCATGCACAGTAAGTCAGAGGTGCGGGTGGCTGGTGCAAGGCTCCTGCCCTGAAGGAAGGCCGCACAGGGTCTGCTGGAAGCCTCTCTGCCCACCCACGTCTACCCTGCACCCTGCCCGGCCTCCGGAGGCTCATTTTATGGTTCACATCAACCAGCTCCTTTCCTCTCTAGTTGGGTCCCACCAATGGGAGGTGCCAGGAGGAGATCTGAGAGAGGAGAGAAGGCGGTGCTATGGGTTGAGTTGTGCCCCCTCCCTCCCGCCCAATTAACTTTCCAATTAACTTATTGAAGTCCTCACCTCTGGCATTTCAGAATGTGATGTATTTGGAAACAGGACATAGCAATTCCAAGGAAAGTGAACAAATACACCTATCCTCCCCAAACTATCCCAAAAAATCCAAGAGGAAGGAACACTTCTCACCTCTTTTTATGAGGCCAGCATTATCCTAATTCTAAAACCAGATAAAGACACCACAAAGAAAGAGAAGTACAGGCCAATATCCCTGATGAACACAGATGCTAAAATCCTCAACAAAATATTAGTAAATCGGATCCAGCAATATACTAAAAAGATCAAACACCATGACCAAGTGGGATTTATTCCAGGCATGCAAGGCTGGTACAATATCCACAAATCAATAAATGTGATATATCACATGCCGGAGGCCAAAGCATAACAGCATTTAGCATAAAAGTGCAAAAGAGAGATTGGAAGGCCAATGGACCTTCAACACAAGATTGCTCCTGCTGTGATTGCAATGGCTCGAGGCGATTTCCTGACCTGATAATCTTTACATTATATACCAGATAATACCTTTATTCTGCCTGTATGTATTGCTTAAGGACAAATGTGTATTCAAAGTGAATAAAAGTAGATGGGATCCAGTCTTGGTGAGTGTCTTCACAAAAGAGGTTTCCACCTGCCCCCCCCCCCCCATGCCTTCAAAATTCATATTTCTTATATAGCTTACTCATTGTGTTGACAGTCCTCCTACAAGTCATCCTGAACTTGCTGTGAAGGTCACAGCAATCACATAAACAAATTGAAAGACAAAAACCACATGATAATATCAATCAATGCAGAAAAAGCATTCAACAAAATCCAACACCCTTTTTTGATTGAAAACTCTCAGCAAAGTGGGAATAAAGGGATCATACCACAACATGATAAAGGCCATATATGACAAACCTATAGTCAATATCATACTCAATGGTCAAAAACTAAAACCATTTCCCTTAAGAACAGGAACAAGACAGGGATGCCCACTTTCACCACTCCTGTTCGTCATAGTGCTGGAAGTCCTAACCATAGTGATCAGACAGGAAGAAGAAATAAAGGCATCCAAATTGGAAAGGAGAAAGTAAAACTCATTTGCAGATGACATGATATTGTACATAGAAAACCCTAAAGACTCCACCAAAAAACTTAATAAATGAATCTGGCAATGTAGCAGGATACAAAATCAACACCCAAAAACTGATGGCTTTTTTATAAACTAATAATGAATTCTAAGAAAGAGAATCTAAACAAATAATCCCATTCACCATTGCAACAAAAATGTTAAGATACTTAGGAATGAACTTAAGCAAGGAGGCAAAAGACCTGTATTTGGAAAACTACAGGATGTTGAAAAAAGAGACAGAAGAAGATATAAACAAATGGAAGAATATACTGTGTTCATGGATTGGTAGAATTAACATCGTTAAAATGTCCATATTACCTAAGGCAATCTACAGATTCAATGCAATCCCCATTAAAATACCAATGGCATATTTCACAGAGCTAGAAAAAATACTCCAAAAATTTATATGGAACCAAAAAAGACCCCAAATAACTGCAGCAATCTTGAGAAAGAAGAAGAAAGTTGGGAGGGATCACAATATCGTGTTGTACTACAAAGCCACTGTAATCAAAACAGCCTAGTACTGGCCCAAGAACAGGCATATAGATCAATGGAACAGAACAGAGACCCCAGAAATTGACCCAAGCCATTACGCTCAATTAATATTTGGTAAAGGAGGCAAGAGCATACAATGGAATAAAGACAGTCTCCTATTGATAAAACTGGACAGGTATATTCAAAAAAATGAAACTAAAACACCAACTTACAATATATACAAGAATAAACTTAAAATGGATAAAAGACTTAAATGTAAGCTGGGACCCATAAAAATCCTAGAAGAAACCACAGGCAGCAAAATCTCAGACAAGACTCATAGAAATATGTTTACAGATACATCTCCTAGGGCAAAGGAAACTAAGGAGAAAATAAACAAATGGGACTACATCAGAATAAAAAGCTTCTGCACAGCTAAAGAAACCATCAACAAAATGAAAAGGGAGCCCACTGTATGGGAAAACATATTTGGCAATGATACATCTGATAAAGGGTTAATATCCAAAATGTATAAGGAATTCATACAACTTAACAGAAGGAAGTTGTATGAATTCCTTATACATTTTGAAAAGGGAGCCCACTGTATGGGAAAACATATTTGGCAATGATACATCTGATAAAGGGTTAATATCCAAAATGTATAAGGAATTCATACAACTTAACAGAAGGAAGACAAAAAATCCAATTAAAAAATGGGCAGCCCTAGCCAGTTTGGCTTAGTGGATAGAGCAGCGACGTATAGACTGAAAATCCTGGGTTCGATTCTTGTCAAGGGCATATGCCTGGTTTGCGGGCTCAATCCCCACTAGGGGGTGTGCAGGAGGCAGCCAATCAATGATTCAGTCTCATCACTGATGTTTCTATCTCTCTCGCTCTCCCTTCCTCTCTAAAATCTTTAAAAATATATATTAAAAATATATATTTTAAAAAATGGGCAAAGGACCTAAATAGATACTTCTCCAAAGTGGATATACAGATGACCAAGAGACATATGAGAAAATGCTCAAAGTCACTTATCATCAGAGACATGCAAATTAAAATGACAATGAGATATCACTGCACTCCTGTCAGAATGGGTACCATCAACAAGTCAATCAATGACAAGTGCTGGCGAGGATGTGGAGAAAAGGGAGCCCTAGTGCACTGCTGGTGGGAATTCAGCCATTATGGAAACAGTATGAAGTCTCTTCAAAAAATTAAATATGGAACTGCCATTTGACCCAAGATCAATTACTTGCAGATGACATGATATTGTATGTAGAAAACCCTAAAGACTCCACCAAAAAACTACTAAACTTAATAAATGAATCTGGCAAGAGTATCATGCTAAGTGAAGTAAGTCAGTCAGAGAAAGACAAGTATCACATGACCTCACTCATATATGGAATCTAATGAACAAAATAAATTGATGAACAGAGCGAATCTAGAGACATGGAAGCATAGAACACAGAGTGGAATCTCGGATGGAAGGCGGGGAGGGTGGGTTGGTGGGAGTTAATCAACCAAAGACGTTGTATGCAGATATGCATGGCCTTGGACACAGACAATAGGGTGGTGAAGGTCTAGGGTGAGGGTGGGGGTCAATGGGGGAAAACGGGGGACATATATAATACTTTCAACAATAAAAATTTACTAAAAGAAAGAAGAAAGGAAATAAGGAAGGAGGAAGAAAGAAAGAAAGAAAGAAAGAAAGAAAGGAAGGAAGGAAGAAAGAAAGGAAGAAAGAAAGAAAGAAAGAAAGAAAGAAAGAAAGAAAGGAAGAAAGAAAGAGTTCTAGCTGGTTTGGCTCAGTGGATGGAGCGTCGGCCTGTGGACTGAGGGGTCCCAGGTTCCATTCCGGTCAAGGGCACATGCCCAGAATGTGGGCTCGGTCCCCAGTAGGGGATGTGCAGGAGGCAAGCCGATCAATGATTCTCTCTCATCAATGGTGTTTCTATCTCTCTCTCCCTCTCCCTTCCTCTCTGAAATTAATAAAAGTATATTTTTTTTTAAAAAAAGAAACAGAACAAATTTGAGGTTATATTAGCAAGAAAGAAGGGAGATGCTATTAGATAGACCCCCAATGGCAGACTCCTAATGACACTGTGAGAAGGAAAACCCCTATTTTGTAAAATTACTGTTTGGAATTCTCTGCTGTTGTTTTAGACAGACTCTTATTCTAAAAAAATAACTTTGCTTTCTAGCCTGTTTTAGCCTGCTTGAATAATGAGGAAGATAAACTTAGCTGTCTGACCTTGTAGGACAGAGACTAGATATGCCCATAATTTCAATGCCATGCCAGGTGTATTTTTTAATTGGATAGAACTGTGTTGTTTTCAAGGCCAGCAGCGAGATAACCACTAAGTGCACATAGGGCTGGCTCCTTAATAAAAAGGGAAGTTCTGCTTGTAGCCTTGCTTAGAATTTGAATTCATTTTCTCTAAGCCCACCACGGTGAATAAAGTGTGTCTCTCCAAACTCTCCTGCATTGTTTGATTGATCCGAATCTCTGTAACAATTGTACTAGACCCTGGATCCAGCTCTGTCTGAAGCCCAAATCCCCTGGACCTTTCAGGCACATGAGCCAATAAATTTACTTCTTTTATTAAGCCAGTTTGTACTGAGCTGTTAATGTGCAACAGAGTTTTAACAACTATTCCTTTCTTCTCCGATTGGCGAAGTCCCGTTTGTCCTTCACGACGTCCTCGGGAAGGCTTTCTGAGCCTCGCCCCCTGCCCTTTAGGGGAGGCTCCCACCCCAGGCTGCATGCCCGTCATGGCACCTCAGACAGGCCTGACCATGTGCCTGTCTCCCTCCAAACTCTGAGCTGTCTGAGGAGGGGGTCTGTCTTTACCTCTGTGTCTGCAGTGCTTGGTCAGTGCCTTGGTCAGTGTCCATCGTGGTGGTCAATGAGCAGTCAGCAAATGTAGGAACGAATTCATCACTCAACTCCCAAGCATTAAAGCAAGAAGAACTCGTGAACAGAAATTCTGACATTTATAACCAGGAATTGCTCATCTAAATCTAAACAATTTCTCTAAATTTTCTTCCCATAATATTTTATTATGAATAATTTTTCTTTTTATCCCTTCACTTTGCAATAACCAGCTTTTGACTCTTACAGAAGGTTGAAAACACTGCTGTGGGATTGATTCTTACCAAAAGGAAAGTGCTGAAGATTTTTCATTAAAAGCTTTATTCTACTTGTTAGTAAGAAAATATAGTGGTGGCTGGAGATTGTTTTTAGTCCTTTATCTCATTGCTGATACACTTTTATTAAAAATTGAAAGACTGCTGACCAGGGGACTAAAATGAAATGTACTAGGCCAGTGGTTGGCAAACTCATTAGTCAACAGAGCCAAATATCAACAGTACAACGATTGAAATTTCTTTGGAGAGCCAAATTTTTTAAACTTAAACTTCTTCTAACGCCACTTCTTCAAAATAGACTCGCCCAGGCCGTGGTATTTTGTGGAAGAGCCACACTCAAGAGGCCAAAGAGCCACATGTGGCTCGTGAGCCAGTTTGCTGACCACGGTACTAGGCCATGTACGGGGCTTCTATGTCTGCACTGTAAGAGTAGGATTCCCTTTAAAAAGCCACTTTTAACCAAAATAAGAAAATACTTATATAGCAACACAAATATGTATCTAGCATGAATTGCTGTGAATAATTTAAACAACCCAGCCCTGTGGAGTGGCAGTGCCTCCTTCTTGCCATACAACAACTGCATTGTGCCCTGTCATTGGCCGCCCTGGGCCCCGGCACTGGCCGCACTGGGCCCCGGCACTGGCCGCCCTGGGCCCCGGCACTGGCCGCCCTGGGCCCCGGCACTGGCCGCCCTGGGCCCTGTCATTGGCCGCCCTGGGCCCCGGCACTGGCCGCACTGGGCCCTGTCATTGGCCGCCCTGGGCCCCGGCACTGGCCGCCCTGGGCCCCGGCACTGGCCGCCCTGGGCCCCGGCACTGGCCACCCTGGGCCCCGGCACTGGCCGCACTGGGCCCCGGCACTGGCCGCCCTGGGCCCCGGCACTGGCCGCACTGGGCCCCGGCACTGGCCGCACTGGGCCCCGGCACTGGCCGCCCTGGGCCCCGGCACTGGCCACCCTGGGCCCCGGCACTGGCCGCACTGGGCAGGGGTAAAGATTCCTTCTGCGGAGGGAAGGCAGCTTGAATGGCTCTATTAAATAGACTTAAAATAGCCAAATGGTCTGATGTATGAAGGTCTTGAAGACAAATGTAATCACTTTGTTGCAAAGAAATAAAATGGAAAAGATTGTGTTTGCCTTGTGCTCCGGGTGAACGAGAAGTGCTGGGAATACTCAGGCAGGCAGAACAGTGGGGGTAGTGTTCTCGGTTGTTTAACATGATCTGCTGGGAGCTGAGAGAAGAGAAAGCCAATGGAAATTTGTGGTGACTGAAGAGATAAGAGAGGAAGTAAGAAAAACTGTGAAGTGTGTGATTAAGTGAGTGGGTTTACTTAATGCAAACACACTGAGTTCATGATTGGTAAAGGGTGAAAATGTGCAAGTGTGGGTGAGCAGAGGAAACAGGTAAGACAGCCTCATAGAAGGTTAAAAAGAAATTTTTAAAAATCCAGAACTGAAAAGAAAAAGACTAAATGTCAAGGAAGAAGACCTCATTACATCATCATGAGTCTGCGACTCCCGGATTGATAGATAGTTGGATGCTTATGCAAAGAAGCAAATAAAGAAAAGTGGCAACTGAAGAATCCCGGAGGTAAAATGTGGGTGTCCACCCTGAAATTCTATCAACTCTTCTATATGCTGGGGAAAATGTTATAACAAGATTGGGGGAGGGAAGAGGGGAGGAAAACATCATCACGAAAGACTCAAACTTCAAACAGAGAAAAGGCAAGCAGCAGGGTTCCACCCAGACAGTATTCTGTGCTGATTTGTATGTTGGATACACATATGATAGGAGACACACACACATCATCTTGTGTGTATGCAGTCTATTGTGTACACGTGCAATAGAGGGAATGAAGACTGGAAAGGGAAACAACTCGCCCTGGAAAGTCACTGACTCTGCATCAGGCAAATAAAGTAATCATCCCCAGCAAGGTCATCCCCAGCAAGGTCATCCCCAGCAAGGTCATCCCCAGCAAGATCATCCCCACAGGGTCATCCCCAGCAAGGTCATCCCCACAGGGTCATCCCCAGCAAGGTCATTCCCAGCAAGGTCATCCCCACAGGGTCATCCTCCCCAGGTCCTCCCCAGCAAGGTCATCCCCACAGGGTCATCCCCCCCAGGTCATCCCCAGCAAGGTCATCCTCCCCAGCAAGGTCATCCCCACAGGGTCATCCTCCCTAGGTCATTGTCACAGGGTCATCTCCAGCAAGGTCATCCCCACAGGGTTATCCCCCCCAGGTCATCCCCACAGGGTCATCCTCCCCAGGTCATACCCACAAGGTCATCCCCAGCAAGGTCATCCCCACAGGGTCATCCCCCCCAGTTCATCCACACAGTCATCCCCACAGGGTAATCCCCATAGGGTCAACCCCCCCTACCCCCAGGTCATCCCCACAGGGTCATCCTCCCCAGGTCATCCCCAACATGGTCATCCCCAGCAAGGTCATCCCACAGGGTCATCCTCCCTAGGTCATTGCCTCAGGGTAATCTCCAGCAAGGTCATCCCCACAGGGTCATCCCCCCAGGTTCATCCCCACAGGTTCATCCCCAGCAAGCTCATCCCCACAGGGTCGTCCCCACCCCAGGTAATCCCCACAGGGCCATCCCAGCAAGGTCATCCCCTGCAGGGTCATCCCCACAGGGTCATACCCCGCAAAATCAAGCATAAGGCCCATAGAGGTGCAGAGTAGTTGGCCACGGCTGCTGCGTGGGTTTGTGAGGGAGAGAAATGAGCTTGGGTTACCTTGGTTACTGGGTTTTTAAAAGTCACTTTAGGTTAGATTTAGCTGCAACAACCCCAATTCTGAGAAGCTTATCCCATCAGTAGTTGGTCCTCACCCAGGCCACACGAGCATTCAGGCAGCTGGGGTCGGCTCCATGCCGTCCTCACCGCAGGCCTCAGGCCGGCGGGGAAAGCTCTTTCTGAGATATGTCTAGTTATCCCCTAAAGAGAACATGGTGAGTCACTCTTTCACTCTTAAGGTGTGTTTAGAAATGACATATGTCATGTCTATTCATCCCACTGACCAAAGCAGTCCCACAGCCATGCCTCCCTCAGGGAGAAGCCACAGACATTTTTGAACATTAATATAATCTAGCACGTGGGTTACTGTAAGGAGGATGAGGATTCCTCTGACTGGGGACAGGGCCAGGGCTCAGGAAGCAGACATGCCAATGCTGTTCAGGGCCCAGGACCAGCTGCCCGCTGTCCACCAGCAGTTCTCACTCCAGTTGGTTCCGGTTCCAGGTGGGACTCAGCTCTCAGGCTGGGACTTTTCCTGCTGCCCTCTCCCGACTGACCCGCCTCTCTGCTAACTCCTGGCTTTCTCCTGCTGGCTGCCCTCTCCTCTTCTGTTCTCCTTATGGTCTCTGTTCTCTGTGTCTGACACCCTCACAGGAGATTCTGAGTAGGCTGGTAGGCCCCTCCCGGGACGGACCATCCCATTGGGCAGAGCCAACCTAGAGTGGCCACCCCAGGGCCTGGCCCGGGAGATGGGGACATGGACAAAGCAGGGACAAGGGCTGCAGATAAGGCGTGGGCCTGGTGTGTGCTCAGAAAGCCACAGCCTCCTTTCCCATGTAGATATCTCCACAGTAAACTCCCAGACCCCATCCCTGTCCCCCAACATGATGAAACCGACTGATAGCCAGGATCGCAGAAATGAGCACATACTTGGACTCTAACCAGAGGTCAAACTTCATACACGGGTTCATCCCCCCACCCTCCGCCTAAGAATTTCATTAGAGAAAAATGATACTTCTCAAAAAAAGTTAAAAATATGCACTCATAACACAGAATATTGACCAAGACTTCCAGCATGGGCCACAAGGTCATGGCCAAGTTCCGGATGAAAAGGAGCCAGGCTAGAATAATTCTGCTGCACCTCTCCGCGAGAATCTATTTTTCCCACTCCTCAGGAATTTTTTTTTTAAACAGAAGCTTATGGTGTTTCTGGTTCCCCTTATTGCTCAAGGCTACGAAATGGAGTTTCTTCCCTTACTGACCAGAACCCTGGCATCTTTTAGAAGATATTCAGGTATTTTATTTCTTTTTAAAAATACAATAAATGACTGTTAAATGGGCAAAGAATTTTTAAAAATGCTTTTGTTTTACTGAATTATTCACAGTAGAAAAGTTCAGTGTCATGAGATCATCAAAGGACTTATTAGGAATTAGAAATAGTTTCCGGATGCCACCTATTATTTA
Source organism: Eptesicus fuscus (assembly GCF_027574615.1). NCBI lineage: Eukaryota > Metazoa > Chordata > Mammalia > Chiroptera > Vespertilionidae > Eptesicus > Eptesicus fuscus. Next base: position 253,045 of record NC_072476.1, on the reverse strand, counting down.
CAATGCTCTTCATTGTAATGGAGTGTGAAGAGTAACCATAAACGAAGGGAAGATGTGATGTTGCATGTGAGAGGGAAAGAGGCAGGAAGTCTTAGGACCTCTCTCCAGACTGCATTGCATCCATATGTAAAGCTGGATAAGATTTATTTTCAACTGTCATTCTACTCATTCATAAAACGCCCGCTATCTTTCCAAGTTAAGCAAGGCGCACTGGTCCAGGTTGGCGCTGTTCAGTATACATTTACTGAGGACTACATGCCAAGCCCTGTGCTAAATGCTAGAGAGAAAGTAAAGACTGAGACATGGCCCACTGTGGTTCATTCCATGTCCAGCAACCACCTCCCGCTGGTGGCAGCTATGATGTCTGTAGAGGATTAACCCCATGTCCAGCTCCAGGGAACCGTGATAAGGCAGCTCGGAGAACCCCTCACCGTCCTCCTATACCTAACCTATATGGCCCCACTCATCTTGGCCACGGCACTGGCTGGACCAGGAAAGGGCAGGTCAATGTCAGAGTGGTAGGTGTGGGAGGAGACATGCGGGAGCTTCTGAGAAATGACTCCCTTCACGTTTCTAAGAGTTTGGCCACTCTCTCCTTGTGGCTGATGCCGTGGGTAGAGGCAACGCCCAGGCCAGGGGTGTAGCTGTTTTGACATCACCAGGGAAGGCAGTCTAAGGACAAAGCCAGCTCTGCAAGAGGCCAAGCAGAGAGGCAGAAGCAAACCAAGTCCACTGAGCCCTGAATCAACAGGCCCAAAGCCTGCCTTCTTCTTTTTGGCTAATCCTCATCTGAGGCTATTTTTTCCATTGACTTTTAGAGAGAGGAAAGGGAGGGAGGGAGGGAGGGAGGGAGGGAGGGAGGGAGGGAGGGAGGGAGGGAGAGAGAGAGGGAGGGAGGGAGGGAGGGAGGGAGGGAGGGAGGAAGAGAGAGAGAGAGAGACATCAATGTGAGAGATGATGCCTCCCTCACGTGCCCCAACTGGGGCCGGGGTTCGAACCAGTAACCCAGGTATGGGTCCTTGACTGGGAATTGAACCTGAGACCCTTTGGTGCATGGGTTGATGCTCTACCCACAATGCACACGAGCCATGGCTGAAGACTTCCATCTTTATCTCAGAAACTTCTCATCTCTGGAGCCAACATCTCTCCCCTTCGTAGTTAAGCCAGTTTTCTGCTGCTTGCAACATGAGTCCCAGCCAAGATAACTGCCCAGCCTCCCTCTGTCTTCTGGTAGCAGCACCCTGAGTACTTTTTGGGATCCACCCTTCCCCAACTCTAAGCTATGTGCCTTGGGTAGGGCTCCTTTGCTTAAGACCCCACCAACTCCTCTTAGTTCCCAGGGTTCATTCCAAAGTAGGTCACTGACCTGCGTTAGTTCCATCAGAGAGAAACTCTAGCTCTGCTCCCCTTGAGCCTTATGGGAATGGCCTTCAAGATCACAAACTGCCACGAGGGGAGGGCCGTTTCAGGGGGCCGCAAAGCCATAGGAAATGGGATCAAGAATTGGAGTGAGAGACATCGTCTGGGCTCCCAGATGAAGCTGCCGGGAAGATCTACCTACAAACAACACTCCTTTCCACTCCGTCCGCTTGACCGGGCTCTGCCGCAGCAGGGCCTGCCCCGGGTTACCACAGCCACGTGGGCGTGTGAGCCGCAGACCCGACTTCCACTGAAATGTACTCTTGAATTCACACTTCTTTCCATGCTAACAATAGAAGCCTTTTAGCAGACACTGCTTAAGTACAAATCATCCACTTTACACAAGCATTTCCAAATGAAGTGTACAGCACAGCTGCTAGCCGCTGTCTAATATAGCAATCCAATTAAATTCTAATTAAGTTCCAGTCTCTTGGGTTCCAGTTAAACTAATTCAAAGGTATGGCAGGGTGACGGGAGATCATTTAAAAGCATCAACCTACCTGCAATGTTTAATCTTTACAATGACATTTCCACATCTCAAGCTTGATTTGCTCCAACGGAACACAACGCAGCTGGGGGAACAGGAGAGGGAGCACGGCTTCTAGTCAGCCTCAGGCTCAGCGATGCTGACGGGCTACTTAGCAACCACACAGCCGGTTTCCTGTTTTAAATCCTTTCCCTCCAGCTCACACAGACTCCGAGCAGCCAGGGCAGCAGGGAAGGCAGCTGTGATGACAGACGGTGAACCAGGAAGATCCCTGTCAACCAGGACTCAGTAAGGAACTGGCAGATCTTCGTGAAAACTTACTCCCACAGAAATTCCTGTCTCAGCATCAACATTATTTGCAAAGTTGTTTCGCAGTCAAGCCTCGGAGTCCAAGGGCCTGGATGCTCGCTCCGAGCCCCCTGTGCCCCGAGCAGACAGAGCAGCACCGGCCGTGCTTCTGGCAGGCACTCTGAGGGTTTGTCTGTCCTGGTCCCTCTCACTGTGTCTGCCTGAAAATGGATTCCGTCTTCATGTCACTGTCAACCTGGACCCACCTCTCCTCCCCTGGTCTTCACATGTGACACTCCCCCCTCCGTGAGTCGCTCCTCAAGCTCAGTCCTCAGTGGCAGTGGCTGCCCGTACTGAGCACCACGTGTTACGTGCTGCACAGGCACATCTCACCCAACCCTCCCAGCAGCCCCGAGGAAGCAGGAGCCTGCTGATCACTCTCCCCACTGAACAGATCAGATGGCTGAGGCTCGCAGCACCTAAGGAATCTTCCCAGGGGCCCTGAGAGCAGAAGCTGAAGGGAGGGTTCCAGCCACTGCCTGCCTCCAGGACTCCAGCCTTCCTCGGGCACCTGCCAGAGCCCTCCCTGTGCTGAGTCTGACCTCCCACCACCCCACCCCCATAGGGCCACTCTCAGCTCACCTCCTCCTTACGCACTGCCCTCATTTTGTCTTCCATCCCAGGTCTAAGGAACTTTTTCCCAATTTAATTGTGTTCTTACTTTATTGCAACTACTTCCTGTAGTGGTGCTAGTCACTGAGCTAAATGCTTTAAATGCATCATCTTAATTCCCATGAAACTCCCTTATGCAAAGCAAGTACTGTTATCATTACTTCCATTTCACAGAGGCAGAAACTGAGGCTTAGGAAGGTCAAGGTTACAAGATCACAATGCTGCCAAGGTCCAAGCTCATACACCCAGAAGGCAGAACTGGGCCTTAGGTTCAGGTGAGCATGGCTCCAAATTCTATGCTTAATCATTAGGCTTCCCTTCGACTGTCCCTCACATACTAGCAACAACCACCACTACCAACCTGTACAGCGCCAGGACTTCACACAGAGGTCAGCAAGCTTTTCCTCAAAGAGCTAGACGGTAAGTATCCTGGTTTGTGTTACAACTCCTCCACTTGGCCACTGTCGCACAAAACTAAACACAGACATCATGCGAAGGAACGGGTGTGAATGTAATCCAATAAAACTTTATTTACAAACACAGGCAGCTGGCCGCATGCCCTGCAGTTTGTCCTGACTTCAGAACATTATCAATAACATAACTTTTCATATAGGAGCATGGAAAAAAATCCATAGATTTTTTTTCACAGAAGTTTGATTTCAAAAAGCTTTGTTTCATTTCTCTTCTCTGTTTCCTGGATAAAACCTTTATTATTCCAAAGGATTAGTCATTTAAACATATTTAGAATCTGGGTCTATTTTATAACTTGGGTTTCCCATAAAAAGTAGCAGTAGAAATTGTTGTTTTCTGAACTATTAGCGGGTCAATAACATCTTAAGATACAATCTTTTTAAAATGCATCAACTGAAACATTATTTTCATTCATTAAAAAGTAGCTTCTATCGTCCAGACATAAATTCTCAAGAGGCATCTGAAAAGCTGCGCTCTGTCTTGTCCTTCCCTTTCCTTTCTTCCTTCGGTCACCAGCTGTGACTCTAGCCGCTCCTTCACTCCCGGAGGGCTCTTCATATTGCTGCCCCATCACTTCTGGGAGATATGTTTAGATTTTTTACTAACACATATTATTTTTAAGGCACTGGAATTCTTGGAATGATGAAGGAAGGCCATCCTTGGGGGTGTGTAATATCCAGAAAGCATCCCCCGTTAAGGGGATCACCTTCCATGCATCCCAGCAACAACTGGCCTGGAAGCGGGTGGGAAAACGGCAGTGCTTTTAGAGACTTGCTACTTCCAAGCACAATGTTCACAACAATTAATATGTAGTAAGTGCTTTCTGTGTGCCAGTCTTTCAAATGTTACTTCACTCATTTATCCTCATAACAGCTACGTTATTAGGTTATTATTGTCATTATTATTCCCGTTGTATAAATTAGAAGACAGGGCCACAGAAAAACTAAGTACCTTGCCCAAAGTCACTTACTAGTAAATGGAAGAGTAAACCTTTGGTCCCCAGAGCTGGCTCCACTCCCACATTGCCTCTTTAGGTCCTCTCTGTAACCCTGCCCATCCGGACAGGGGAGCGCTACCCATCCCGACAGGGGAGCATTTGCCTATCCGGAGAGGGGAGCTCTGCCCATCCGGACAGGGGAGAGCTGCCCATCCGGACAGGGGAGCTCTGCCCATCTGGACAGGGGAGAGCTGCCCATCCGGACAGGGGAGCTCTGCCCATCCGGACAGGGGAGAGCTGCCCATCCGGACAGGGGAGCTCTGCCCATCCGGACAGGGGAGCTCTGTCCATCCGGACAGGGGAGCTCTGCCCATCCGGACAGGGGAGCGCTGCCCATCCGGACAGGGGAGCGCTGCCCATCCGGACAGGGGAGCGCTGCCCATCCGGACAGGGGAGCTCTGCCCATCCGGAGAGGGGAGCTCTGTCCATCCGGAGAGGGGAGAGCTGCCCATCCGGACAGGGGAGAGCTGCCCATCCGGACAGGGGAGCTCTGTCCATCCGGACAGGGGAGCTCTGCCCATCCGGACAGGGGAGCTCTGTCCATCCGGACAGGGGAGCTCTGTCCATCCGGACAGGGGAGCTCTGCCCATCCGGACAGGGGAGCTCTGTCCATCCGGACAGGGGAGCTCTGCCCATCCGGACAGGGGAGCTCTGCCCATCCGGACAGGGGAGCTCTGTCCATCCGGACAGGGGAGCTCTGCCCATCCGGACAGGGGAGCTCTGCCCATCCGGACAGGGGAGCTCTGCCCATCCGGACAGGGGAGCTCTGCCCATCTGGAGAGGGGAGCTCTGTCCATCCGGAGAGGGGAGAGCTGTCCATCCGGACAGGGGAGCTCTGTCCATCCGGACAGGGGAGCTCTGCCCATCCGGACAGGGGAGCTCTGCCCATCCGGACAGGGGAGATCTGCCCATCCGGACAGGGGAGCGCTGCCCATCCGGACAGGGGAGCGCTGCCCATCCGGACAGGGGAGCTCTGCCCATCTGGAGAGGGGAGCTCTGTCCATCCGGAGAGGGGAGAGCTGCCCATCCGGACAGGGGAGCTCTGCCCATCCGGACAGGGGAGCTCTGTCCATCCGGAGAGGGGAGCTCTGCCCATCCGGACAGGGGAGCTCTGCCCATCCGGACAGGGGAGCGCTGCCCATCCGGACAGGGGAGCTCTGTCCATCCGGAGAGGGGAGCTCTGTCCATCCGGACAGGGGAGCTCTGCCCATCCGGACAGGGGAGCGCTGCCCATCCGGACAGGGGAGCTCTGCCCATCTGGAGAGGGGAGCTCTGTCCATCCGGAGAGGGGAGAGCTGTCCATCCGGACAGGGGAGCTCTGCCCATCCGGACAGGGGAGAGCTGCCCATCCGGACAGGGGAGAGCTGTCCATCCGGAGAGGGGAGAGCTGTCCATCCGGAGAGGGGAGCGCTGCCCATCCGGACAGGGGAGAGCTGCCCATCCGGAGAGGGGAGCTCTGCCCATCCGGACAGGGGAGCTCTGCCCATCCGGACAGGGGAGCTCTGCCCATCCGGACAGGGGAGCTCTGCCCATCCGGACAGGGGAGCTCTGCCCATCCGGACAGGGGAGCTCTGCCCATCCGGACAGGGGAGCTCTGCCCATCCGGACAGGGGAGCTCTGCCCATCCGGACAGGGGAGCTCTGCCCATCCGGACAGGGGAGCTCTGCCCATCCGGACAGGGGAGCGCTGCCCATCCGGACAGGGGAGCGCTGCCCATCCGGACAGGGGAGCTCTGCCCATCTGGAGAGGGGAGCTCTGCCCATCCGGAGAGGGGAGAGCTGCCCATCCGGACAGGGGAGCTCTGCCCATCCGGAGAGGGGAGCTCTGCCCATCCGGAGAGGGGAGAGCTGCCCATCCGGACAGGGGAGCTCTGCCCATCCGGACAGGGGAGCGCTGCCCATCCGGACAGGGGAGCTCTGCCCATCCGGACAGGGGAGCGCTGCCCATCCGGACAGGGGAGCGTTGCCCATCCGGACAGGGGAGCTCTGCCCATCCGGACAGGGGAGCGCTGCCCATCCGGAGAGGGGAGAGCTGCCCATCCGGACAGGGGAGCTCTGTCCATCCGGAGAGGGGAGCTCTGCCCATCCGGACAGGGGAGCGCTGCCCATCCGGACAGGGGAGCTCTGTCCATCCGGACAGGGGAGCTCTGCCCATCCGGACAGGGGAGCTCTGCCCATCCGGACAGGGGAGCTCTGCCCATCCGGACAGGGGAGCGCTGCCCATCCGGACAGGGGAGCGCTGCCCATCCGGACAGGGGAGCTCTGCCCATCTGGAGAGGGGAGCTCTGCCCATCCGGACAGGGGAGCTCTGCCCATCCGGACAGGGGAGCTCTGTCCATCCGGAGAGGGGAGAACTGCCCATCCGGACAGGGGAGCTCTGCCCATCCGGAGAGGGGAGCTCTGTCCATCCGGAGAGGGGAGCGCTGTCCATCCGGAGAGGGGAGCTCTGCCCATCCGGACAGGGGAGCTCTGTCCATCCGGAGAGGGGAGCTCTGCCCATCCGGACAGGGGAGCTCTGCCCATCCGGACAGGGGAGCGCTGCCCATCCGGACAGGGGAGCTCTGCCCATCCGGAGAGGGGAGCGCTGCCCATCCGGACAGGGGAGCGCTGCCCATCCGGACAGGGGAGCGCTGCCCATCCGGACAGGGGAGCTCTGCCCATCCGGAGAGGGGAGCTCTGCCCATCCGGAGAGGGGAGAGCTGCCCATCCGGACAGGGGAGCGCTGCCCATCCGGACAGGGGAGCTCTGCCCATCCGGACAGGGGAGAGCTGCCCATCCGGAGAGGGGAGAGCTGCCCATCCGGACAGGGGAGCTCTGCCCATCCGGAGAGGGGAGAGCTGCCCATCCGGACAGGGGAGAGCTGCCCATCCGGAGAGGGGAGCTCTGCCCATCCGGAGAGGGGAGCTCTGTCCATCCGGAGAGGGGAGCTCTGTCCATCCGGAGAGGGGAGCTCTGCCCATCCGGACAGGGGAGCTCTGCCCATCCGGAGAGGGGAGCTCTGCCCATCCGGAGAGGGGAGCTCTGCCCATCCGGACAGGGGAGCTCTGCCCATCCGGACAGGGGAGCTCTGCCCATCCGGAGAGGGGAGAGCTGCCCATCCGGAGAGGGGAGCTCTGCCCATCCGGACAGGGGAGCTCTGCCCATCCGGACAGGGGAGCTCTGCCCATCCGGAGAGGGGAGCGCTGTCCATCCGGACAGGGGAGCGCTGCCCATCCGGAGAGGGGAGCTCTGCCCATCCGGACAGGGGAGCGCTGCCCATCCGGACAGGGGAGCTCTGCCCATCCGGAGAGGGGAGAGCTGCCCATCCGGACAGGGGAGCTCTGCCCATCCGGACAGGGGAGCTCTGTCCATCCGGACAGGGGAGCTCTGCCCATCCGGGCAGGGGAGCTCTGTCCATCCGGACAGGGGAGCTCTGCCCATCTGGACAGGGGAGCTCTGCCCATCCGGACAGGGGAGCTCTGTCCATCCGGACAGGGGAGCTCTGCCCATCCGGAGAGGGGAGCTCTGTCCATCCGGAGAGGGGAGCTCTGTCCATCCGGAGAGGGGAGCTCTGCCCATCCGGACAGGGGAGCGCTGTCCATCCGGACAGGGGAGCTCTGCCCATCCGGACAGGGGAGAGCTGCCCATCCGGACAGGGGAGCGCTGCCCATCCGGACAGGGGAGCGCTGCCCATCCGGAGAGGGGAGCTCTGCCCATCCGGAGAGGGGAGCTCTGCCCATCCGGAGAGGGGAGCGCTGCCCATCCGGACAGGGGAGCTCTGTCCATCCGGACAGGGGAGAGCTGTCCATCCGGAGAGGGGAGCGCTGCCCATCCGGACAGGGGAGCTCTGCCCATCCGGACAGGGGAGAGCTGCCCATCCGGAGAGGGGAGAGCTGCCCATCCGGAGAGGGGAGAGCTGTCCATCCGGAGAGGGGAGCTCTGCCCATCCGGAGAGGGGAGAGCTGCCCATCCGGAGAGGGGAGAGCTGCCCATCCGGAGAGGGGAGAGCTGCCCATCCGGACAGGGGAGAGCTGTCCATCCGGAGAGGGGAGAGCTGCCCATCCGGAGAGGGGAGAGCTGCCCATCCGGAGAGGGGAGAGCTGCCCATCCGGAGAGGGGAGAGCTGCCCATCCGGAGAGGGGAGCGCTGCCCATCCGGACAGGGGAGAGCTGCCCATCCGGAGAGGGGAGCTCTGTCCATCCGGAGAGGGGAGCTCTGCCCATCCGGACAGGGGAGAGCTGCCCATCCGGACAGGGGAGCTCTGTCCATCCGGAGAGGGGAGAGCTGCCCATCTGGAGAGGGGAGCTCTGCCCATCCGGACAGGGGAGAGCTGCCCATCCGGACAGGGGAGCTCTGCCCATCCGGAGAGGGGAGAGCTGTCCATCCGGAGAGGGGAGCTCTGCCCATCCGGAGAGGGGAGCTCTGCCCATCCGGAGAGGGGAGCTCTGTCCATCCGGAGAGGGGAGAGCTGCCCATCCGGAGAGGGGAGCGCTGCCCATCCGGACAGGGGAGAGCTGCCCATCCGGAGAGGGGAGCTCTGTCCATCCGGAGAGGGGAGCGCTGCCCATCCGGAGAGGGGAGCGCTGCCCATCCGGAGAGGGGAGAGCTGCCCATCCGGACAGGGGAGCGCTGCCCATCCGGAGAGGGGAGCTCTGTCCATCCGGAGAGGGGAGAGCTGCCCATCCGGACAGGGGAGAGCTGCCCATCCGGAGAGGGGAGCTCTGCCCATCCGGAGAGGGGAGAGCTGTCCATCCGGACAGGGGAGCTCTGCCCATCCGGAGAGGGGAGCTCTGTCCATCCGGAGAGGGGAGCTCTGCCCATCCGGACAGGGGAGAGCTGCCCATCCGGAGAGGGGAGAGCTGCCCATCCGGACAGGGCAGAGCTGCCCATCCGGACAGGGGAGCGCTGCCCATCCGGACAGGGGAGCGTTGCCCATCTGGAGAGGGGAGTGTTGCAGAAAGAAACTTCCCTGGGGCCAATAGGCTGGAGTCAGAATCAAGCCTGCCCCTCACTGCTAAAGCCATACTATTCCTAACAGCATCTGCGGTAACCTGCAGAAGGACCACCACTGCCACCCTCCTTCCACACCCTTTGCGAAGCGACTTCACAGCTCTTCCCATTCCATGGAGTCTACTTCCTAACTCCCTGAATCTGAGCTGGCCTGGGACTGGCGTTAGCCAATACCATGCAGTGAAAGTGACGACATGCCAGGCTCCAGTGGCCTTGAGACATCACTGGAATCCGCCAGCCTCCCAGACACCAGAAGAACAAGCCAGGGTTAACTGGTGCAGGATGAGAAGTCGTGGAATAGGGCTGAGGTCATCCTAGCTCAGCCGGCACCCAGCCTACCTGGTACCTGACCACAGACACAGGAATGAGCGTAGCCAGGGCCAGAAGAACTGCCCAGCTGAGCCCAGTCTAAATAGCTGCCTTATAGAACAGAGAGCTAAACTGTTGTGTTAAGCACTAACTTTTGAGGTAGTTCCTTATGTAGTAAAAAGTTAACTGATGCTGTGTGTAACAACTAAAATGCTATTCATGGCCAAATGGTAATGTTCTCCCTATTTGGCTGCGTCAGTCAAGACTGCCACTACAGCCCAGCTAGTGCAGCTCAGCGGCTGAGCATCGACTCAGGAACCAAGATGTCACTGGTTTGATTCCTGGTCAGGGCACATGCCTGGGTTACCGGCTCAATCCCCAGTAAGGGGCAGGAGGCAGCCTATCAATGATGTTCCTTTCTAAGGAACATCTCCCTTCCTCTCTCTCTAAATATCAATTAAAACACATACATGTATTTTTAAAAGTCTGCTACTACAGCCACCTGGCACAAAGTCATGCCCCACAAGCTAGAGGACAACTTCAGAGCAGAAAAGCAAACCCTGTCACAAAGCCCCTTCCCGTTTTTGCATAATACAACCCTCAACTCCCAACCAAGCTAGGAAATGAAGCAATCAATGCTGCTCTTGCTGGGGGAAAAGGAAGCATGGCTATAAACGTATAAGGTGTTCCTGGGCGGTTTACAAACTGGATCTGACAGCAATTTCAAGGGCCTCAGGGAAGTATTTAACACTAACAGCCTTACTGAGAGCCAGGCTCTGATTCCATGGTTCAAACTCTTGCCCTTCCTCTTTTTGGCCATGTGAATTTGGGTAATTCTTGGGCCTCAGTTTCCTCATCCACAAAATGGGGACAATAAAATCATCAATTCAAATGGTTGCTGTGATACTTAAATGAGATCACATGTGAAATAATGTCTGGCATATTATTCTACGATTGTCATTAATTACCATTAATTAATCACTCAGATGGTAACTTGTAATGGTAGATTCTTACAAATAAGTCAGCCCTTCACTCTGAGCCTATTTCACATTTAGGTTCTAAATTCACATCCCAGCAGGACAGCTCCTTAGAACAGCACACAATTTAAAACGTATAAATTATTTATTTCAGGGATTTTCTATTTAATACTTTTGGACAGTGGTTGATCATAGGTAACTGAAGCCATGAAACGTAGAACTTCAAATAAGGGGGACTATGGTAGCTGTGTTCCCAGAGATGTGGTGTGAGGGGACCTCAAGTCGTCCTGATGGGCCCAAGGCAGGAAGTCAGAGTGAAGAACACAAACCAGGATCACCAGCAGGTGAGACCTAGCTCACTAGGCCAGTGGTCGGCAAACTGCGGCTCTCGAGCCACATGCAACTCTTTTGGTCCCTTGAGTGTGGCTCGTAGGCCAGCTTCGGAGTACCCTAATTAAGTTAATAACAATGTACCTACCTATATAGTTTAAGTTTAAAAAATTAGGCTCTCAAAAGAAATTTCAATCGATGTACTGTTGATATTTGGCTCTGTTGACTAATGAGTTTGCCGACCACTGCTCTAGGATGTTGGCATGCTAAGTTTACTCTTCTTTTTGAAATAAACTGTCAACAGTCATTTATTTGTTTATTATTGAATCTACTATTGAATTTAGAACCCTCCCCGAATTTCGTGCATGGGGGGCGGGGTGTGTGTCCCTCAGCCCAGCCTGGACCCTCTCCAATCTGGGACCCCTCGAGGCATGTCCGACTGCCCATTTAGGCCCGATCCCACGGGACTGCTTGCTCCCAACCACTCGCCTGCCTGCCTGCCTGATTGCCCCTAACGGCTTTTGCCTGCCAGCCTGATCACCCCCTAACCACTCCCTTGACAGCCTGATCGACACCTAACTGCCCTCCCCTGCCTGCCTGTTCACCCTAACTGCCCTCCCCTGCAGGTCTGGTCTCCCTCAACTGCCCTGCCCTGCAGGTCTGGTCACCCCCAACTGCCCTCCCCTGCTGGCCATCTTGTGGCGCCCATCTTGTGTCCACACGGGGGTGGCCATCTTTGACCACATGGGGGTGGCCATCTTGTGTGTTGGAGTGATGGTCAATTTGTATATTACCTCTTTATTATATAGGATTGGGGTGACATAGGTAACCAAATTACACAGGTTTCAGGATACACAACTATACTATACATCATCTGTATTGGGTGTTCACCACCCCCACTCAAGTCTCCTTCCATCACAATTTATCTCCCCTTCCCCCTCTTCCACTTCCCTCACTCATTTTCCCTTAGTTTATTACTATATTGTTGTCTGTGTCTGTAAGTAGTTTTTTTTTTTTTTTGCTTAATCCCTTCACCTTTTTCACCTAGTCCCCAACATTTAAAAAAAATAATTGGGACAGTGTATGGTAACAGCTGGACTGGGGGTTTCTACTGAAAACTCTGACGACATGCACTGAGCCCATGTGCTGCCGGGAGACAATCCACCTGCCTTCCTTGGTGCACACGCTTCCTTGGTGCCGTGGTGCACCTCCCCGGGGTCCCTTTATTGTTATCTCAATTTTGTTTTAGTGCTGCCTGGCCCTGTGGCCCTTGGACTGTTTTTCTGTTTAGTTTCTATATTCTGGGTATAGTAGGCTTGATCATTGCCCCCACAGATGTCCATGTCCTAATCCCAGGCTCCATGAATATGTCACCCTACGTGGCAAAGGAACTTTGCAGATGTGATTAAATTAAGGATGCTGAGATGGGGAAATCCAGCATCCTTAATTTACTGAATCTACTATTGAATTTGGAACCCTCCCTGATGTAATCACAGGGTCCTTATAGGGGAGGCAGGAGGGCCAAATTCAGAGAAAAGATGTGAAAGTGGAAGCAGAGGAGGAAGTGACTGTATTGCTGACCTTGAGATAAAAGAGGGCCAGGAGCCGAGGAATGCAGGTGGCCTCCAGTGGCTGGAAAAGGCAAGGAAACAGGTTTCCCCCGGCCCCCAGAAGGAGCTTAGACGTCTGAGCCAGTTACTCTACCCTGCAGTGGGCAGGAGAGTACCGCACAGCAAAACACTGTCCTGGCACCAAAATATTCTCAAATATCCCTCTGGATATTTACGAGGTAAAAAACTTATTCCTAATGATCTGAGCCACAAACCTAGCTCCACTGAACACGTGAACACAGGTCTTTTTGCATTGTTTTAACATACATGGATTTTTTCAAAAAAGCAACTGCCTTGTAGATCAAGAGAAAACTATACTTTATTTTATTCAGAACCTAAGTTTCTCACCATTTCATAAAATCGCATCACCACGGACAATATCAGTGACGGTATCTGAGGGGTTTAACCTGCCTTTTGTAGTTGCTGTGTTCACGGTGATTCTGTGCATTGGTGCAAGCAAATGCCCATTAAATACCTCCCCGTGCAGTTTTACTTGAGCTTTAGAAAAGGAAATTCATGGCACTAATATTATAAACGATTAGGGACCCAGTGCACAAATTCGTGCACCTTGAAAGGAACTGTGGGCCACGAGGCTTCTGTGGACACAGGGGTGGGTCTCGGTCCATCCTCTGCGCCCCCACCCAGCCCCTCCTGCCGCAGCACCCGGTCCTGTCTGCTGGCAGCCCACTCCTGCTGCTGCCGCTCCCACAAGCTGACAGCACAGAGCGACTGGGGCTGGTGCCAGCAGCAGGTGTGAGCAGGGCTGGTGCTGTCAGTGGATGCCAGTAGCAACAGCTGCCCCGATCGCCCCTCAGGAGCAGGAGGAGGTGGGGAAGCCCTCAGGATCGATCAGGGCCAAGAGCCGCTGCTCACACTCTCTGATAGTGTCGAGCGATCAGTGCTGGCACAGGGCGCCGGCAGCGAGTGCAAGTGCCTGGCGGGGCCTTGGTATGCGGGAGCAAAGAATTTTCAGTAACCACCAGAGTCTCGCCCTGATGACAGCGACCGGCGCCCCGCCTTGGTCTGGCACCCCCACTCACCTGCTGCACCATTCTGCCCCGGCTGACGCCCGCCATGTTCCATGTGCACCCCCTGGTTGTCAGCACACGGCATAACGACCTATTGTTTGGTTGTTCAGTTGTTCTGCTCTTCGGTCTATTTACATATTAGGGTTTTATACATATGTATATTGACTTTTATTTTATTTCTCTTTTATGTGATAGTCCACTAAAATGTAAATGACCACTGTACATATTTTTGAAGTTGCTGTACAGATAGATGATGATGATGGTGGCCCATGATTAACTGTACCTCCTGGCCCCTTTACATGTGACCTTGCTATTACTTCTAGATGGAGTCTAGACCTCACCCGCTGAAGAGGTGCTTTGTCGGCTGCTGGCCTTGAGAGCTGTTTGGACCAATGGACTGTTGTGGAAGTGATGCTTTTGGGGTTCTGGATCCCAGGGCTTCCCCTGCCACCATTGCCCTCCTGAAAGACTGCCTGAAACCACCAGGCTGTGAAGGCATAGGTCTGGCCTCGGCAGGACAAGGGCACGTGGAGACCTGTGAGACTCAGCCAAGAGCCAGCACCAAGGCCCGACACGGGAGTGAGGCGACTGAACTTCCCCTCTTGCCCAGTCACCAGCTAAATGCAGCCACAGGAGTGAGTCAAGATGAGACCAACAGCAGAGCTGCCCAGTCAGCCATAGAGATAATACGTCACTGTTGTCTGAAGTCACGGAATGTTCATGTAGTTTGTTACACAACAACACAGCAACTAGGCAACTGGCAAACAGGCAATGTTACTGCAGCTTTTCATCTTAGGACAGTAAGAAGGGCACTAGAAAGTGCTTGGGTCCCAACAGGTGGCTAACCAACCCGTGATGTGGCTGCTGCAGGGCCACCCCCACCCCCCATCCCTTGCATGTGCACTCTGCTTCGGGCCCCCTTTCCTTTCTGTCCCTGGAATAGGCCACTGAATGTGGCCGTCCTGAGTCGTTCCGGAAACTTGAAAAGAGCTGTCTATATGTTGCATAAGTCAGTCTACACCAAGCATGTCAAACTCGTGGCCCACGGGCCGCATGTAGCTCACAATGAACATTTTTGTGACCTACCAATATAAGGTATGTAAGAAAGTTTTAATACAAATTTTGTAACTTGTTACAATATCCTGTTATACATAATTATTAATAATCAACTACAATGTTCACTAATGGCTGATGACTATAATCGTGTTGCATCCATTTCCCTTAGGTGCCTTACACTCAGCACACCATTTCTCTCCATGAATACTAGCAGGGAGTGTTATAGCAGCCGATGGCCACATCTTTAGTCTTGGACTGACTTGTTTGGTGTGTGCAACAGGAAATATTTTGCTTTCAGAGAACAAAAAAAATAGGTTTATTTGTGTTATGCTTATTAATTTGTGCAGTTATTCAGTGTCTGATAAGTTTAAAGTTCAAGAAAAAATTTTTATTAAAATGTTCTATTATTTTATGTTAATGATGATTCATTTATTTCAGGCCTTTGTATTCAGCATGTCTCTATCGAAATAAACCTATGAAAATTGAAGCTTTTGCTTTTTTGCAGCCCACGTACACTTATACCTTGTTTATTTGGCCTGTGTTAGCCTTTGAGTTTGACATGCTTGGTCTACACAAAGGAAATGCCTGTACAGATATATAGCTGGCCTACCTGTACACTTCCACCAGCTATTTGTATGAAGTAATCATTTTCTATTTTATATCGGTCACAGAATATATTTGTTTAACAAAATACAAAACACTGCTAGCACCCAGCTAGTTTCACAGCACAACTAAAAGGCCCACTGGCTTCATTTATAGATGCTCTCACTTCAATGCCACACACATGCCACTTAAATCTTCTCACACATCGTTGCAAACATCCATCTGGGAAAGGGTGAAATACATCTATTTCACTTGCTCAATATCATGAAATGCACAGGGCCTCCTTCTAGTGCTAAGGCTGAGATGATTCATGGAAATCACATGCGGGAGGTGTCTCTCAATTGTGATCTCCTCCAAAAATTAAGGAATAGAACAATTAAATAAGCTGAATTTTATCCTGAGCATTTATGAGATTTAACTATCTATACCAGCGATGGGCAACCTTTTGAGCTCGGTGTGTCAAACTTCGCCAAAAAACTGAGCATAACTCGGGTAGTGTGTCACTTTGAGGAAAAAACTAACTCCAAGACTCTAGTCGCAAATGTTTCATCCTCAGGAGCAGCAAATGTTTCATCCTCGGCATGCGGCCACGTGTCATCAGAAATGGCTACGCGTATCAGTGCTGACACACGTGTCATAGGTTCGCCATCACTGATCTATACTAAAAACCTAGGTGGCCCTCGCGCCCTCACAAAATGTTGTTACAAGGTGGCCGCCACAAGATGGCCATCACAAGGTGATCGCCACAAGATGGCTGTGCGCACAGCATAGGCAGGGCCCGGCAGCCACTCCACATGGTGAGGCTTGGGGGTCCTGGCAGAGAAGGCGGGTCATGGCAGGGGAGGGCAGCTGTGGGCAATCAGGCCAGCAGGGAAGGGCAGCTATGGGCGATCGGGCTGGCAGGGAAGGGCAGTTGGGCCAGCATGGGAGGGCAGTTGTGAGCGATTGGGCCAGCAGAGGAGCAGTTAGGTGTCAATCAGGCTGGCAGGGGAGCAGTTAGGGGGAAATCAGGCTGGCAGGTAGAAACGGTTAGGAGCCAGAGGTCCTGGATTGTAAGAGGGATGTCTGACTGCCTGTTTAGGCCCAATCCTGCAGCCAGACATCCCCTGAGGGGTCCCAAATTGGAAAGGGTGCAGGCCGGGCTGAATTTCATGGACGGGGCCACTAGTCTAATAATAAGCAAACTATAGAGTGTCCCTCCAAACATGTTTATGCACCCTTTGAATACTTATAAAGGCAGTGTTTATTAAAGTACATTTCATCACTTCTCGGCCTTTTGGTTAAGATCAAGTGTAGTATCTGTTCTTATCAGTTTAACTAGAGGCCCGGTGCACGAAATTCATGCACGGAGGGGGGTTGTCCCTCAGTCCAGCCTGTATCCTCTCCAATATGGGACCCCTCGAGGGATGTCCGACTGCCCGTTTAGGCCCGATCCCGGTGGGCAGTCGGATGCCTAAACAGGCAGTCAGACATCCCTCTCACAATCCAGGACTGCTGGCTCCCAACTGCTTGCCTGCCTGCCTTCCTGATTGCCCCTAACCGCTTCTGCCTGCCAGCCTGATCACCCCCTAACCACTCTGCTGCCAGCCTGTTTGCCCCCAACTTCCCTCCTCTGCTGGCCTGGTCACCCCTAACTGCCCTCTCCTGCAGGGTTGATCACCTCCAACTGCCCTCCCTTGCAGGCCGGGTGCCTCCCAACTGCCCTCTCCTGCAGGGTTGATCACCTCCAACTGCCCTCCCTTGCAGGCCGGGTGCCTCCCAACTGCCCTCTCCTGCTGGCCATCTTGTGGTGGCCATCTTGTGTCCACATGGGGGCAGGATCTTTGATCACATGGGGGCAGCTATATTGTGTGTTGCAGTGATGATCAATCTGCATATTACTCTTTTATTAGATAGGATAGAGGCCTGATACAGGGGTGGGAGCCAGCTGGTTTGCCCTGAAGGGCGTCCCGGATCAGGTGGGGGTTCCCTTCGGGTGTGGGGCAGCCTGAGTGAGGGGCCTGTGGTGGTTTGCAGGCCAGCCATGCCCCCTGGCAACCCAAGCGGAGGCCCTGGTATCTGGAATTTATTTTCCTTCTACAATTGAAACTTTGTAGCCTGGAGCGGAGCCAAGCCTGGGGCTCCCTCCGAGGAGGCCAGCAGCCATTTCTGTTGGGGTTATAATTGAAACTTTGTTGCCTTAAGTGGGTGGGCCCGGCCAGGGTGTGTGGAAAGCTTTGCTTCCCCTGTTGCCGGTGGCAACCCTGGCCTGCTCTCTCAAGCTCCATTCTGCCGCCATTTGTTTGAATTTGTTTACCTTCTATAATTGAAACTTTGTAGCTTGAGTGGAGGCTTAGGCCTGGCCAGGGCAGGCGGAAAGCTTGGCTTCTTCTGTTACCTAGGAAAGCTTGCTCTCTGTGGCTGTAGCCATCTTGGTTTGGGTTAATTTGCATACTCACTCTGATTGGATGGTGGGCGTGACCTGTGGGTGTGTCAGATGTATGGTCAATTTGCATATTTGTCTATTATTAGATAGGATATCTGATACATCCTCTCTCCAAGTCCATTATATTAAATGTATTTTTGGAATAGGGAGATGGAATAGGAACTTACTCCGTCCACTCATCGACCCGGTATTGCAGTACCTCTGGGAATGGTGCATCAGAAAAAAAATAAATTTCATTTTCAAAATTGAGCTTATCAGCTGTTAAAGTGTGTTTACATTTTTGGGGGACACCCTGTATTTGATTAGGATCTTTATGAAACTAGTTGGAATCCAATTTATAATATTAAAATGACAAATTAAAAATGACATAAACTAAAAAATCAGGTTATTAAATGAATCAAAATGAAAACCACAGTGTGTTCATGGTGGAGCTGATTCTAAGGCCAGGTCTTGCCCAAGCCCCTCTCGTGCATGTGTGCAGACACAAACACACTCGCCAGGCATGTGCACACCTGGCCACGTGCTCTACAGCATAGTAGTCAGGCAGTGCCTCCCCCCCGTCCCACTGCTTTATTCCCTTATCTCTTTGGAGTGTCATGTACTTATAGGACAACCTAAATGAAGGGCTTCCCCCAGGTGCCTGCAGAGGGTCTGGCCTGGGGACTGCCCCAGAGCTGCCTAGCTTCTCACTCCTCTCCTGCACAGCCTCCAGACCCCTTTCCAGTCAGAATCTGGTCTCTGCTTTTGGCAAGCCCATAGGCCAACCTGCAACATGGTCTAGCGATCAAACTTCTGGACTCAGGAACCAGGCTGCTTGCTGTGAACCATGGCTTGCTCAGCCTTGGGGCTGCGTAGCCCCTTCTGTATGGTGGCAAGAAAAGCACCCACCGGAGGACCCCGGGGAATTCCATGGGTGCCTGCGGGCGCAGGGCTGGGAGAGGGCCCAAAAGTGCTGGAAACGATTGTTCTTGAGTTCCAGCCTCAATCCCGAGGACTTTCTCCTTTCTCTGCTCTCACTCCAACAGACCTGCGCAGCTTACTTCCAATCCGGACACTGCAGGGACAGGCAGGAAGTTGCCTCGTATGTAATCGCCATGGCAAACTGACAAGTGTTCTCATAACTTAACTGCTATCTTGAAAGTAGATCCTGACTTTACTTTTAAGGAACCATATTCATTCACTTATCCAACAAATATTTAGTGGGTCCTCCTATGTACTATTGGGGCTCTGTCATATCACAAAACAATATAAGGAGGGCACGAAAAAAATGGCTAGAAGGGTAAATACAAATGAGCAATTATTCTTTAGTAACTTAATATAAACGCTTTCAATAAATTATTTATTTATTTAGTAAAAAAAAGTTTTTCTTTATTGTGTGGTTTAAAAACAACACCTAAAGCTACATGATACTAGTGCTTGGTGAACTAACTGTGAGAGGCTTCCCAGAGCCCCTAGTCATACTCCGGCCGTCTCAGTGTTACGGAAATATTTGAATTGTGTTATTGTCCTTTCCCATCCCAAGAACAAAGGCCTCCAGTTTGCCTCTGCCATGCTTTCCTGCAGTAGGTGTACAATTGGCTGTCCTCCCTGCTCTGAGACCCCCAGTCTGCAATGTTCCTGCTCTGTCCGGAGTAGCATTCTTATTACCTGTGAGTCTGAGATTCCACTAGCCATAGAGCATGTACAAGGGAAGTTTTCTGGAAGGATTCTGTGGGCAGCATAACCAAATGT
Source organism: Eptesicus fuscus (assembly GCF_027574615.1). Lineage (NCBI taxonomy): Eukaryota > Metazoa > Chordata > Mammalia > Chiroptera > Vespertilionidae > Eptesicus > Eptesicus fuscus. Next base: position 233,654 of record NC_072476.1, on the reverse strand, counting down.
GAAATGCAGTCCTTGTTTCTTAATTGTGAGTTTATCTTAATTAAACAAGATTTGTATTTGAATGTGACATCTCTGGTACGTTCTCTGTTACAAATTTTTTCTTTATTTTTTTTCTTTAAAAATCTTTATTGTACAGAGTATTAGAGATTTCCCCCTTCCCCATCCCTTTTTGTCCCCCTCTACCAAGTTCCCACCCTGCCCCAGGTCTTCACCACTATACTGTGTTCACAGCTAATCTCTTCCCCTCCCCCCTTCCTTCTGAGATTCGTCAGTCTGTTCCACGTTTGCATGCCTCTGATTCTATTTTATTCAGTTTACTTTGTTCATTAGATTCCTTGTTTGTTTTTTTTTATTTTTAGATTCAATTGTTGATATGTATTTACCACCATTTTATTATTCATATTTTTTATCTTTTCTTCTTCTCCTTCTTCTTCCTCTTCTTAAAAAATACCCTTCAACATTTCATGTAATACTGGTTTGGTGGTGGTGAACTCTTCTAGCTTTTTCTTGTCTGTGAAGCTCTTTATCTGACCTTCAATTCTGAATGATAGCTTTGCTGGGTAATCTTGGTTGTAGGTCCTTGCTTTTCATCACTTTGAATATTTCTTGCCACTCCCTTCTGGCCTGCAAAGTTTCTGTTCAGAAATCAGCTGACAGTCATATGGGCTCTACCTTGTAGGTTACTAACTGCTTTTCTCTTGCTGTTTTTAAGATTCTCTGTCTTTTGCTCTTGGCATTTTAATTATGATGTGTCTTGGTGTGGTCCTCTTTGGATTCCTCTTGTTTGGGACTCTCTGCACTTCCTGGTCTTGTAAGTCTATTTCTTTCACCAGGTAGGGGAAGTTTTCTGTCATTATTTCTTCAAACAGGTTTTCAATATCTTGCTCTCTCTCTTCTCATTCTGTCACCCCCATGATGTGAATGTTGGTACATCAGAAGTTGTTCCAGAGACTCCTTACACTATCTTCATATTTTTAGATTCGTTTTTCTTTTTGTTCTTCTGCTTGGGTGTTTTCTGCTTCCTCATATTCCAAATTGTTGATTTGATTCTCGGAATCCTCTACTCTACTCTACTCTACTCTACTCTTGAATTACTGTAAATTATTCTTTATTTCAATCAGTGTATGCTTAATTTCTGTCTGTTTTTTGTTTGTTTGTTTGTTTTTTCATGTCTTTGACATTCTTATTAAGACCTCTGATGGTCTCATGAAGAGCCTTGGGTAACCTTATAACCATCGTTTTGAACTCTGTATCCAGTAGTTTGCTTGCTTCCACTTCTTTCATTTGTGATGTTTTGTCTCCACATTTTGTCTGCTTCCCTGTTTCTATGCATTAGGTAGAGCTGCTATGTCTCCTGGAATTGGTAGAGTAGCTTTGTGTAGTAGGTGTCCTGTAGGGCCCAGTGGCTCAGCCTCCCCATTCCCCTGAGCTGAGCACTCTAGGAGCTATGTGGGCTATGTGCACAGTCTTGTTGTAGTTGAGACTTGATTGCTGTTGGCACCACTGGGAGGAACTGGCCTCCAGACCAATTAGCTGTGAGGACCAGCTGTGCCTACAGTGGAAGAGCTGCTGTGCAGGAGAGAACCCTTTGGAGTAGGACTTGCTTCAGTGGGGCTTTGATGCTCACTGAGTCTGCCTCTTGAGTGTGTCACTTGTGGATCTGTAGAGTTGTAATCTGCTATGATCTGAATCTGTCCACCGGGTGCACTGGGTCTGTGGCCTCCTGGGAGGTGCAAAGTCAGCCACTGCCTGGGCCACCTGGCAAGAGCTACAGAGGGATCTGCAGATGGCTGCTACTTGTATTGGGCTTGCAGATGCCCTGGTGAGGCCCTTCTGAAAAGCAAGATAGACTACTGCTAGTGCTGGGTCTCGGGCCTTTTGTTGATAGGTTGGAGCATGCTAATGGAAACTCAGATATGGCTGCCAGTCAGCCCTGGGAGAGGGGAGGTCCTATCACAGGAACAATGACCTCTGTGATCATCTGGGAGAAAGCTTCCCCAGAGTTCCTTCCCTGATGCCAGTTCCTGTCCATATGTCCCTGGTTCCCCCACTGCTGTCACCCGGCGATGGAACTCAGAGGAAGCAGGAAGTTCATGCACTGGCCCTTTAAGAGAGACTGCCTCGGTCTCCGGCTGCCTTAGTGTCACTCAGCCACAATCCCCATTGGTTTTTATAGCCTGTATTTACAAGGACTTCTCTTTTCAACACTGGAACCCTGAGCTGGGACCCCCTTGTTCCTCACAGGTGGCCTCCCAATTTAAAAAAAAACAGCACATTCTGCCCCTCCTATGGGTTTCAGTGTACTTTCTTCTGTATTTATCTAGTTGTGAGACTTCATTCATCTGGATATCAGATGGTTCTGAATGATGGCTATTCTGTACTTTAGTTGTAATTTTGATGTGGTTGTGGGAGGTGGCGAATACAAACATTTACTGATGCCACCATTTTTGTTCTCTCACACAAGAGAATTTAAATGGCCCCAATAAGTAATGAATTATGCTGCTGTATTATAGCCATTTGAAGTCCAGTTGTGGAGACAGATAAGAAGGCTGGGTTATTAATTCTGGCCAGTTATCATTCAGTTTAAGCATGTATTTCCAATCATAGGGTGTGAGGAACAAGTGAATCAAGAAAATGCAAGTCTGAGTGCAGATCTGGATAACAGGAGCGCTACTTGGGTCTGACAAATGTTGAGATGTCAGTGATCCCATGTAATAATAGAGGAATATGCAAATTGTCTGGGACACCATAACATCACAACTGCTCGGCAGGAGGCATGCACAGCAGGAGCGGGTGGACAGGGAGTGCCATCACTAGGAGGGCCTCCGCACGGCCCGGCCCAGGGAGGCGCCAGTGGAGGTGCGCGTAGGCCTGCCACGTGGCCTGGCCTGGAGGCCACCCAGCCCGGGGGCGGCCCCCAGCGGAGGCGCGCAGACCTGCCCAGCGCTAACATGACGCTGCTTGCCTGTGTCCCCGCCCTGCGCTGACGTGATGCTGCCTGCGTGCGCCCCGGGCCAGGGACGTGACGCTGCCTGCCTGTGTCCCTGGCCTGGGACGTGGTGCTGCTGGCGTGCGTCCCCGCCCAGCACTGAGGCGAAGCTGCCTGCCTGCATCCCTGGCCAGTTTATTAATAAATTCATATATTATTTTCATATACATTTTACTAATTTCCTTTCATCTCTAACACTTCTATTATAGGGAAAGGGGAAATAGCAATATTAAAATATTTCCTCTAATTAATTCCCTTTTAATGTGCATGAATTTCGTGCACCGGGCCACTAGTATAATTATAAGCCTTCAAACATAACATAAGACTACATGCCGGGGTTGGACGAGGATGGGAAGGTATGGAAAGGAGGGAATCGGATTTAGTTAAGAAATCCTAAGTCAGGAAATAAAATAAGTTAATGGTAATTCACCCATCTTGCCTATGTGTAGTATTAAAATACTGAGCTGCCCAGCCCAGCCTGGAGGGACTGTGGCAGGACAGTTACATCCCATTGTGATGCCGTGAGCATCACTAAATATGTCCTCTCTTCCTCCCAGTCACAGGAGCACCTGTGTCATGCCTTTAATAGGCAAAGAAGCAGGCTCAGAGATTACTTAGGGCGTTCTGCAAGGGAAGAGTCAATTTTGAACTCCAGTGTGCCTGGCTGTCTTTAAAGTTTATTAATTCTTGCAAGTTTAACCCTTTGAATGAGTCACATTTTCTACATTCCTTGATCATTTAAACCTGAATGCCCCATGCAAGTACCCTGCAGCTCTGGTGGTCACACCATTTTCATTAGTCCCAAAGGCAGCACATCTGTGGGAGGTCAAAGAGGAAATAAGAGTTGACACAAGGATCCCTCATTAATCTCCAATACAAATAGAAATTTCTCTGATTCTTTTAAAGCACTTTACCATTGACTAGAGGCTAAAACTGTTTCCACCCCCTTGTTACAAAATTATTGATGGGTAGACATTAGATATGCAACCCTCAATGTAAAATCTTTTTTTAAAAATCTTTGTTTAAAAATATTTGTATTCGTTTAAGAGAGGAAGGCAGAGGGAGAGATAGAAACATCAATGGTGAGAGAGAATCACTGATTGACTGCCTCCTGCTCACCCCACAGTGGGGATCAAGCCCCCAACCCGCAACCCAGGCATGTGCCCTGACTGGGAATTGAATCATAACCTCCTGGTTCATGGGTCGAAGCTCAACCACCGAGCCACACCAGCCAGGCTCATTGTGAAATCTTAAACACTGCCCTTTAGCTGATTTTTGTGTTCCTGGAAGGGTTATAAATGAGAAGAATCAGAAGAACCCAAGATGGTGACATAGGTAAACACCTAAACTGCTGCCTCGCACAATAATTTCAAAACTACAACTAAAAGACAAAACGTCTATCACCCAGATCCACGGGAAAGCTGGCTGAGTGAAAGTTCTACAACTAGAAGAAAAGAGAAAAGAGCATTGAGACGTGCACAAGCGCTGAAAAGCTTAAGGCGCGCGAATCGGGCTGGCAGCGGGCTTCTGGGTGCGCTGCATTTTTCAACCTGAAGGGAGACAAGCAACCGATTACTCTGAACTCCAGTTTCTGGGGAGACGCTGGGGACCCAAACTCCTACGGGGAGAAGCTGGACTGTCTGTCATCGGGTCAGAAAGCGAGGATGACTTTCTTGCAGAGGTGCACTCAGCAATTATTGTTTACTGTGCTGGGGTGTGGGACACGGGGACTTGGAAATGCGCAAACACAGAGACAGCTGACTGGTAGCCATCGCTGTTTGCCACGTCCTAGCCTAGTGACTCCCTGAGACCCCACCTCACACAATCTACAAACCCACCCAAGCTCCACACAGTGACTTTTGTGTATAAATGGCCTGCCCTATTGCAGCTTAACCTAACAAACTGCAGCTCTGGTCAGACAGCTCCAAAATCCTCCAAACCCCAAGCAAAGAGGAGAAAACTGTAGTTCTCACTGTAGCTCCTACTGGGTAGCCTCAGACAGTAGCTGACCTGCAGCTCAATGGAGATCCAGAAGCTAGTGTATCTAGTGGTCAGTGTGAGACGACACCAGATTTCAACTACTCACATTCATAAGTGACACATTCAAGAGGCAGACTCAGTGAGCACCAAAGCTCCACTGAAACAAGTCCTGCCTCATAAGTGTGTCTCCAGCGCAGCAGTTCTTCCATTATAGACACTGCGGATCCTCACAACCAATTGGCCTGGAGGTCAACTCCTCCCAGTGACACCAACAACAATCAAGACTTAATTATAACAAGGCTGTACACACAGTCCACAAAGGGGTGCACCAAGAGTGTCCACCTCAGGTAACTGGGAGGCTGACCCATTGGGCCATATAGGATACCTAGCACACAAAGCCACCCTACCAACTCAGGGAAGCAGCAAAAATGCGGAGACAAAGAAACAGATCACAAACAAAAGAAATGGAGGAAAACACACGACTGGAGATAGAGTTCAAAACCATGGTTATAAGGTTTTTCAAGAATTTCCTAGAAAAGGCTGATAAATTTAATGAGACCCTTGAGGATATGAAAAAGGACCAACTAGAAATTAAACATACACTGACTGAAATAAAAAATGAGACCCAACAGCAGACTAGTGGAATGCAAGAATCAAGTCAAAGATTTGAAATACAAAGAAGCAAAAAACACTCAACTGGGAAAACAAAAAGAAAAAAGAATCCAAAAATTTGAAGATAGTGTAAGAAGTTGCCTCTGGGACAACTTCAAGTGAACTAACATCAGAATTATGGGGGTGTCAGAAGAAGAGAGAGAGCAAGATACTGAAAACCTATTTGAAGAAATAATGACTGAAAACTTCCCCTACCTGGTGAAAGAAATAGACTTACAAGTCCAGGAAGCGCAGAGAATCCCAAACAAAAGGAATCCAGAGAGGACCACACCAAGACACATCATAATTAAAATGCCAAGAGCAAAAGACAAAGAGAGAATATTAAAAGCAGCAAGAGAAAAACAGTTAATTACCTACAAGGAAGCACCCATATGATTGTCAGCTGATTTCTCAACAGAAACTATGCAGGCCAGATGGGAGTGGCAAGAAATATTCAAAGTGATGAATAGCAAGAACCTACAACCAAGATTACTCTACCCAGCAAAGTTATCATTCAGAATTGAAGGTCAGATAAAGAGCTTCACAGATAATAAAAAGCTAGAGGAGTTCATCAACACCAAACCAGTATTATATGAAATGCTTGAAGAAGAAAAAAGTAAAGATAAAAATTATGAACAACAAATACATATCTATCAACAAGTGAACCTAAAAATCAAGTGAATTAAAAATCTGAGGAACAGAATAAACTGGTGAATATAATAGAATCAGGGGCATATAAAGGGAGTGGATTGATAATTTTTCGGGGGAAAGTGGTGTGGGGGGTGCGGGAAGAGACTGGACAAAAATCGTACACCTATGGATGAGGACGGTGGCGTGGAGGTAAGGGCAGAAGGTGGGGTGGGAACCGGGTGAAGGGGAGCTATGGGCGGCAAAAAGAGGAACAATTGTAATAATCTAAACAATAAAGATTTATTAAATTAAAAAATACAAATAAAACAAAAAAATGAGAAGAATCACAGCTAAGTACATTTGCATAAACGCTACGCAATTAAATAGAGCTGCCCCATGGTCTAGAAGTGAATTCCAACTAGAGCCACTCATCATTTTGCCACACCTGTTCTTATTTCAGAGGACAAAAAGTTAAAAACCACCTTCGTTCTCCATTATCCTTCACTACCAGGCTGGTTTTCTTGAGGGCAGAGCTGTATTTTTGTCCCTTCCGTGTCCCAGGCCTGACCCTGTGATTAGCACACAGTAGGGCTTATTAACATTTGCTGAATAGAACTGAACTTGGATGATTTAATCTGTTTTAAAATATTTTTAAACACATTCAAACAAAAGTTATTCGCTTGTGCTCATTTTATTGTTTAATTATTGCATTCCATCCTTTGTGCGGTCCAATGAAAGGAACAGCACACTGAACATACTTTGGCCAATAGCAAGATTAAAATAAAAGTTCCCTGAAATGTGATTTGTGAGGTCTCCCTTATTTAGCAGTAGGTCCTAAAGCCAGAGGCAAGGCCACCTGACAATGGCAGGCCAGGCTGAGGCTCTGTGCTTCGCCTCCAGCCTCACTCCCACTCACCTGGCCACACTCAACCCCTGTTACCACCACAGGGGAGAGGAAGGTCAATTTGAGTAGGGGACAAGATTTAAGTTGTCAGGGAAAGCCAAATGAGCAAATGAAAAATACATTAGAATTAAAAGCAGTTTAGATTTTATTACCTAAGAAAACTCGCAATCTGTCCTCCAGAAAATGGCTATGAACGTAAACCCAGGATTTTCTCGTGGACAGCCTCCACCGCCCATTACTTGGGAGGGACGAAAGCCCAGGCCCCAGTATCACCTGGCCTTGGTTGAAGATGTGCTTCGTGACTCACGAGGTAGGCTATTGTAGGTAATGTTCAACTTCCCTGAGTTCCAGGGGCCTCCTCCCTACAAGGGCATTGATGTGAAGGGGCTCTGGCTTAGAGGGGGCTGGGAGGGAAAATGAGATGATCTGACCAGTGCGGACCTCAGTGGGCAAGTGCTCAGGGAGACGGCTCCCAGCACTCCTCCCAGCACTGTCGTCGCAGCGGCAGTGAGCCTGCAGGGGAAGGAGCCCGCGGGCCTGGGGCAGTCTGTTTACCCTCCCTGAGCAGAGCACCCCCAGCTGTTCGTCAACGGGGGGGTCTGCTCCTGGTGGTCTTCCCTGGTTCCGTCCGGACCCGGTCTGTGTTGGCAAGTCAGGGGAATGAGGCAGGATGGAGGTTCCCTTTGAATTCACCCGTGTCTCAGAACTGAGCATTTCTTTTAGAATAATATCCAAGTATTGTCTCCTCGGTTACAAACCCATCAGTGCAGGATCCCCTTCTTGTCATACAGAGAGCCTGTGCTGAGGGGCAACCACGTGGTGACATCATTCCCGGGAGTGCTTTAAAGACCCTGGGGCCATCAAACGGATTGGATTGGCACTGTGGTTACTGCCATTTTTTTAAAGTATCGTTTTGCCAAGTGCTTGGTCAATATTAAATGTTGTTGCTCTTTTATTCTTTCCATGTGGGTCACCCAAAACTCTAGTATTCTAAAAGTGCAGGGAACACACCCACCCAGTGTGTCCTGTCACATGGAGAAAAGAGAGAGTCTCTAAGGGTATTCATGTGGGGCTGTGCCAGGATGGGGACTCGACTCACAAGGTGATTGGCTGCAGTGGGACAGTGACCAGTGTGTATGAGTGCTTGCTGGGCAGGCCTCTCCTGAAGCAAGGTCCATGCATGGCATCTAGCATGAAGGGGAGGAGGGAGAGGCCAGAGGTGGGCTGATGAATCCAGCGCGGGAGAAAAGCTAAGGAGTAACAAACCGGAGAGCAGGCCCAAGAAACCTGGCAAGTAACCCTCCAGAACCAGTGGCCAGCAGAGGGCAGGGCATGTGTGTGCACAACTCCATGCCAGGGCTAGAGCTGAGTGACCCCAAACACAGGCTCTCACTCTCAAAGGGTCATTTTGAGAACAACCACTTGATGGTACTGAGGTAATGAGTTATCATATGATAAAAATGAATATTTAGAAATCGTATATAATAAAAGGCTAATATGCAAATTGACTGAATGGTGGAACAACCGGTCGCTATGACAAGCACTGACCACCAGGGAGCAGATGCTCAATGCAGGAGCTGCCCCCTGGTGGTCAGTGTGCTCCTACAGAGGGAGCGCCACTCAGTCAGAAGCCGGGCTCATGACTGGCAAGTTCAGCAGCGGTGGCGGGATCCTCTCTCGCCTCAGTGGCAGCGCTAAGGACCCATCGGGGGATGTCTGATGTCAGGATTACTTGAGCCGGGCGGGCCTAAGCCGGCAGTCAGACATCCCCCCATGGGTCCCAGACGGTGAGAGGGTGTACCCCATCCCCCTTCCAGTGCATGAATGTTGTGCACTGGGCCTCTAGTAAAGAAATAAAACCACTGACCTCAAAACATTTTTCTTTCTTTGCCTGGTGAAGCAGGCTCGCTATACCGGGAAGCAGAACTGGAAAGATGAATGTTTCCAAATATTCTTTGGGGGAACCTAAAACAAACAATAAGATGCCCAGCTGAAGATCCCAAAGGGCTGTCAACCGATGGTCCATGGTCATGGTCGACTGTCAACGTGATGGTCCTTGGGGGTGCAGTGCAGAAGGAAACTTCATTCAGTGCAAAACAATTGTGATGCAGCATAGCTGTGGGGCGCCCTGGGGCCAGGCCCCTTTCTGGCTAGACAGCTCTGCTCTGCACCCGTCTGCTCTGCACTGCTCAGGTGAGACATCTTTGGTGTTTCAACTCAGCTGGGGACACTCAGCCTTCTGTGTAAAGGGAAAGTGAGCTCTTAGAGTCAGAGGGGCTTCTATAGACAGAAGTCCCAGATCCTAGTCCCTAATTGGTCTATCCTCATGCAAATGAGGGATCCAAATCCTTATCATTTGATTGGTCCAAAAAGCACTGCCCTGATTGGTCAAGAACAGGGCTGGTCTGGTTGGTGGGGGCTACACAGCTCCAGTTGGATGGGGAAAGCCTCAGTGCTATGGGCTGAAATAGGATTCCAGGAACTCCTTTATAAGGGTTAGCAGAAACAGTGCAATCTTCTCCCTAAAGCATGGCTTGTGTGAGAGGCCTGTTTAGCAATGGCTGCTGGACTCTGCTTTTTATAATTTGAGCCCAGTTAGTTACTGGGAACCCTTTTAGTAGGTGTCTTCTTTCTCAGAGTTTATGACCAAGTTAATCTGGGAGGAACATTTGCTTCTGAACCAGAAAAAGAACTGTCCAGGAAATAACATGGCCTTCAGTATTACTCGAGGCTGCTGAGTTGGGCCCCTCTGTAGTCCAGTGAGGGTTTGGGCCAGGCACTACACAGGACCAGGACCACAGTGAGGCCGGGGAAATGATCACAGGACGAGGGGGGAACTAAAGTCAGAGAGGAACAGAGGGTACAGCAGATAGAGCACCATGGCACGGTCATGATGGCGCTGGTTGCCAAGGCCCAAAGCACACGAGCAGAGAGAACAGAACGAAGCATTTGGAGAGGCCCTGTCCCCGGGGGGCCTGGAGGAAGTGGGGCACAGGCAGGAGGTCTATGTCTCTGGCTTCAACCCCCAAAGCAGGGCAGCATGGTATTTTCTTCTACTTTTCACCTTTTGTCCCTCTCTATTTAACACAGAATCAGAGTATGCTAGTTATTTATCATTATACTAGGAGCCCGATGCAGGAAGATTGGTGCTGGACTGGGCTTTCCTTTCCCTAGCTGCCAGCACCACCTTTCCACTCCGGCCCAGCCCCTTTCCGCTCAGGCCCTAGAGCCACCTCTTTCTGTTCCAGCCCCGCCTTCCCACGCTGCCCAGAGGCCCTGAGAGACTGGGGATGGGGCAGAACGCCAGTGCTGTCGCCATGGCGACGACACAAGCTTCCCGCCCGCCCTGTCACTCGGCGCACGGTATATGCAAATTAACCGACATCTTTGTTAGATTAATTTGCATATCACTCCTGATTGGCTGGTGGCATAGCGGAGGTATGGTCAATTTACATGTTTGTCTATTATTAGGTAAGATTTCAACCTTAAAGATAAATCAATGGAAAAAGGCTACTTCTTTTAATAATTAAAACAAGAACACATTTGTTATTTACATAGTCTCTCTGAGGTCTGTCTGTCCATCCCACCCCCACCTTGTGGTTTTGCAATGTTACAAACCCCAAACCAGGAAAGAGGAAATCTTCCTTACTTACAGGTTTTGGGATCAATTGTTTCCAATTTGATTTGAGTGCAAGGTATGTGTGAGTCCGTGGCCCAATGAGGAAATGGGAAACTGTGCTCTGCACTGAAGCCACGGAAAAGGCTTTCTTCCATCGGTGAAACCTGGCAGGGGTGGAGAAAATCAATTCATATAAATAGCTTAAATAATTACATTTTCTTTTGTAACCTAAGACAGGAATACAATTCTGCATCAGACTTTAGGTTCTAGGGGGCATATTGAGCACAAGTCTTAGATCTCTTCCCTCCTGAGACACATAAATGGCAATCGAAGAATACCCTCTAATAGAGAGAAGAACAGGAGGACCATCCGTGGATGAGATGTGCCAACACTTCCAGAAGAAACAGGAATTAGAGCTGTCAGGTAAGAGAGGGGAAGCAGCAGCCTAAACCTGGGCGGATGGGAGTCCATCTTCCCACCAGGATTCCCGAGGGCTTCATGCTCAGAGGTTCACGTCCTCAGAGGGTGAGGACGAAAAGGGGATGACAATGGACAAGAGTGTTAAGTGAAAATCTGGCTGGGGCGCCACTGGTCTGCTGCCCACATTTCCCTTCTGCCTGCTCCTGCCACCTCAATATGTGTGAAGCTAGGCTCACAGCAGCGTTTTCTATCCAGCTCTCCTTTCCAATGGCTCTTCTACAAACAAATTTTAAAAACAGCCTTGGAAGGAGTAGAACTACTCTGGGTGCCATGCTGGTGGTCAAAAGATTTTAAAAAAATTGACCATTCATTTGGAGGCCACCTGCCTTCGGACCATGAATAAAAGTCTTCCAGTGATCAGTCACTCCCCGGGAGCTCTCAGACAGTGATTCTAATCACAGAACAGATGTATCTAGAAAACAAACCCATCTGCACAACAGAAGAAAACCATACCAGCTACAGAGAAAAATCGACTTGGGCCCGCATTTTACATTCTGAATAAACAGGCAACGCTTCCCACACAGAGAAAGAACATCAACAGCATACACAACAAAGATCAAGATCTACAAAGAACTGGCCCTGGAAGAAGCACAATTCAGGGAAGCGACTGTGATTGGTATCTGCAGAGAAATGTGAGAAAACAGTGCGTCCATAAAGCAAGAACAGGACGCCTTGAAAAAAGAACAATCCCAGGTCAAGTCAGTTCTTAGACAAGGTTCTCTGACAGCTGCAGCTGCGGTAATGGACTGGGAATCTAGTCTTAGGTTTGGGTCCACCCCTGTGACTCTGCTGAAGTCCCTTCCTCTCTCAGGGTCTTGCTTCATGTTAAACTCCAGTAAGTTCCTATTCTGCTCCAAGCAGACTGCCCGAGGGCCTCTCTTCCTGGCTGCTGCTCTTGCCCTCCTCCCTTAATGCAGGTGTCTTCTTGCCTCCTTGGGCCTGCCTGGGGAAAACTGCTCTGCCTGTAACTGTCCCCAACGTGGACATGTGGGGACTCCACTGTACAGGCCTTTCTTACCCAGGATCTCATTTGAGCCACACAGAGGCACTGTGAATTAGTCAAGGATTACCTGATCCATTTAACAGATAAGTCACACTGTTAGAAGCAGAGCTAGGACTGGCCCACGTTCCTGGTTCTAGCTCCAGTGTCTTTCCTAACTCGTGACACTGTGCGACAGTCCCCAGTTGTCAGTACTGTTCTCATCTGAGAGCTTTCATTTACGGCTCAGGTGGGGCAGGACTCACGGTGAGCACGGCTTCTTGCTGGGTTTTGTAGCCCTCTGGAAAGGGGGGCAGCTCCACTTCGTACTCTAAAAGGAGTGCAGGCAAACCATCAGTTCCGCACCTAACTGCAGTCTACCAGGTAATTTCCCCGCCTCGAAGTAAAAATTCTTAAGTTTTGTCTTGGTTGGGGGTTTACAGAAATGAAAAATAACTGACCATTACAAGTTAATAATTAATGTGAAGTTCCTTATTTAAAATGAATGAGATAATTATTCACTTGTGTGAAGAGTCCAGGCTTTATGTAAAGAGTTTAAGACTCTTCCTGAGAGTACAACTTTAGATTTTGACCCAAATTATGATAACTACAAGAGAATGAGGAGGATCCTAGGAAGAATATAGCATCCAGGGAGGAGAGGGGAGAGAAAAAGAGGGAAACCTGAGGAGGGCAGCAGCAGCAGAGGGAAGACTCCCGTCTGGAGTACAGGACTGGAAAAGCCAGCCCATAAGCCCTCGCTACTCAGAGCACGGCCAGGCCCACAGCGCCGGCATCCCTTGGAGCTAGAAATCCGCATCTCAAGTCCGGCCCAGCCCTGCTGGGCTGACCGGCATTTAGTAAGACCAGGGGCTTGCACTGTACCCACACTGACGTTGGAGAAGTCCTGCTGTAAGCGCCAGCAGTTTCTCATCCTTGCAGCACGTTAGAATCACCTGGAAGCTTTTTGAAACTACTGTATTGGCCCAACCCCAGAAATTTTGATTCAATACTAGTAGGTCTGGGGCAAGAGCCTGGGAATCAGTGCTTTAAAGTTCTCCAGGTGGTTCTCCTACGCAGCGAGGTGGAGGACCATTGCCAGGTTTCAAGGCTGATCACAGCCCACCTGTTGGAGAGCTTCATGCACAGAACAATCCACACATGCTCTGCAGGTAAGGCTGCTGCTGCGAGGGCACAGAATGCCCGCGGCCAGATCAGTCCCCCGCCAGGAAAGACTGATACGCGTGTTTCTGGAAAGGCCAATGTTTTAAAGGTAACGGTATAGTTGCTTTGCATTGATGAGAGAAAAAAAGGTTTCTGGGCAAGAGGATATTAATGGAATATAGTTGTCCTGGACACAAGTTTTATTTCATTATCTAGTTCCTTAACAGACAGTAGAGCATTTCTAAGCAAAAAAAAATTTTTTTAATTACTAGGTATCAGGTTGGAGACAAGTATACCAGGTGGCAGGTGATAAGCAATTCTGATTCCCAAAATAACAAATTATCACAAACTTACTTAAAACAACACAAATTTATTATCTCAGTTCCTGTGAGTCAGGAGTCTGGATGTGGGTGAGGTCTCATGAGACTGAAACCAAGGTGTGGGCCATGGCTGTGACCTCATCCGAGGGCTGGGGTGCTCTGCAAGCTGGATTGGTTGCTGGCAGGACTCAGTTTCTGTAGGTCTGGGTCCCCATCTCCTTTCTGGCTGGTGGCGAGGACTGCGCTCAGCTCCTAGAGGCTGCTCTCAGGGCCTTGTCACAGGGCAGTTCACATGGTCCTTCGCTCACTGAAGGCAAGCAGAAGTGTCTTCTGCTTCAATCTCTTTGACTTAGTTGAGGTGCTCACCTGATTAGGTCAGGCCCACCTACAATGATCTCTCTAATTTAAAGTGAACTGATTACCGACTTAATTACTTCTGAAAAGTCTCTAGACAGCAATGTCTAGATTAGTGATTGATCAATAATTGGGAGGTAAGTGCACTAGGGGAATTTTGGGGGCTGGGCCACTGAGAATTCTGCCCATCACAATAGTTCTAGATCTACCACTTTTTTCCCCTCTCAAACAAGCATGCAGATTCACCCTTCTTTCCCCAACCTTTTGAGAATCACCAAAATAGTGCGAAAGCTATTTATCTGAACTTAAGGTATAGACAGCTCTATTCCTTTATCTGATTGCCAGAGCTTATTGTGAGAAAATTCCAAATAATACAGAGATGTCATGTAGAGAGTATAAATCACACATAATGTCTTTACAACCAACAGCCAATTAGATTTGGCATAGGTCCAACCTAATCTTTTCAATGCACTTGCTAATATACATACATATGCAATACACAAATTTATTTACTTTAGATCTAGATTAGGTCAAATCATCCAAGTTTAGAACCTTGTAACAGTGTCCTTTTTCTTAAAAACTCATACTACTTTTACCCTTTTTTGAAATTTGTAAAAATTAATCTCTTTAATAGACTGTGTGTTTTGTGACTGAATTACCTGGGTCTGTTTGTGCTCACCATCATATTCCCACAGAATACTTGCTGAATGAATGAATAAATGAACCAAACAGTATGGCAAATTACTTTTGACCCTTGATCTACTGATTCATTCCTTGATACTTACTGAGAGCCCACTATGTTGAATCTTTCAAGGCTGCTACGAGTATTATGTACCACATTTATTCAGCCAGTGTACTCTTTTTTGTTGTTATTGTTAATCCTCACCTGAGGATATTTTTTCCAGATATTTTCGAGAAGGGTGGGGGATACAGAGAGAGAAGCATCGATTGATTGCCTCCTGCACCACCCCTCCCCCGGGATCTAACCTGTAACCCAGGCACGGTTCATGTCTTTGACCAGGAATTGAAGCCGAGACCCTTCTTTGTGTTGGCCGGCGCTCTAACCATTGAGCACATCGCCAGGGCAGGGAATTTGCTTTTTAATTGTATATTTCCTAACAGAATGTAATACTTACCTCGAAGATAGGATTTCCCCCAAATCCTATTTCTCATGTTTGTTGTGAGAAACTGAATTTACTATGTTTGTTATAGAAAACTGCATTTGTTAGAACATTTTAAGAAATCGGGCTTATTCCTCTAAGTTATAATAGTCATTAGTGTACCAGTGTGTACAATTCACCATCTTGATCTCTCTAACTTCATGCTGTAACCCTATCAAGTCCTTGCTTTTCGGAGAGCCCTCTTCCTCTTTGCTTTCTCCCTACCGGCCTGTTTGACTAAAATAAATCTCACGATTCTCAAACACAATGCAAAGCATGTTTCTTTGTCAACAATAACACATACGTATTGAGCACTTCTAAAACGTCAGGAACACTGCTGAGCTCCTTTGCATACACCATCTTAATCCTCACAACACAACAGGTGGGTACAGGATGACTCCGCTCTCACAGGGGAAGCTGAGCAGCTTCTCTAACAAAACACCACTAGCAAAAAGTATGATGAAGAGCTATTTGGCTCGGAAAATTGAAAGCTCTGGGGAAAAGACAGTCACGATAACAAAGTTCAAATATCTGACTGGATTCTTTAGGGTAGAGTGATTAGCACCAAGGAGCTAAGGACCAATGGGTACAAGGTTTTCTGAATAGAATGCAATGTGTGCATGGAGAAGGAAAGCGAGCACAGGATGGAAGTTGGAATGGATCGCCTTTGAGGGCATCTACCACTCTTGAGTCCACTGTTCTCTTCCTCCTATCTCCCACTTCTCTCAATCCTTCACTTTCTCTGACCTGGACCCATATACTATGCATTCATTCTTTTTTTCAGTCAACAAGCATTTGCTGACCCGTACGGTAGCCACTAACCACAGGTGGCTATCTAAATTTATTAAAATTAAGTAAAATAAAAAATTCAGTTCCAAAACTGTACTAACCACATTTCAAGTGCTCAATAACTGCATGTGGCTAGTGGCTACCACACTGGGAAGTTCCACTGGACAGTGCTGTCAGATGGCTGAGGTAGTGATGTAGCCACAAGAATGAACAAGCTGAGTTCTTGACCTTGAGGAGCTTACAGCCTGGAGCTGAGGAGCTTACATTACTTTTTTTTTTTTTTTTGGTCTTCATTTGCTGATGTGTATTTCATTTATCTACAAAACTATGGACCTACTAACAGTATTTTATAATAACAGAATTCTGTATGAATATAAGATAAAAATATAATATTAATTTGTTTTATTGGCCTAGTAATAAGCAACTAGACAGAGAAATGGGGAAAATATACTACTTTTAGCAGAAAAAATATATATATTTTTTCTTTTTATTAAGGTATTACATGTGTCCTTAACCCCCCATTGCCCCCTACCCCCCACACTCATGCCCTCACCCCCTGGTGTCTGAGCCCATTGGCTAGGCTTATATGCATGCATACAAGTCCTCTGGTTCATCTCTCCCCCTTACCCCCGCCCTCCCCTGCCTTCCCTCTGAGGTTTGACAGTCTCATTGATGTTTCTCTGTTTGTCGATCTGTTTTTTTTTATCAGTTATATTGTTCATTATATTCCACAAATGAGTGAGATCATGTGGTATTTATCTTTCACTGACTGGCTTATTTCACTTAACATAATGCTCTCCAGGTCCATCCATGCTGTTGCAAATGGTAAGAATTCCTTCTTTTTTTTAGCAGCGCAGTATTCCATGGTGTAGATGTACCATTGTTTTCTAATCCACTCATCTGCTGAGGGGCACTTAGACTGTTTCCAAATCTTAGCTATGGTGAATTGTGCTGCTATGAACATAGAGGTGCATATGTCCTTTCTGATTGGTGTTTCTAGTTTCTTGGGATATATTCCTGCAAGTGAGATCACTGGGTCAAATGGGAGTTCCATTAAAAAAAAAAATACTTCTTAAGAGCTAACATTATTGAGCTCTTGCTGTTAATCCATCAGTTTTCTAAGTCCTTTCTGTGACCATTCAGGTGCATCCTCCTAACACCATAAAATAGGTACCATTACTACGCTCACTTTAGCGAGAGAGTAAGTTAAATAACCTGCCCAGCGTACATGGAGCATTTTGTATAGGGCCTCAGGATCAGGGGATGGATGTGCAGGGCCACAGAGAAGGGGAGGACCCATTGGGGGATCTTAGCGGAAGGTTAAAAGTGAGAGGGATTAAAACCCAAGAGCGACTGGCCCATGCTCCTTCAACACGTGGGCCACAAATTATCAACATCAAAATTCTCCCGGCGCTCAAGAAAAGGCAGGTTCCTTGAACCCCATTAGGAACTCTGTGGGCGGGTCCTGGGAGCCCAGGTGTGAATAAAGGTCCCATCTCCGCCCAGGATTCTTTCCTGTTCCCTGAGGAGGTTCGAGCTCCATGGTCCACACCACCTGGTCCGATTTTACACCGCTTTCCCCACTCGGCTCCAAACTTGCCCCCGGACTGCGGAGGAAGACCGGAGGCCGCGCCGCAGAAACATCAGCGGACCCTCCAGGCCGGTTTCCCGGGCGTTAGACGGGGGCCCGGCGGGTCAGCGGCGCAGCCGCCAGGGGGCCTCCGCGTCAATCACCGGGGCCTGAGCCCCACCCTCGCGGCCCGGCCCCGGCCCGGCCCCGCCCCCGTCCTGGCCCCGGCCCGGCCCCGCCCCCTTCCTGCCCCGGCCCCGCCCCCTTCCTGGCCCCGGCCCCGCCCCCGGCCTGGCCCCGCCCCCGTCCTGGCCCCGGCGCCGCCTACCTTCGCAGATCCGCTCCCACAGGGTCCTGCCCGGCTGCTCCGCGGCCTTTCCCGGCTCCGCGGGCCGCTCGAGGGACGCGGGGCACGCGGTGGGAACGGACTCCAAGGAGCCGGCCCGCTCCTCATGCTGTGCGGAGCGGCTGCCAACCCTCCCGGGCGCCGCCATGGTCGCGGTTTCCACGGCAACCGCGCTCCCCGCCCGGCCACGACCCGGAAGAAGCTGGAACGCGCGGGCGATGGGCCGGCGTCTCAGGATCGACTTCCGGGTCACGGTGGAGAGTGTTCTGTGGCGGCGAGCGGGGTGACCTGCAGGTGAGGGCAACGACTAGGGGCGGGGAAAGGCGGGGGTCTCGTGCGGCGAACCGAGCGCCCAGCGGGCGGCCGGCACCCCAAGTCCACGCCCCCCAGCCTCCTGTGCGCCCGCCCGGCCTGAGGCCGCCGCCTCCAGGAAGTTCTCCCTCCTTGGAGCCGGCCCCAGCGGGATCCTCCCCTCGTGTCTGTGCGGAAGCCGGAGCGAGGCGGAGCCTTGGAGCGACCAGCCTCGCCTCCTCCGCGCCAGCTTCCCGCTCGCGACCCCGGGGGGCGGGAGTGGGCCCAGCTCCCAGTCCTGGGCCTCCTGCCAAACGCTGTCTCGCCAGTTGCCGCGTTGGGACCCAGGGCAAGTGAGTCCCAGTTTCCAAGCCTCGGTTTGCCAGCCTGAGCTGCCGCCAGAAGTTAGAAGCTTTTGCAGGAAGCGTTTGCGTTTGCAGGAGGCACGCAGTATGGCGCTTTGCTCGTCCTTAGGAGCGAATACTTTGGGGGCGGAGGGGTCCTCAGTGCTAAGGCGTGTGGATGCCAGGGCGTTCTGAAGGGCGGAGAGGAGAGGAGGAGGATTCAGCTGACTGTCTCCCCGGCCCCTCTGTTTTTATTGGGCGTCTTGGCCACTCCTCCATCACCAGCGCTCTCTGGGCTCCCTTCACTCCACCCTCTGCAGGTTTGCACCTTCTCCCCTTCCTTGGCCAGCACCTCTTCCCCTGCGCCCCTCCCCCCCCTTAAATGTCATTATTCCCTAAGGTTCTGTTTCAGACTCTTTCTGTTCAGCGCTTAATTATTATCCATATATTTCAAAACTTTTGTCGCTCGTGTGGGCCTAGTCAGCCCTCAGCCTCAACCCCATATATCCACCTGCCCACCCAGCATCTCCACTTGGGTATCTCAGAGCATCTGTTCAAACCAGCATGCCTCCATCCGCATCACCCCCTCCAGTTCCTTTGACTCGGGGGTTAGTGCCAACAACCTGCAGTTACCCAAGCTGGAAAACGGTTCTTCAGAAAGTGTGCCAGTCTGGGTTAGAAAACCTGCATTACCCTATTACCTGTGTTACTAGAGGCCTGGTGCAGGACATTCGTGCACTCGGGTTGGGGGGTTGTTCAGCCTGGCCTGCACCCTCTGGCAGTGGGGGGGTGGCCGGAGGGAGGGGGAGAAAGGCTTCCCCCAGCACGCTCATCAGTCCTGAGCCTGGCTCCAGGCTTCTGGCTGATCAGGGCTCCCCCTGTGGGAGTGCACTGACCACCAGGGGGCAGCTCCTGCATTGAACATCTGGCCCCTGGTGGTCAGTGGGCATCATTGCGTCAGGTGGTTCCGCCATTTGGTCAATTTGCATATTAGCCTTTTATTCTATAGGATTACACCCCTTTCCCTCCCACACCTACTTGATTGTAGATGGCAGGTGTTTCATCTTGTTCGCCTTGTATCTTCAGTGTGCATCCCTCATTCAGTGAGTACCAATGAACACCTGTTACTGCCAGGCACAGAGTTAGGCTCTGGGCGTAGAGACAGGCCTGGTTTTATTGTGCTTCGCTTTATTGCACTTCACAGGTGTTGTGTTTTTACAAATTGAAGGCAACACCCTCCAGCAAAAGGGTTGCTGCTTGCTTTATGGTGCCACTGGCGTTATTACAGAGGTCCGGAACCAAACCTGCAAAGGCCTGCCTGTGCAGCAGAAAACAAGACCGGAGTGGATGAGTGGGTGTGCCCTGACTCTCGGGTGCTCCTGGAGCCGTATAAACGCCCCTGAGCTCTACCTCGGGCCTGGCAGGTCCAATATGAGGCCCGGGGCTCTGATGCTGGAGAGCTGCAAGCTGAGAAGCTCCTGGCCTTGCCCTCCCACTGTCTAAACCTCCCAGGAGGGCATGTGGTTTCTGGCTTCGGCGTTATCCAGGGAGCAGCAGGAACTGGGTGCGGACTAGAGTGAGAGACATAGCCCAGCTAGAAGCTGAAATGTGTTGAGGGCTCCAGCCCCTCTCACAGGGGCCTCCCTGACATTACCCCCCGCCCCCCAAGGTGCTGTGTGTCACCTTCAGTCATTAAATGTGAGAAATTTATTTGAAAGTTAACAAGAAGCATGCAGGCTGGCTGTCCTCATTCTCCCTCCCCTACTCCACCGCGATTTAGTTCAACCCCTCTTTTATGGATGAGGAAACTGAAGCCTGAAGAAGTCAATGGCTATGAGGCAAGACTATCAGAGTCACCACTTGAACACAGGTGTTTTCAGCTCTAACGAGTTCTCACCATACCTTGTTGCTGCTCTTGTTATGAGTTACGGGGAAGTAATAGGGATAATAAGTCAACCGGAGTGCAGGTTGGGAGAATTAGTTTCCAGACACAAAGTGGAAGAGCTGTTAGATGAACCAAGTTAACGGGTTAATTTTGCCACAGTCACTGCGGTGGGAATGGGCAAGAAGGGCTGGCCTCAGGGTTTTTATACCCTACCCTACACCCATAAAAGGAGCCCTTGGGGGCGGTGCCTGATGTTTCTGGTTTGCTTGCAGTTATACCCTCTATGACAGGCACAGGGTGGAGAAGTTGGCAAATTTCTGTTGAATTACCATGCTTAAAGAAGTGAAGAAAAAAGAGTCAACTTTATTCTTTGCAACAGCTCTTTGAGAAGTGGTATTTCCCCCATTTTCCAGATGGGAAATTAAAGCTCAGGTAGAATAGGTGAGTGACTTAAAGTAAGGAAGCGGTTTGGATTTGAACCTGGGGCTGAGTGAATTTTAGCTCCATTCTATTTCTTTGGTCATATTTGCCCTGGCTCTACAGGAATCATGCCCATTTTCTGATTCCCTACCATTTCAGACCATCCACGCAAAGAAACATGACTTTTGGCAATACCTAGTTGAACTGTACACAGGGTGGCGTGGTGTAGGGATAACTTGTACCTTTTTTTTCTTTTTCAGGAATGATCACCAAGAACCACAGAGGAGACCTGGGCCTTTGGCTTCCAGAGAAAAACAAGAAGAAGAAGGTGGTGGTTAAAGAACCAGAAACTCAGTACTTGTTTCTGAACAGTAACAGTTATTACCCTGAGGTCTGTCCTACCACGGCCATGTCACCCACGAAAAGTGTGATCCAAGGGCAGGCACCCGAGACCCCTCTAGTGAAGAAGAAGAAGAAGAAGAAAAAGGAGCACAGCACTGTCTGTGAGGAGCACCTAGAACCTGAGGCCACGTTCCGTGCCGGGCAGACAGAGAAGTCTCCCAGCCCCAGGTCACGGGCTCTTGGCCCATCCGAGTTCCTCAATGGGGAGAAGAAAAAGAAGAGCAAGTCCTCGTGGCCTCTGGCCCTGTCTCCTGGTGTGAGGGAGAAGACCTCCCTGGACCCCAGACAGGTCGAGGAAGTGACCAGAGTTGGCAGAAAGCTCAAAAAACACAAGGAGAAAAAGGCCCAGGAGGCAGCAGCCTTCTCAGTCAGGGACCCTTGGATCTGTGAGGCTCGGGATGCCCTGCACGCATGCTCAGTGGGAAAGGATGACCAGGAACAGGCAGCGTTGGTGCAGAAAAGGAAGCAGGGGGCCCCCAGGGAACACAACGTGAACAAGAAGAAGAAAAAGAAAACCCACCAGGAGGAAGACACCCCTCTTGGCCACCCCAAGCCCTCCAGGTGCATGGAGAGCAGCCTTAGGAAAAGGTGTGCAAAGAAGCCAGTCAAAGTTGAGGCTTCAGAATACATCCCAGTAGGAGACGCCCTCAAGGCCCCTTCGAGGAAGAAAATGAAGCCCACTGAAAGGGCCGAGGAACCAGGCACTGAGGAGCCAGCTCTGAAGAGGAAGAAGAAGAAGAAGAGGAAGGAGAACAAAGGAGCAGAACTTTGGAAAGAGGTAGATTGTCCTTCAGGGTGGACGTTGGGAGTGTGTGTGCGTGCACTCAACTTTTTAGTGTCAGAACCTTGTTTAAACTGACTTAAGCCAGAAGAGGGATTTATTGACATGTGTAACTGACTTCCTGAGAGGTGAGTCTGGCCCACGAGGAGGGGCTCAGTTAATACTGACTGAAGGACGAACCCGGAGCTGGGTCAGCAGGAAGGTGTCTGTAGGGCCTGTGCTCAGCTCTACCAGATGCAGTTGGGAAGGGCGATTGTCGTTATGGAAGGACCAGGGGAAAGGGGCCGCCTGAGGTCTCACCGTCAGAGTCCCTCAGAGGCTGAGCCAGTGAGCACAGCCATGTCAGAGAGTCAGCCAGCGAGGATGTCCCCTGGGAGCTGAGACCGTGAGGGCTCCGGCCTTTCGTGCAGCTGAAGCAGCAAGTGCAGAGGCCCTGGCGGAGCACAGAGGCTGGGGTGGCGGGGGCTCAGTGACAGAAGTCTGGATTTTGTGCAAATAAGATGGGAGCCCTAGGAGTCTTGAGGAGTGGTGACATGATCTGACTGAGGTTTTTTTAAAGAAGATATAGTTGACATAAAGTTGTGTCTGTTTAAGGTGTACAGCATATTCTGATTGAATTTTTAAAGCTCACCTGAGTTGCTTGTGGGATGGACCAAGGTTGGGGGTGGGGAAGCAGGAGTTAGACACTCATGGTTTTCTAAGCAGGTGAGAAGGCAGCAGCCAGGACCTGTGGGTGGGGGTGGGCGGTATGGAGGAGAATTGAGTAGGCTTGAGCCCCACTCCCCACACCCATCAGGACCCTGAGCCCACCTCTACATTTCCTGGCCCTTGCTATCTGCGCTCTCTCCACCACCGCCCACCCCCCACCATAGGTGGGGCCCTTGGCCTCTCCTGGTTTGGTGTCACCCAGGGAGGTCAGTTGACTCGTAGCAGGAAAGGTCATGCACCTAGCCTCAGTCGAGAGACCTAGGTTAGTGTCAGTCCTGCCCCTGATCTGTGGGGTGACCTGGTGATAGTCACTCCACCTCTCTGAACCTTAGTTTCTTCATCTGTCAGATAGGTCAGTGCCATGGTTTTGAGGGGAGAATCATGGAAGAGAAAGGATGTCAGATATTCTGCAGGTGATGGGGTTTGGGGTGGTGCTGGGATCTTGGGTCTTTTCTGGACTCTGTCATGATCTCACCCCGCAGGGCTGCTGGGACAGAGGCCAGCAGATGCTTGACTCTTACTCCCTTTGCTCTCCTGTGCAGGAGCCTGACACAGACTTAGAGGTGGTGCTGGAGAAGAAGGGCAACATGGACGAGGCACACATAGACCAGGTATGGCCCCATCCTCATCCCCCTCCCATGTGTGTTGCCACGCCCCTCCTATCAGGCCACAAGGTCCTGGTCTCGGAAGCACCCATGACTCCAAAGGCTGTCAGGCTGGCTCCCGTGGCCCCCCTTCCATGCAGGGAGCTCTGCCTTCGCCACGTCGTGGTGGGAGACCCTCACTGCCAGCCTGGCTGCGGGCCAGCTGGTGACTGGGAACCTCAGGCTGAGGCTCTCCTCCCTGTGCCCACTGCAGGGGGGACTGAAAACCAGGCTGGGAACAGGGCAGGCACCCTTGAGAAGCATCCTTTGGTCTTCACCTGTATGAGGGTCAGTGAGGCTAGTGACTGCCTGAGTCACCTCCTTTGTAATGGTCCAAGGCCAAGTCATGTGGTTACTTTGCTGTACTGCCAGGGTTGTGAAATGCCCCAATTCCAGGAAGACCAGCTCCCACTTACCAGGAGATCAGCCTAGACAGAAATGGATACTGGCCCACACCAGAACCACTTCTCTCAATGCTCCCAAACTGAGGCCAGGAGGTGCACCATGCAAGCTGGTGTACCCAGCTTCTTTATTAAATACTAGTGGCCCAGTGCACGAAATTCATGCACGGGGGTGTGGGGGATGTCCCTCAGCCCAGCCTGCACCCTCTCAAATCTGGGACCCCTCGGGGGTTGTCCACAGGGATCGGGCCTAAATCGGCAGACTTCCTTTCCTGATTTGGGAATGGTTCCCCAGTTCTTTGAACGTTTCCTGGCCCCTGATGTATTTGGAAAGAAAACAGCTCTGAGTTTGAAGAAATTAAATTACAATCATGACTCTAATTCAACTGCCTCCTGTACTTTCAGCTAGATAACAGGAAAAACACCCCGGGGCCAGCACCTCCTATGGCTGAGCTCCGGAGGGAGGGTCCGTGGCCCAGCGCTAGGTGTATGACGGCTACTGGAGGCACCTTGGGTCCGTCCTGCTGTCAGCTGGTGACTGGGCCCTCTGTTCCCAGCCCCTTGAGAGCCCCAGTGCCTCCTAACGGGGTCCTGAAGCTGCGCCCCTGATCCCGCTGCCCTCTACTCGCCGGGGACCGGGGTGTGGCGGCGCAGGGCGCAGGCATCCCATTTTCATTAAAATGTTCAACCTGCACCTGCTCCACTATTGTCTGCAGGCGGCCCAGGGGCAGACAGTGATCCTGGAGGCGCTTGTCACCCCTGCCAGAGCTCAGCCACGATGTCCAGGGTGAGAAGCCCCACCAGGCCCCGTGGCTGTGACTTGGACCCGCTTCTTTAACCAGGGACCTCTGGGCGGGCGGCAGGGGCGCTTCCTCCTCAGCCCGCACTGGAGCGGGACCCTGTGGTTTCAGAACCGAACTCCGAGGGCCTCCCAGGGCGGCAGCGGCCCTGAGCCCACCAACTCCCTCGATCTCGCCAAGGCTTGCTTCTCACACTTGTTGAAAACCTTTCGGTCCACTTGCCATAGTAATCTCCGGCAGGGCTGAGGGGACTGGGTGCCACCATCTTGTGGCTATGGGCACTGCCTTCTTTTTGGCGGTGTGACAGTCAATTTGCATATTCTGTCTCTATTAGTTATTTTTATTTACTTTAGAGAGAGGAGAGAGAGAACATCAATGCGAGAGAGAAACATTGATTGGTTACCTTCCATATGCACCCCATCTGGGCATTAAACCCCCAACCTTGGTATGTGGCCTGACCAGGAATTGAACCAGCTACCTTTCAGTGCATGACCTTTTGGTGCACGGAACTACACTCAGCCAACTGAGCCACTCCAATCAGCTTTTTATTTTATTTATTAGAGGCCCGGGGCACGAAAATTCATGCACTCGGGAGTAGGGGGTCCCTCAGCCCGGCCTGTGCCCTCTTGCAGTCCGGAAGCCCTCAGGATGTCCGACTGATGGCTTAGGCCCGCGCCCCATTGCCATCCCCTCCCTCTGCCCGCTGGCATGCGCTTTGGCTGGCCTGGTGCCACCTGCTCGCCCGGCCTCCCCCACACCACCCCCACCAACTGGTTGGCCCGCTGTTCATTCAATTTACATACTATACTTTTATTACATAGGATTTTTTATTTTTTATGTTTTTATTGATTTTAGAGAGGAAGGGAGTGGGAGAAAGAGAAACATCAGTGATATGAGAGATAATCATCCATCGGCTGCCTCCTTCATGCCCCTCACTGGGGATTGAGCCTGCACCCAGGCATGTGCCCTGGCCTGAAATTGAACCATGACTTCCTGGTTCCTGGGTCAACACTCAACCATGGAGCCACACCGGCCACACTGTACCCAGATTTCTTTTCACCCATCTGTTGATGGGTACTTGCATGGCTTCCATATCTTGGCTATCCTATATAATAAAGAGGTAATATGTAAATTGACCATCACTCCAACACACAAGATGGCCAGCAGGGGAGGGCAGTTGGGAGGGACCAGGCCTGCAGGGGAGGGCAGTTGGGGGCAACCAGGCCTGCAGGGGAGGGCAGTTGGGGGCGACCAGGCCTGCAGGGGAGGGCAGTTGGGGGCAACCAGGCCTGCAGGGGAGGGCAGTTGGGGGCGACCAGGCCTGCAGGGGAGGACAGTTGGGGGCGACCAGGCCAGCAGGGGAGGGCAGTTGGGGGTGACTGGGTTAGGAGGGGTGGGCAGTTGAAGGCAACCAGGCCTGCAGGGGAGGGCAGTTAGGTGTGACCAGGCCGGCAGGGGAGCAGTTAGGCGTCGATCAGGCTGTCAGGGGAGTGGTTAGGGGGTGATCGGGCTGGCAGGCAGAGCAATTAGGGGAAATCAGGCAAGCAGGCAGGGAGCAGTTGGGAGCAGTCCTAGATTGTGAGAGGCATGTCCCAGATTGGAGAGGGTGCAGGCTGGGCCGAGGGACAGTCACCTCCACCCCCCATGCACGAATTTCGTGCACCGGGCCTCTAGTTGTAAATAATGCTGCATTGAATACGTGGGTGCATATATCTTCCTATACCCAGAGGTGGAACTGTTTAGTCATAATGTAGTTCTGTTTGTTTGTTTGTTTGTTTATTTATTTTGTTAATCCTTCCCCAAGGATATTTTTCCATTGATTTGTTTTAGAGAGAGTGGAAGGGAGGGGGAAAGATGGAGAGAGAGAAACATCTGGATGAGAGGGACACATCAATTGGTTGCCTCCCAAATGCACATCTCCCTCTCCCAACCCCTCCACCCGGGGCTAAGAATCAAGCCTGCAACTACAGTACCTGTCTTTGACTGGGATTAAACCTGAGACCCTTCAATCTGTGGGCCAATGCTCTATCTACAGAGCCATACTGGCTAGGGTGAAATAGTTCTATTTTTAAATTTTCACCAATAACTGTTTATTTATTGATGGTAGCCATTCTGGCAGTTGTGAGGTGATATCTCATTGTGGTTTTAATTTGCATTTCCCTAATGATTGCATTTAATTTGCAATATCACTATGTCCATATGTCCTCTTTGGAGAAGTGTCTATTCAGGTCCTCTGCCCATTATTTTTTAATAAGTTGATTAGGGTGACATTGGTTAATAAAATTATACAGGTTTTAGGTGTACAGTTCCATAATACATCATCTGTATATTGTGTTGTGTATTCAACACCCCAAGTAAGTCTCTCTGTGTCACCATTTATTCCCACTATACCCTCTTCTACCTTCCCTGACGCCCCTTCCCTCTGGTAATCACCGTACTGTTGTGTGTGTCTATGAGTTGGTTTTTGTGTTGTTATTTTTATTAATCCATTCACATTTTCCACCTGGCCCAGTAACCCCTCTCAAAATGAGTTTCTATTTTGTTCATCAGTTTATTTTGTTCATTAGATTCCACATATGAGTGAGATCATATGGTACTTGTCTTTCTCCGACTGGCTTATTTCTCTCAGCATAATGCTCTCCAGGTCCATCTACTCATTCACAAAGGGTAAAATTTCCTTCTTTTTTATGGTTAAGTAGTATACATTGTGTAATTATTTCACAACATTTTTATCCACTCATCTGATGGGCACTTGGGCTGCTTCTAAATTTTGGCTGTCCTATATAATAAGAGGGTAATATGCAAATCGACCCTAAAGGTGGAACTGCCAGTCGCTATGTCATGCACTGACCACCAGGGGGCAGATGCTCAATGCAGGAGCTGCCCCCTCGTGGTCAGTGCACTTCCACAGGGGGAGTGCTGCTCAGCCAGAAGCCAGTTCATGGCTGGCCAGTGCAGTGGGGGTGGCGGGAGCCTCTCCTGCCTCTGCGGGAGCGCTAAGGATAGCTGACTAATGGCTTAGGCCTGCTCCCCCCAAGTGCATGAATTTTTGTGCACCAGGCCTCTAGTTGTCAATAACACTGCAATGAACATAGGGGTCCATATATTATTTTGAATTAGTGTTTCAGGTTTCTCCAGACACATTCCCAGAAGTGGAATAGCTGGGTTATAAGGCAGTTTTCAACTTTTTTGAGGTAACTCCATACTGCTTTCCACAGTGGCTGCACCAGTCTGCCTTCCCACAACAGTGCACTAGGGTTTCCTTTTCTCTGCATCCTGGCCAGCACTTGTTGTTTGTTGATTTATTGGTGGTAGCCATTCTCATTGTAGTTTTAGTTTTCATTTCTCTGATTAGCATCTTTTCATGTGTCTCTTGACCATCTGTATGTCCTCTTTTGAGGAGTGTCTGTTCAGATCCTTTGCCCATTTTTTAATTGGTTTGCTTGTTTTCCTGGTGTTCAGTTGTATAAGTTTTTGTAAATTTTGGATATTAACCTCTTATCAGATATATCATTGGTGAATATGTCCTCCCATTCAGTGGATTGTCTTTTTATTTTGTTAATGGTTTCCTTTGCTGTGCAAAAAATTTTTTGTTTAATATAATCCCACTTGTTTATTTTTTTCTTTTGTTTCTCTTGCCTGAGGTGATATATCAGAAAAATATTTCTATGAGAAATATCTGAGATTTTGCTGCTTGTGTTTTTTCTGGGATTTTTATTGTTTCAAGCCTGATATTTAAGTCTTTAATTCTTTATTAATTTATTCTTGGGTATAGTGTAAGAAGGTGGTCTAGTTTCCAATTTTTTGCACATATCTCTCTAATTTTTCCCAGCACCATTTATTGACTAGACTGTGTTTATCCTAGCCTCCTTTGTTAAATAATAATTGACCAGAAAGGCATGGGTTTATTTCTGGGTTCTCTATTCTGTTCCATTGATCTATGTGTCTGTTATGCCATCACCATGTAGTTTTGATTATGATGGCCTTGTAAAATAGTTTGGTATCAGGTAGCGTGATGCCTCCTTGTTCTTTCTTAAGATTGCTATGACTCCTTTGCCCATTTTTTAATTGGATTTTTTTTATGTTGAATTGTATGAGTTCATTATATATTTTGGTTATTATCCTCTTAGTGATGATATCAGTTGCAAATATCTTCTTCCATTCAGTAGTTTTCCTATTTGTTTTGTTGATGGTTTCCTTCACTGAGCAAAATCCTTTTAGTTTGATGTTGTCCTGTTTGTTTATTTTTGCTTTTGTTGTCTTTGTCCTAGGAGACATCCCTCCCACCAAAAACAAACACACACAAAACCTGCTAAAACCAATGCCAAAGGGTTTGTGGCCTATGTTTTCTTCTAGGAGTTGGATGATTTTAGGTCTGAACATTTAAATCTTTGATCTATTTTGAGTTTGTTTGGGTACGTGGTGCAAGAAAATGGTCTGGTTTCATTTTTTTTTTTTTGCATGTATACATCCAGTTTTTCCAACACCATTTATTGAATAGACTGTCTCTACCCCATTGTATATTCTTACATCCATTTTAGTAGATTAATTAGCATACAAGAATGGTTTTATTTTTGGCCTCTTTATTTTATTCCATTGATTTATGTGTCTGCTTTTTTGCCAGTGGCATACTGTTTTGATTATTTTAGCCTTGTTAGTGTAGTTTGAAATCAGGTAGTAGGATACCTCCAACTTCTTTCTTTTTTTTTTTCTTCTTTTTTTAAAATATATTTTTATTGATTTTTTACAGAGAGGAAGAGAGAGGGATAGAGAGTTAGAAACATCGATGAGAGAGAAACATCGATTAGCTGCTTCTTGCACACCCCCTACTGGGGATGTGCCTGCAACCAAGGTACATGCCCTTGACCGGAATCGAACCTGTGACTCTTTTTTTTTTAATATATTTTATTGATTTTTTACAGAGAGGAAGAGAGAGGGATAGAGAGTCAGAAACATCGATGAGAGAGAAACATCGATCAGCTGCCTCCTGCACACCCCCTACTGGGGATGTGCCCGCAACCAAGGTACATGCCCCCGACCGGAATCGAACCCGGAACCCTTGAGTCCGCAGGCCGACGCTCTATCCACTGAGCCAAACCGGTTTCGGCTCCAACTTCTTTCTTGAGATTGCTTTGGCTATTTGGGGTTTTTTGTGGTTCCATATAAATTTTAGGGTTATTCGTTCTAGTTCTGTGAAAAATGCCATTGGTATTTTCATAGGAATTGCTTTGACTTTATAGATTGCTTTATGTGATATGCACATCCTATATAAAAAAGAGCTAATATGCTAATTAGACCGGGGAGAAGAATGACCTTCCAGAACGACCTTCTGGAACAACCTTCTGGAGCGACCAGTGGGTGGGGGGCTGGGCCGCGAGGCCATGAGGCAGCTAGGGCTGCGAGGGCCTACTCTTGCACGAATTTTGTGCAGCGGACCTCTAGTTTAAACAATACGTAGTGTTCTCGTTCATGAACATAGTGTATTCTTTCCTTTGTGTCTTCAGTTTCTTTTATCAATGTCTTAAAGTTTTCAAAGTACATAGCTTTTACCTCCTTGTTTAAATTTATTCTTAGGTAATTATTTTTATGCAATTTAGATGGGATTTTTTTTTAGTTTTTTGATATTTCATTATTAGTGTATAAAAATGTATAGCTTTCTGCATACTGATTTTACATCCTGCAACTACTGAATTCATTAATTCTAACAGTTGTTTTACTTTTTTTTCTCTATCTTCATCTGAAGATATGTTTCTTGATTTAGAGAGAGAGGGAGAGGGAGGGCAGGGAAGAGAAAGAACACCAATGTGAGAGCGAAACATCAGTTACCTCCTATACTCGCCCCAACTGGGGATCAAACCCGCAACCTAGGTATGTACCCTGACTAGGAATCAAGCCTGCTACCATTTGGTGTACAGGACGATGTTCCAAGTAACTGAGGCCACCCGACCAAGGCAGTTCTAATAGTTTTTTTAATGGAATCTTTAGGGATCTCTATATATAACATCCTGTTAGCTGAAAATAGCGACAGTTTCACTTCTTTCTTTTTTACTTAGAAGTCTTTTATTTCTTTTTCCTGTCTGATTGCCATGCTAGAACTTCATATTTTATATTGTCTAAAAGTGATGAACCTGGGTGTTCTTCCTGATCTGAAAAAAAAAAGATTTTTGGTTTTCCCCTTTAAGTATGACATATTACCTGTGGGTTTCTCATATATCGCTTTTATTATGCTGAGGTATATTCCCTCACTCCCCATTTTGCTGAGAGTTTTTATCATAAATGGATATTGAATTTTGCCAAATTTTTACTTATCTATTGATAAGATCATATTTATTTTTCATTTTGTTTGTCTGGTATATCACATTAATTGTACCATCCTTGCATACTTGAACGAATCCCATTTGATCATTGTGTATTATGTTACTAATGTATTGCTGAATTTAGTTTGCAAATATTTTGTTGAGGGTTTTTTTTAGATAAAAGAATGAAGATGTTGTTAAAAATAAAGTGACTTTTTCTGGGCTCATTCATCTTTTTAAATTGAATTCATTTAATTAAAATGAGGACATTGGTTAATAACACATTGAGGGATTTTGCATCTATGTTCATCACAGATATTGGCCTTGTAATTCTTTTTATTTTTAGTATCTTTGTCTGGTTTCGGTATCAGGGTAATGCTGGTCATATAAAATGAGTTTGGGAGTTCCCTCCTCTTGAGATTTTAGAATAGTTTGAGAAGGATAGGTATTAATTCTTTCTTAAATGGTTGATAGAATTCACCTGTGAAGCCTTCTGTACCAGGACATTTTTTTTTTTTTTGATATTTAATTATGAATTGGAGTTTCCTCAAAAAATTAAAAATGGAACTCCCATTTGACCCCGTAATCCCACTTCTAAGAATATATCCCAAGAAATCAGAAACACCAGTTAGAAAGGACATATGCACCCCTATGTTCATAACAGCACACTTTACAATAGCTAAGATTTGGAAACAGTCTAAGTGCCTATCAGCAGATGAGTGTATTAAACAACTGTTGTACATTTACACAATGGAATACTATGCTGCTGTAAAAAAGGTATTCTTACCATTCACTACAGCATGGACGAAGAGCATTATGCTAAGTGAAATAACCCAGTTGGAGAAAGATAAATATCACATGATCTCACTCATTTGTGGAATATAATGAACAACAGAAACTGATGAACAAAAATAGATCAGAGACAGAGAAGCATCAAACAACTGTCAAACTTCAGAGAGAAGGCAGGGGAAGTGGTGGGGGGGGGGTGGGGAGGTAAGAGATCAACCAAAGGACTTATATGCATGCATATAGGCATCACCATGGACACAGACAGCAGGGGGGTAAGGGCCTAGCAAAGGCTATACCGTGAGAGGAGGAATAAAAAGAAAGCTCGGGATAGCCTTTGCTAGGCCTTCACTCTCAGTCTGTGTCTTTCAGTCTAAAGGGAGTCCCTTGCAGTGGGCATACACTAGGTCAGTGGTCAGCAAACTCATTAGTCAACAGAGCCAAATATCAACAGTACGATGACTGAAATTTCTTTTGAGAGCCACATTTTTTAAACTTAAACTATATAGGTAGGTACATTGTTATTAACTTAACTAGAGGCCCGTTGCAGGAAGATTCCTGTAAGAATAGGGCTTCCTGTGGCCTTCTCCGCCACCTGCTTCCCTCCCTTCTCCACAGCCCCGCCTGCTTCCCTCCCTTCCCCGCCACCCCACCTGCTTCCCTCCCTTCTCCACAGCCCCACCTGCTTCCCTCCCTTCTCCGCAGCCCCGCCTGCTTCCCTCCCTTCTCCGCAGCCCTGCCTTCTTCCCCAACACCCCGCTTGCTTCTCCACAGCTTCGCGCCCGTCTGCAGCGCTTGGCTTCCCTCTATGCTGTCTTCAGTCTTCGCTCTGTGCCAGGATATGCAAATTAACCACCATATTGGTTGTGTTAATTTGCATACCTGCTCCTGATTGGCTGGTGGGCATGGCTTGTTGGCATAGCAAAGGTATGGTCAATTTGCATGTTTCTCTTTTATAAGATAGGATTAGGGTACTCCTAAGCTGGCCTAAGAACCACACTCAAGGGGCCAAAGAGCCGCATGTGGCTCGTGAGCCGCGGTTTGCCGACCACGGCTCTAGGTAGATGCGTCTTGTTTTCTTATCCCTTCTGCTGCCTCCTGTCTTTTCGTTGGAGCCTTTAGTCCACTTGCACTGAACGTAAGTACTGATAGGTGTGTGCTTATTGCCATTTTGTTAATTTTTTTGGTCTCTAGTTTCTCTCTTGATTGCCTTAGATTTGCTGGTTTATTTCAGTGTTTTATTTGGGTTCCTTTCTCTTCATTTTTTTTTTCAGTATTTTTTTTTTAGGTTTTTGGTTACCATGAGGAATATATATATATACTAGAGGCCCAGTGCACGAAATTCATGCACGGAGGGGGGTTGTCCCTCAGCCCAGCCTGTACCCTCTCCAATATGGGACCCTTCAAGGGATGTCCGACTGCCCGTTTAGGCCCGATCCTAAATGGGCAGTCGGACATCCCTCTCACAATCCAGGACTGCTGGCTCCCAACTGCTCGCCTGCCTGCCTTCCTGATTTCCCCTAACCGCTTCTGCCTGCCAGCCTGATCACCCCCTAACCATTCTGCTGCCAGCCTGTTTGCCCCCAACTTCCCTCCTCTGCCGGCCTGGTCACCCCTAACTGCCCTCTCCTGCACGGTTGATCACCTCCAACTGCCCTCCCTTGCAGGCCTGGTCCTTCTCAACTGCCCTCCCTTGCAGGCCAGTAGCCTCCCAACTGCCCTCTCCTACTGGCCATCCTGTGGTGGCCATCTTGTGTCCACATGGGGGCAGGATCTTTGATCACATGGGGGCAGCTATATTGTGTGTTGCAGTGATGATCAATCTGCATATTACTCTTTTATTAGATAGGATAGAGGCCTGGTACAGGGCTGGGGGCCAGCTGGTTTGCCCTGAAGGGTGTCCCGGA
The DNA here is from genome assembly GCF_027574615.1 of Eptesicus fuscus. Lineage (NCBI taxonomy): Eukaryota > Metazoa > Chordata > Mammalia > Chiroptera > Vespertilionidae > Eptesicus > Eptesicus fuscus. Next base: position 200,057 of record NC_072476.1, on the reverse strand, counting down.
TCAGGTGGGGGTTCCCTTGGGGCGTGGGGCAGCCTGAGCGAGGGGCCTGTGGTGGTTTGCAGGCCGGCCACGCTCCCTGGCAAGCGGAGGCCCTGGTATCTGGAATTTATTTTCCTTCTACAATTGAAACTTTGTAGCCTGGAGCGGAGCCAAGCCTGGGGCTCCCTCTGAGGCCGGCAGCCATTTGTGTTGGGGTTATAATTGAAACTTTGTTGCCTTAAGTGGGTGGGCCCGGCCAGGGTGTGCGGAAAGCTTTGCTACCCCTGTTGCCAGCGGCAACCCTGGCCTGCTCTCTCAAGCTCCATTCTGCCGCCATTTGTTTGAATTTGTTTACCTTCTATAATTGAAACTTTGTAGCTTGAGTGGAGGCTTAGGCCTGGCAAGGGCAGGCGGAATGCTTGGCTTCCTCTGTTACCTAGGAAACCTTGCTCTCTGTGGCTGTAGCCATCTTGGTTTGGGTTAATTTGCATACTCTTATTGGATGGTGGGCGTGACTTGTGGGTGTGTTGGACTTATGGTCAATTTGCATATTTGTCTATTATTAGGTAGGATGTAAATACAAATATAAATGTAAGAAATACGTCAATCAGTTGCCTCCTGAATGTACCCCGACTGGGGCTAGGGATGAATGTCCAAACCAGGTACATGCCCTTGACTGGGAATCGAACCCCTGACCCTTCAGTGCATGGGTCAACACACTAACTACTGAGCCACACCCGCCAAGGGTTTTTTAATTCTTTATCAGGCAAATTACTTCTCTCCATTTTATTAGCATTCTTCTAATTCTTTCATTTGGGGCATGTACAGGCAGACCTCAGGTTACGTCGGATTTGTACGTCATTTCGTGGTTACGTTGCCATCTCCCATTTATAAAAAAAAACGTTTCGTCATTTCAATATATGTACATATGTGCTTTATGTTTTTTATTATTTTTTACCACAAGTAAAGGTCAGGAATTGTTAACTTTTAAATTTTTTTACTGTTTCACTTCATTCCTGCTGTGTATGTGCTCCATGTGAGTGACGTGGGTGCTTATGTAGGTGGGACCGCACTACGTCACGTCATAGGAACGGATCTCCGACGTAACCCGGGGACCTACTGTATCTCCTAATTTTACCCGACTTTCTGTGTTTACTCCTATGAATGAGATGAAATAGCTCTCTCGCAGTCTTGAGAAAGTAGCCTCTGGCGCTGGCCAGTGTGGTTCAGTTGGTTGGATGTGGTCCCATGAACAAAGTGTCACCAGTGGCACATGCCCAGGTTGCTGGCTTGATTCCCAGTAGGGAGCATGTAGGAGGCAGCTGATAGATGTTTCTCACATTGATGTTTCTCTCTCTCTCTCTCTCTAAAAATCAGTAAAACCATATAGATTTTTTTAAAGTGGCCTCTTTGTAGACTCTGTGCTGGGCTATTTGGCAGGCTGCTGGTCATCGGTTGGATGTGCTCAGGGCCTGGTTTGCTGCCTGGCCAGAAGACGTGGGTTTCTGGTGAGGGAGGCATCGTGGCGTTTGCCTGCCTCTTTGCCCTGGTCACCTGGGTGGGCCTGCTCGGGATCCAGGTATCCATAAGGTGCTCCCTGTTGTTCTGTTGTCTGTCGCACAAGCTGGGTCTGAGCAGGGCTGCTTGGGTATGCACTTGGCAGCACCCTACTAGCTCTGCACTCGCTCCAGGCGGCGAGATTGGCACACACACAGCGGGAGCATGCAGCACCCTGATGCACCTGCCGATTAGTCTCCAGGTGCTGGGCCCCTTCTATGCACACTGTGGCGTCCGCGTCCTGCTGGCGCTAGTCCAGGTGGGGTGGTTGGGTTTACACTACGGTTGCCCTGCAGGTGAACCCGAGACCCTGGATAGAGCTCCCACCCACTATTAAGTGAAGGGGAAATGCAAACAGTGGCACTCACCGTTCCTCCGGTCCTGGAGAGCTCCCCAGCTCCCAAGAGCGCGCTCGGTTCCCAGCATTCTCTGAGGTCTCTTGATTGCGGTGCAGAAGCTGCAGTTGGCCCTCAGTTGTTTCTCGGGAGGAATTGCTCTAGTGTACTGCACATCCCATGTGCTCAGTGTCCTCCTATGCCACCTTCTTGGATCTGCCTCTTGAAAATTCCTTTTTCAGGAAAGGCTCAGCAAGGAGAAGTGAGGCCTGCCTGCTTTCAGGCTCAGGGATCACAGTCCTTAAGATGCTCAGAGCTCCTTCAGACAAATGCCTCCCCCAAGCTGCAGCTGAGTAAAGCTATGCTCTCCTGTCACCCTCCCGTCCCTCTGCCCCATCTTTGTTCTGGGTTTTCAGCTCAAAGGATCACTTCTGTGTCTCATTTCTTTTTGTCTTTCCTCCCCCTTGCTCAGGTGAGGCGAAAGGCCTTGCAGGAAGAAATTGATCGTGAGTCAGGCAAAACGGAAGCATCTGGAACTCAGACGTGGACAGTAAGTGCGATGCCAGCGCTCTTTGAGGCAGTCTGTCAGTGTCCTGAGCCCTCCCCTCCTGGCAGCGTGCGGAACTGAGTGACGGAGATCCCTCACCCCCTGCCTCAGACTGTCCTGAGTTCATTTCCTTCCTGACCCGGGATACACGACTTCAGAGTTCTCGTTTTCTTGAGGAGCTGAGTTCTTGCCTCTCCGCAGGCTCAGAAAGGAAGGGCTTCTTTTCTTAGGTCACTGCTCTGAGGGGCTCACCTGCATTTTTGTGAAAGTGGGTGATTTGTGCGTGGGTGGTGGGTGCTCTGGACAGAATCGTGAGCCCTAAGTTCAGGGGTCTGGCTTTAGCCTCTGACTTGGCTGTGCGACCCTTTACTTCTCTGAGCCTCCACTCCCTTCCTGCTACAGATTGGGTGCTTCTGTGAATAGAAGTGCTTTTCACATTGCCACTTGCCCTATTCCTCCTCCTCCTCCTCTGACTTGACAATAATCTTGGGCTGGTGGATGGATGGGTGGCCAGGAGGCGAGGTGTGCCAGGCTATTAGCCATGAGTTAGGGGAGGAGGAAAGCGGGCGGACAGCTTGGCGTGTGAAGGTGCTCTCTGGTGCTGGCCAGATGTGAGATGGGATTCTAGTGGGGGCACTGATTAGGCTTGTGTCCTAGTTAAGCTGCCAGCGTATCGGTAAAGTGGGAGGAGTAGCAGTATTCCTGATGCAGATGAGCAAGTGTCTGGTACGGAACAAGCACTTACTCAGCTGGGTCCTCCCTGGGGAAATGGTTTGGGGAAGGGAAAGCGCTTTGGAAATGAGGAAAATAACACCTTTTCTCTCTTAACACAGGGAACTCGGTTTGGCCAGTGGGATACTGCTGGTTTTGAAAACGAGGAACAGAAGCTGAAATTTCTCAAACTTATGGGCGGCTTTAAAAATCTGTCCCCCTCATTCGGCCGCACCCCTGACAAGACCAGGAGGCCCAACATGGCGCTGGACAGGATGGCGGCCAGCAGCCTGCAGCAGAGCCTGCAGCAGGACTACACGCGGGCCCTGACCAGGAAGCATGGCGGGCGCGCCGGCCTCGGCTTCGCCGCCTCAAACAAAGTCTTCTATATCGACAGGAACGCTTCCAGGTCCATCAAGTTTGAAGATTAAACTCTACTGTCTTGTCTCCCGAGCCAAAACTGCTTTTGTTATTCAGTTACGCAGATGAGGGCCTCTGACCAGTGTCTCAACTTGAGCTCCTGCGAAGGTTAAGGAAGACTCTGGATGTGCTGGGCGGCCTGGGTGGGGGCAGCACATGGTTCAGGAGCTGAGAGAACTTGCGAGTGGCCAAAATCCACTATTTTCTGTGCTAGCCCTCCATCCCTGATTGAAGACTTGGTATGTGCCAGACACATACTAATATGTTTTACTTGCATTGACATATTTAATTTTAATTATGCAATAGGTGCTGTTTTTATCCCCATCTTATAGATGAGGAAACTGAGGTTCAGGGATGAAGTAATAACATTTTCCAGGGTCACCCAGCCACTAAGTGCCAAGTGTACTGTTGTACCTCAAGCCCTACATTCACTGCTCTGGATGTCCCCCTCTGGGACTTTCTCCCAGAATACTCACTGGGGATAAAAAGACCTGATTGAAGGAACAGAAGTCTATTACACATCTAAATCTCAAACAGGAAGTAGACTTAGTGATAAGTAGAGTAACAAGCTCACTTTCCTTTCCCATCTTGGAGTAGCTGCAGGCAAGTAAGCATCTGAATTGCCACCAAGCAGGTGTGGCTGCCCCATGTGCCGTGGGGACCGTGTCGCAGCCTGAACTCCACAGCCAGCCTCAGAGCTCTAGGTACAGAGACCCTGACCACCTTCTCCCCATTCAGCTAGAATTTTGCTTCCCAAAATACAGGTCCCGATCGGGACATTTTCACATAATTTGGCTGAATGCCTCCTGTACACACCCATTCAGGCAGGCCTACTTGACCAGGAGAGTCAGTCTCCGATGGCAGGAAGTCCTGATAGAGGGGTTGACCCAGCATCTCACTAGAAACCGTTCTTTCTTCCCTGCTCCATCAGTAGCTCCTCAGACCGGTGGAGGGATGGCCATAGCAATTCCAGGCAGCTCATCAAAAAACTAGAACATTCCAGAGGAAGATGGAAACCCTGTGGCCCCTGACACGGAAGAAGGTTCTCCTCAGGCCAGCCCACCAGGAGCAGTGAGGACGGATGCTGGTGGGAGGAACAGGGGCAGAGATGAGGCAGGCCTGCCAGGGCCCTGGCAAGCAAGCATTGGCCAGGAGCCCTACAACTGTCCTGGCCAGTGCTGTTAAGTGGTTAGAGCATCGGCCTGTGCATCAAAAGGTCACAGGTTTGATTTCAGGTCAAGGCCAGGTACTTGGATTTTAGGTTCCATCCCTGGCCCGGTTGGGGAGCATGCAGAAGGCAACCAATCTATGTCTCATTCATACATTAATGTTTCTCTCTCCCCCACTTCCCTCCCCTCCCCCTATGTCTCTTCCATGTGCCTCTGTCCCTTCTACTCTCAAAAAAAAAATCACTGGAAAATATATTCTTGGGCATAGAAATCATCCTTGCCGGGCCAGGCCACACAGCAGCTCTGGTGTAGGTATGACCCACCTACTCAGATTTCGGAACTAATTCTGTTTGAAGTGTACATCCTCAACGTAGAAGTAACTTTTTAAGGCACACAATTTGTGATTTTGTGAGTTTTTTCATTTAAATAGTATTGTAGTAAAAGTGGTATTGGAAATAGTTTTGTAAAATAAAGTTTTGTAAAATAAACATAGTTTTGTAAAATAAACACCTTGGGGGTGTTTGGGCGATGCAACATGCCCTGAATTTCTGTGTATTTTGTTCCATGAAGGGCATTCTTTGGTACCTGCTGTTTAGTGGACGCCATTTCTCATCAGAAGTCATTGTGGGTGGAGATGCCACTATTGGCCAGAAAATCTACAGGATGTTCTTGGTAGTGAACTGTTAAAACATGTTTATATAAATTTATTTTTAAAATTATCTTAGCCACTTTTACTGAGATTGGCTGTGTGAGTTATCATGTGTTTCACAGGGTGGAGATGAATGTAAGCTATGTCCAGTGTATGTCCGGCACGATAATTTGGGTGCTTTTAATCTACAACTTTGATGCATCCTCTTCAACAGCCAATTCAATATTAATACTTTTATTGATTCAAAATAAAATGTCAGGGGAAGCTCATCAGTGGTAATACAATATCAGACTCCAAGAGCCATAGTAAAAAGTAGACAGAATCACATGCTATTTAGAATTATGGCTGCACAGCAAACCAGGCAGTATGTGTAGAAACATTCCCCTTCTGGATGAAGAGAATCAGAAACAATGAAATGAGCAGCCATGAACATAAATATCCCTTCAGGAGGTTTATTCCATTATTACAGAACATGTTTGAAATCAAATAAGAGCTGCTTTTTGATAGAAAAATCTTTTTTGAGCCTGCCTTTTATAAATGGCCCAGGGAGCTGTAGGCAACGTTTAATTACAAACTCAATTTAGGGAGAGCAAACAGTGGCTCTTCTAAGGTTCTTTTTCCAATTTAAAAAAAAAAGACACCCCACCCTCCGAAAAGAAAGATGTTACTTGGATCTTGCCACTCAGTGAACAAGATGGGATTTAATGCTCTTACAATGCCACTTCTTCATGTCAAAGCTTAAGCCAACTTTGTCTGTAAAAAGCAGGTGTTTTCTGGATTTGGCACCAGAGCCCCTGGAGCGAAATCAGGTCCTTGTTTGCAAAGGAAGCCTGAGGGCCAGCTCAGTCAGATGAGTCAGATCTGGTTGTTCGCCTCGCTTCCTGATGTACTCCAGAGTTCTCACCTGGGAGGAAAAGGAAGGACCGTAAGTCCCTATCCTCAGAGCCAAGGCTGCACCGAACCAGCCATGCTGGGACGCCTGCTTTTTTCTTAGCACAGGACAGGTCAAGTCTTTGGAGGACAAGGAGGGGAAGAAACCAGCAATATCCTATATAATAAAAGCCCAGCGACCGAAACTGGAACAACCAGAGACTAGAACACCACAGCCCCTTGCCCAGGCTGGTTCCACCCCGAGGGAGTGGTTGGGGGGAGCAGGCAGGCAGGCAGAGGTGGTCAGGGGCAATCGGGAAGGCAGGTGAGTGGTTAGGGGCCATTAGGCAGACAGGTGAGTGGTTAGGGGTGATCAGGCAGGCAGGCAAACAGGAGCCAGTGGTCCCGGATTGCAAGAGGGCCATCCCTTAAAAGGTCCCGGATTGTGAGGTTGCAGGTGGGCTGAGGGACTCCGACGCCCAGGACTGCTTCCCCCCCCCCCCCCCCCCCGCACAAATTTTGTGCACCAGGCCTCTAGTCTTTACATAAAACCTGGGGTTACCAACTGCCTCAAATCCATTTGGATTTGAACAGGAATGACTGATCTTTTAATATGTGTAGTTTTTATTCAGAGGGAATAAACATAACTTTTTATTTTGTAGAGAAAGGAAAGGACCCTGCAGAGATCTTGGGCCTAGCGCCTCTAGGAGGGGAAGCAGGGCTCTTGGATTCCCGGCCCTGATGCTGTGCTGCGCCAGCTGTGCTCTGGCCAGGAGGCTCAGGTAGCTCACCACACCCCCCGGACCCCAGGGGTGAGGGGGCCCCCTGAGTCTCACCATGGTCCTGGTGTCCGCATAGCCATGCCTCTGGGCCAGGTGCCACAGGTTGACAGAAAGCTGGTTGAGCCTGTTGTTGCGCAGGTCCCCATGGGCCAAGATGCTGTTAAAGAAGGAAAGACCCAAGAGGCTTTGTCGCTTCAGGGCCTGAAACAGAAAAGAGAGGTTACTGTTTGGCATTGGCTAGGGCTGGGGCCAGACAGTGGTGATGCTGGCCTGGGTCAAATGCCAGCTCTGCCACGGGCCTCCTGGAGGGCAAGCTGACTACCCTCCCGAGTCCAGCTTCTGTGCTGGAGGCACAATGTCACAGCTGCCAGGGGAAGGAGCGAGTGAGATAAAGCCCTGCTGCTTCAGAAAGGAAGTGAAACGATTATTCAGACGACACGGCTATAGCGAGTGAGCCCTAAAGACCCCACCAAGACATGGTTAGAGCTGACAATGAATTCAGTAAAGAAGCAGGACACAACATTTGCATCAAAAATAATAAAATACCTATGAATAAATATAACCATGGAGGTGAAAGACAAGTATTTGGAAAACTGTAAGACAATGAAGAAATTGAAGACACAAATAAATGGAAGCATACCATGCTCATGGATAAAATGTCATACTACCCAAAGCAATCTATACATTCAAAGCAGTTCCTATCAAAATACCAATGGCATTTTTCAAAAAAATAGCACAAATAATCCTAAAATTTATATGGGATCCCAAAAGACCCCAAATAGCCACAGCAATCTTGAGAAAGAAGAATATAATTGGAGGAATCACATTACCTGATAACAAACTACACGAGAAGGCCATAGGAATCAAAACAGCATAGTACTGGCATAAATAGATATACAGATCAATGGAACAGAATAGAGCCCAGAAATAAACCCATCCCTTTATGGCCAATTAGTATATTAAAAAGGAGATAAAAACATGCAATGAGGTAAAGACTGTCTCTTCCATAAATGGACAGATATGTGGAAAAAACACTTTCTTATATCGTGTACAAGAATAAGCTCTTGACCCCCTCCTCTCCACTTCCACTCCCCTCCCCAGGCCTACATCACACTATTATCTGTGTCCATGGGCTGTGCATATCCTAAATAATAAAAGCCTAATATGCTAAGTGTCCGGTCGGCCATTCAACCAAGCAAAGCGTAATGTGCTAATGATATGCTGAGGCCGCTCAACCGCTCACTATGATGAGCACTGACCACCAGGGGGCAGACAGTAGACCGGTCAAACAGTCGCTACAATGTGCACTGATGACCATGGTCAGACACTCCAACCGGTAGGTTAGCTTGCTGCTGGGGTCCAGCTGATCGGGACTAAGTGAGACAGGCCAGACATGCCCTGCAGCCCTCCCGTGGTCCCTCCCTGGCCCCAATCGTGCACCAGTGGGGTCCCTCAGCCTGGCCTGCACCCTCTCACAATCCAGGACCCCTTGGGGGATGTCGGAGAGCCAGTTTCAGTCCGACGGTGGAAGAACCGGTCTCTTATGACACACATTGACCACCAGGGGGTCGCTAAAGGCTGCCCCCTGGTGGTCAGTACTCTCCCACAGGAGGAGCACTGCTCAGCCAGATGCCGGGCTCATGGCTAGTGAGCGCAGTGGCAGTGGTGGGAGCCTCTCCCGCCTCCACGGCAGCACTAAGGATGTCCGACTGCCGGCTCATGGGAAGCGGGCCAAAGCCATCAGTTGGAGATCCCCCAAGGGCTCTCGGACTGCAAGAGGGCACAGGCTGGGCTGAGTGACCCTCCCCCGAGAGCACAAATTTCGTGCACCAGGCCTCTCGTATGCATGTAAGTTCTTTGGTTAATCTCTTCCCGTCCCTCCCCGCGCCCCCGCCCCAATCCCCTTCCCTCTGAGAATTATTAGTCTGTTGCATGTTTCCATGTCTCTGGATCTATTTTGTCAGTTTATTTTGTTCATTAGATTCCACATGAGTGAGATCATGTGATACTTGTCTTTCTCTCTGACTTATTTCACTTAGCATGATACTCTCCAGATCCCTCCATGGTGTAAATGTGCCACAGCTCTTTTATCCACTCATCTACTGATGGGCACTTGGGCTGTTTCCAGGTCTTAGCTACTGTAAAAAAGCTGCTATGAACATAGGGGAGCATACAATCATTCTGATTGTTGCTTCAAGTTTCTAAGGATATATTTCTGGAAGTGGGATCACTGAGTTAAATGGCAGTTCCATTTTTAATTTTTTGAAGAAGCTCCACACTGTTTTCCATAATGGCTGCACCAATCTGCAGTCCCACCGGCAGTGTACAAGGGTTCCCTTTCCCCTTCATTCTCACCAGTACTTATTGCTTGTTGATTTAGTGATAGCCATTCAGGCAGATGTGAGGTGGTACCACACTGTATTAATTTGCATCTCTCTGTTGATTAGTGACGTTCAGCATTTTTTCATGTCTCTTGATCATCTGTATGTCCTCTTTGGAGAAATGTCTATTCAGGTCCTTTGCCCAGTTTTTAATTGGATTGTCTGTCTTCCTGGGCTGAGTTGTAGAAGTTTTAATGTATTTTGGAAATTAACCCCTTATCAGATGTATAATTGTCAAGTATGTTCTCCCTACAATGGGCTCCCTTTTCACCTTGTTGGTGGTTTCCTTCTTGAGCAGAAACTTTTTAGTTTGATATGGTCCCACGTGTTTATTTTCTCCTTTGTTTCTCTTGCCCGAGGTATTGTCACCAGTGAAAATTCTGCTCCATGAGATGTCTGCTATTTTGCTGCCTACATTTTCTTTTAGGATTTTTATGGTTTCCTGACTTCCATTTAAGTCCTTTATCCATTCTGATTTTATTCTTGTATATGGTATAAGTTGGTGGTCTTGTTACTTTCATTTTTTTTTTTCATGTATCTTTCCAAATTTCCCAACGCCATTTAGTGAAGACACTGTCTTGGCTCCATTGTATGCTCTTACCTCCTTTGTCAAATATTAATTGAGTGTAATGGCGTTGGTTGATTTCTGGGTTCTCTGTTCTGTTCCATTGATCTATATGCCTGTTCTTGTGCTAGTACCAGACTGTTTGCATTACAGTGGCTTTGTAATACAGCTTGATATCTGGTATTGTGATCCCTCCAACTTTATTCTTCTTTCTCAAGATTGTTGAGGCTATTCGGGGTCTTTATTCAATTGATAGCTCAATTTTGAAAATGAAATGTGTTTTAATAAGCACTGCCTTTATAATTATTCAAAGTGTGTGTATATCTTCTTTTGGGGGACACCTTATATATAAGACCTGGAACCATAAACTTATTAGAAGGAACCATAGGCAGTAAACTCTTTGACATTTCTCTTAGTGATTTTTTTTATAGATATGTCTTCTTAGGCAAGGGGAACAAGAGAAAAAATAAACAAATGCAACTACATCAAATTAAAGAAGTTTTTGCACAGTAAAGGAAACCATCAACAAAACAAAAAGACAACCCACTGAATGGGAGAAAAGATTCTCCAATGATACATCCAATAAAGAATCAATATCCAAAATTTATAAAAAAACTCATATAACTTAACACCAAAAAAATCCATTAAAAAATGGGCATAGGACCTGAATAGACATTTCTCTAGATGACAATGAGAAGGCCAATAGACAAAGCTCAACTCATCAGAAAAACGCAAATTAAAACCACAATGAGGTATCATCTCACACCTGTCACAGTGGCTATCGATCATTAATAAGTCAACATTCAAGTATTGGTGAGGATGTGGAGAACAGAGAATCTTTGTGCACTGTTGGTGGGATTGCGGGTGCAGGTACCATGGAAAACAGTATGGACTTTTCTCAGAAAATTAAAAATAGGACGTATGATGCAGCAATTGCACTGCTAGGTATTTATCGAAGGAAATACAAAACACTAATTTGAAAATACATATTCACCCCTATGTTCACTGCAGCCTTATTTACAACAGCCAAATAAGGAAGTAACCCCAGTGCCCAACAGACCATGGATAAAGGAGAGGTGGTGCATGGACTCAGTGCAGTATCAGGTGGCCATCAAAAAGAATGGACTCTGACCACTTGCGACAACACAGATGGACCTGGGGGCACTGCTCTGTGATGTCCCTGGGCAGTGAGGGCCCCTGGGAGGCAGCAGGCCCACCAAGAGCTGAGCGAGGCTCCATGGTCGCATGTGAACACATCACTCCCATGAACTTTTCCAGAATGAACCCACATCCAACCACCCCGGAAACTCGTGCCTTTAGAGCGAGCGAGCAGCGGGATTGGGCTAGCAGTATACCCACCTCGTCCTTGGCCAGGGCCCTCAGGTGCTCCAGGATCTGGGTCATCACCATCTCACACAGCTTGTTGTTCTCAGCCAGAAACTTGGAATCTCCCCCGTAGAGGCTGTCATTGGAATCCACTAAGGAGACAAAGCAGAGTGGAGACATTGCGGCTGCGCTGGTGGGTGAGGCGCCAACGGGCAGGTCAGCAGGGGAGGGAACCGCAGCAGGGCAGATGGAATAGCCAAACTTCCCACCAGCCTTGAAGCCTTCTGGATGCTGGAGCCAGAGGCCATGGTGTGGAGTGCCATCAGAACCCTGGTGCCCACCAGGCAGGGCACCATGTGCCTCCTGGTGCCAGGCACTGGGCGGGATGCTTTCAGCATGGACGGAGAGTCCTCACAGCCAGAGGATACTGACATCTCCCCTGGAACTGACATCTCCTCTGGACCGATGGGAAACAGGCTCAGAGGTGGTCCCAGCTGGTATCCAAAGCCAGGAAGTCCAGCTCTGGAGCCTCAGCTGTTTCCACTCAGCTGGCTGCCTGCCTAGTCCGCACTCCAAGCTCCCGCACGCCGACCCTAAAGCTCTGTATGACTCCTTCGAACTTGAATCCTTTGAAAATCTCTTGCCCAAAAGTCCCCACTCTCTGTGTCTAGTCAGCTGGGCCTCTCCCCTCCTTCCTGTGGGCTGAACGGACCCAGAGCTGACCCCTGGGAGGGAGGCAAGGCAGCTGGCTTCCACCTGTTCCCCTTGGAGCAGTCTCCCTCGGCACAGACAGCCTGCTGCGCGCTCTGTAACGGCGGAGCAGTGTCTGGCGCATGACGGACCGGAATGCATTCCAAGTCCCTGTGTGAGGCTTCAGCAGTTCTCTCTTTCCTCTGTCCAGGGTGGGAAGGGGGTAGGCAGGGCTGCTGTGACATTTAGGGCCCATAACGGAGCCACAGCCCTGCCCGCAGAGCCCGCCTTTTCCTCCGTGCAGTGCCCATATGCGCTCAGTCCCTGATTCCTCGTGGCCTGGACATGGTCAAGCATTGTCCCAGGTGTGGTGACATCTGATAACCAGAGGCCACGCTGGTAAAGGCACTAATACACTTTGTGATTTAGGGTGCTTAATAAAATGAGTTCAATTCAGTGCATCTGTAGGAATATAACTTTTTTTTCCAAGTCACAATGCATTTTATTTTACTTCCCTTTTAATAAAGTCTTTATGACCTTTATTCTTTTTTTACTAATAAATCTTTATTGTTCGGATTATTACAGTTGTTCCTCTTTTTTTTCCCCATAGCTCCCCTCCACCTGGTTCCCACCCCACCCCATGCCCTTACCACCCCCCACTGTCTTCATCCATAGGTGTAAGATTTTTGTCTAGTCTCTTCCCACACCCCCCACACACCTTTCCCCCAGAGAAATGTCAGTCCATTCCCTTTCTATGCCCCTGATCCTATTATATTCACCAGTTTATTCTGTTCATCAGATTTTTTATTCACTTGATTTTTAGATTCACTTGTTGATAGATATGTATTTGTTGTCACTTTGTTGTTCATAATTTTTGTCTTTACCTTTTTCTTCTTCTTCCTCTTCTTAAAGAATACCCTTCAAGATTTCATATAATCCTGGTTTGGTGGTGATGAACTCCTTTAGTTTTTTCTTGTCTGTGAAGCTCTTTATCTGACCTTCAATTCTGAATGATAGCTTTGCTGGGTAGAGTAATCTTGGTTGTAGGTTCTTGCTATTCATCACTTTGAATATTTCTTGCCACTCCCTTCTGGCCTGCATAGATTCTGTTGAGAAAGCAGCTGGCAATCTCCCTTGTAGATAATTAACTTTTTCTCTTGCTGCTTTTAAGATTCTCTTTGTCTTTTGCTCTTGGCATTTTAATTATGATGTGTCTTGGTGTGGTCCTCTTTGGATTCCTTTTGTTTGGGGTTCTCTGTGCTTCCTGGACTTGTAAGTCTATTTCTTTCACCAGGTGGGGGAAGTTTTCAGTCATTATTTCTTCAAATAGGTTTTCAGCATCTTGCTCTCTCTCTCTTCTTCTGGCACCCCCATAATTCTGATGTTGGTATGCTTGAAGCTGTCCCAGAGGCTCCTTACACTATCTTCATAGTTTTGGATTCTTTTTTTCTTTTTATTTTCTGGTTGGGTGTTTTTTGTTTCTTTGTATTTCAGATCTTTGACTTGATTCTTCGGATCCTCTAGTCTGCTGTTGGATCTCTGTATATTATTCTTTATTTCAGTCAGTGTATGCTTAATTTCTAGTTGGTCCTTTTTCATATCCTTGAGGGTCTCACTAAATTTCTCAGCAGTTTCTATAAGATTCTTGAGTAACCTTATAACTGTGGTTTTGAACTCTATATCCAGTAGTTTGCTTTCCTCCATTTCTGTCATTTGTGACCTGTTCCTTTGTCTCCACATTTTGCCTGCTTCCCTGTGTTGATAGAGTGGCTTTGTGTGCTAGGTGTCCTATAGGGCCCAGTGGCTCAGCCTCCCCAGTTACCTGTGGTGGACCCTCTTGGTGCACCCCTTTGTGGGCTGTGTGCACAGTCTTGTTGTAGTTAAGCCTTGATTGCTGTTGGTATCACTGGGAGGAATTGACCTCCAGGCCAATTGGCTGTGAGGATGAGTTGTGTCTATGATGGGAGAACTTCTATGCTGGAGACACCCTTATGGGGCGAGACTTGCTTCAGTGGGTCTGCCCCCTGAGTGTGTCACTTATGGATCTGAAGAGTTGTAGTCTGGATGGTCTCTCTCTGACGACTGGATACACTGGCTCTTGGATCTCCAAAGAGAGAGGCCACCCAGCAGGAGCTACAGAGAGATCTTCAGATTCCTCCTCTTTGTTTGGGGTTTGGAGGTGCCCAGATGAGGCCCAGCTGTGAAGCAATGCAAGCTGCTGTGGAGCCTTGGGCCTTCTTTTGGAGGCTCTGGGGCTCCCTGACCCAGCTGCAGTACATTAGATTTCAGATTGCAAAGGGCCAGGCCTTTGATATGCAAAAACCTCTGGGCACAGCTTGGGTGGGGTTGTAAATTGGGTGGGTTGGGGTCTCAGGGAATCACCAGGGTGGAGCAAACAGCAATGGCTGACCGTCAGCCCTGCCCCGAAGAGGCCCCTGGGTCTCTGTGTCCCGCGTAACCGTGCAGGAACAATGATCACTGCAAGCATCTCTGAGAGAAAGCCACCTTTGAGTTCGGCCCAAAACCAGACAGTCCAGTTTCTCCCCATATGAGTCTGGGACCCCAGAGTCTCTCCCGGAACTGGAGCTCAGAGCAGTCGGGAGCCTGTATCTCCCTCCCGATTGAAGAAGACAACAGCGCACCCGTTGCCAGCCCCTTTCACATGCGCCTCTGTACCTCCGCACCTCTGCACCTCCTCCGAGTTTCAGTGCGCTTCTCTCTTTCCTTCTAGTTGTATAACTTCCACTCAGCCAGCCTTCCCGTGGTTCTGGATGATACCTGTTTTGTCTTTTAGTGGTATACCACTGTTTTGAGTGGTTGTGCGAGTTCAGGTGTTTACATATGCCACCATCTTGGTTTCTCTGCAGGAATATAACTTATTGTGCTCTTAATTGTCCAGGCCACAGGAAGTGGAAAAACAGTCCACCGGGCCCTCCCATGTAGAATCAGCCCTCCTGATGTTCTTGGGCCCGCCCTCACCTCCCCCACCCCCCAAGCGGTGCACAAGCACAGCCTGAAGGGAAAGCGCGGGGATGCCCAGGCACCACCCCCACCCCCAAGCGCTCTTCCCGTCCACACCGCACGCTCACTCTCGTGCATGAAGCACTGGAGTGCTTGCTCTAGATAACCTCAAAACTTTCTCTTTAATAATCTGGAAAGAAAGCAGCCAAGCCGTCCTTCATAGATGCAAAAAAAATCTGGCCCAGCTTTTCAGAAGCCCTAACTCACACATTTACTCAAAGGCTGCCTGACCCTCGCAGGTCTGGCTCAGCGGATAGAGCGTTGGCCTAAGGACCTGTACCTCAGTTACAGGTGCCTAGGCCCTGGTCGGGGCGTGTGCAGGAGGCAACCCATTGATGGTCTCTCTCACATTGATGTTTCTCTCTGTGTCTCCCTCTCCTTTCCACACTCTCTAAAAACCAATGGAAAAATATCCTCAGGTGAGGATTAACAGAAAAATGAAAATAAAAGGCTCCCTAGAATGAGGAGGGGGTAGGACAGAAACTTGCAGGCCCACACCGCTTGCTTCTGACAGGTCAAATCACCAGTGCATTCCAAGTAAACAGCTGGGCCAAGAGGAAGGCAAAGAAAACCCATCCTTTCCCTTTCCTCTCTCCAAGCCAGGAAGGAGCCTCAGCCTGTGACCCTAGCCATGCCCCTTGTACCTCCACCCTGCGGGCTCCCTGTGTGGGGAGGTTACCTGGAGAGGAGAGCCCTCCCCTGAAGGGGCCTCTGTATAGACCCCTCCACTTGCCCATCACAAAGAGGAGATAAACTGCCCACAGATACAGGGACTGTGCTCAACCTCATTAGCCCTCAGAGAAATGCAAATGACATGCCTCAGAACATCCCAATCACAATGACCGGTCACACCGGGAACGACTGGAACCCTTCATGACAAGTGTCACTGATGCAACCTTTGAGAAACTGCCCAGAACAAGCGGAGCCGAGCACCACCATCCGGAGCGGCCGAGGGCACACCCAGCACAGTGTGCACAAGAGCCACATGCACTCAGACAGCCAGGCTGCAAACACAGATGCCTGTCCACACAGGGAGTTAGCCCTGGTGCACCACCCCGTCGGCAGACGGGGAAGTGCGAGTAGGACTGCAGTTCCAGCGAGGAGGAGTCTCAGAGACTCAACATGGAGTCCAAGAGGCCAGACACCAAAGAATGCTTCCCGAAGGAGCTCATTTACATAGTCAAACTGGGAGTGCCAGCGGGCAGGCCCTGCCATCTGGAGAGGAAGGCGCTGGTGCCACTGAGCATGCATGGGCCTGGGGACCAGCAGTACCCAGCTTCGGGCTACGGGCGGTGGCCACCTGGGTGCACTCACTGTGTGACAGCTCACTGAGCTGTGTAGTCTGTGGTATGTACGCCCTGTTACACTTAAGACATTTTTACTTTGTAATCAAGGAGGCAGTGTAATATGTGCCCCAAGTCCTGCATGTAAATTCCACTCCCATCACGAGGGGCTGGGCCTTGATCCATGTGGCTGGTAAATCACGTGGTCTTCCCGAGTCTCCCCTGGTGGGGATGCGGATGCCTGTCCTCATCACGGTGCTGGGAGGGTTCAAGGAGAAAGAGGCCCCTGGAGTCGGGTGGCACCTGCCTGCAGTGGAAGCTCCCCTCCCCTAAGGGCCAGTCTCCCTGGGAACAGCTCTCCCACCAGCTTCCAATCCCGGCCACAGAGCCCTGAGAGCCAGGGCCGGGACTCCCACTCAGACTTGTGCCCTGAACCTTTCACACGGAGAGAACGTTGCTTAAACCCCAAAGTATACAATTACTGGGCAAAGCATTTTTAACAACAGGGCCATTTTTTGGGAAATCAAAAATCAGAACCGAGGCTCAGAGAGCAGGGGGCTGGGACTGGGACATCTCTGCCGCACACAGGCTGTGGGGTGCTGCTTCCAAAGCTGCAGCAGCGAGTTCAGGCCGGCAATACCGGCCACCATGCCCTCCTTCCCCCCAGCTCCTGCCGGGCGGGCCGAGCCGGCACCACTGGGAGGCACGGGCAAAGACCCAGACCAGGGCGCCGGAGGCTGGGGTCTGAGCAGGCCGGCTGCTGCTCATGCATGTGCACACTAACCACCAGCCAGGCTATTCTGTAGGACACCACAGGCAGCACCGACCCCACGGAGGGACTTTCTGGATTCATCTACGTGTCAAATCTGGGCCCTTGGATGCTTTTTAGAAGGCATAGATCTCTGAGGCTCTAATTTAGAAGGGCAGACAGGCTCAGGAACCAGGTAATTCTTACACTGGGCAAGTTTAGCAAAATGCTGGACTGGAAGTGGAAGTCCGTGGTAGGCAAGCACAAGGCAGATTAAATGAAAAAATAAATAAATTAAGAAAAGACGACATTTTACTTGACTTTCATGAAACACCAGCCCCATGCACTTGGTGGGAGGCCTGGCTACCTTTGTCCACATGGTAGAGGTAGGTTTCCTGGCTCATGGCGGACAGCAGGTGCAGCACGTAGGTGTAGATGCGGATCCTGTCATCACTGGTGTCCTCCCAGGTGTAGTCCTGGATCACGTTGAGAAGCTCTCGAACAAGGAACAGGACCCCATGCTCAGGATGATCCTAGCAGAGAACCATAAAGGTACATGTTCCCAGGTCTGAGCAGGAGAAAAACCCAGACAGAAACTCAGGGCCCTCCCTTGGCAGCTGTGGAGGTGAAGTGCCTGAGACTGGCTATGAACAGGCCTGGGAGAGCTGTGGTCAAACCAAAGTGAAATGCTAAGATGCCACCCACCCCACTGGGCAGCACACTGCAGGCTGGGCAGACAGCTCTGAGAGCCGCCCTGTGTGGCCCCAGGGACAGGAACGCAGTTACCTGTTGGCTAATGGCTTGCGCTCACACACGGAGCAGTGAACACCCATCCTCCAGCTACAGACCCCAGGCGCAGGCCCGGCACACGCACAGCCCCGCCTACTCCGCGAGAAGCTCCCCAAGGATGCCGTCAGCATGAGGCCCTGATGTAAAAGCAGCCTCGCTCGGGAGGGCACTCTGCATCGCTACAGCTAAACTGAGGATCCTCTCGGGAGAAGGAAAACCCAACACAGTCGCAGAGCCGGTAGGAGTCTTTCTCAGATCCTGAGCTGAACTGAAAGAGTGTTGGGATGCAGAAAAGTCTGCTGCTTTGATTCTGTTCCAAAAAGGACTATTGGACTGTGTGGCTCCCCTGCCCACACCCTCCAGGGACCCCGCCCACCAAGTCCATGGTCAGCTCCTGTCCCCAGGGCCTCTGGCCAGGCTGGTACCTTGCCCTCGCCCATGCTAGCCGCCCCCATAGGACTCCTGGGACCAGCTGGGCCACTCAGATCCTGCAGGACGCAGGGCACAGCCAAGGTTTGGTGGCTCTGTCTCATAAAGGGTTAACTGTACGACATGGGCAGGACGAAGGGAACTGGAGAGGCACCCAGGGCCTGGCCACAGCAGGAAGCATCCTCACCCTTGGGCTGAAAGCAAGGTCACTGGATGGTCAGCCCCGCAGCTGGAGAGGAGCCTGCAAGGCCCTGGGGCGGCCTCTGAGAAACCGCGTCTCCCACCGGCACCCCGCCTCCGATCCCATGCCTCTGGCGCATGCTGGCTGGGCTGGGAGCTGGGAGCTGGGGGCCCAGGCGAGGCAGCCCCAGAGGCCAGGCTCCCAAACAGCAAGGATGTGGGCGCTGAGGCATCATGCGAAGGAGCTCTGCCTCGGGCCCTCCTGCTCCCTCCGCTGGAATCTTTACCTGAGACTTTGTCAAGGTCGCGCCGGCTCCAAGACAGCCTGGACCAGTGGTTGGCAACCGGTGGTCTGCGAGGTCCTAAAGGTTGGTGACCACTGGCCTAGCTCTCACCTCATACCTTAGCTCCTCAAGGCTCCATCATTCTCCCCTTTGTTACTTTAATCCTCACCCGAGGATGGTTCTTGATTTTTTTACATTTTATTTTAGAGAGAAGGCAAGGCGGGGAGAGAAACATCAATCGGTTGCCTCCCCTATGTGCCCCGACCAGGCATCAAACCAGGAACTTAACTGGGAATCGAACTCCAACCAACTCAGCCACCGGCCAGGCTCCCCTCACCCTTCTTTGTCCCAAGTCATCCCGCCGTCTCCTCCAGGGTGGGTCCCACCGCCTGAAGCGATCATCTTTCCTCCTTCAGTGATCCCCACAGCACCTCCTGGTCTGTCCACTTCTCTCCCATTCCAGCCTGCAGCCTCCAGGACAGACTATACCTGTCCCATTTGCCAAGAGCCAAGTCCGGTGCGAGCGGTGCCCACCCGGTTCCTGGGAGGGTGCTGGGCACAGAGGGCACTCGGTAAGTAGTATTGCATGGATTGCACTTTTGAGCACCTTCTATGTGCTCAAATCACTGAGGTGGCTATAAAAACAGAACAGTAGCTGACTTTTATGGTAGCTTTTCCATGTTCCGGGAAGATGCTGTCATATGATGACACCACTCTCCCTCCGCACCCGTTTCAGGTGGGAACGCAGCCGCTGAGAGGGTCAGGTGGCCCAGAGACCCGGGAATGCGCTGGCAGCCCCGCTCCAGACCACACTCCTCCCGGAGGCACTCCCACCGCCTCGGCACAGAGGAGGCCTGGGGACTCGTAGAGCTGGCTCCTGGGTGCTGGCCAGTCTGACAGGGGCTGGAGGATGGAGGGGCTGTGGCAGGGGGTGGACGTCAGCCAGCAAGCCTGAGCCCCATTTCCCCTGGATGGGAGTGAAGGGCGACTGAGACGGTGTGGACACTGAATACCGACAGGCAGGTCTCAGCTAGCCTGGATCTCCCGGAGTCTCCTTTTGGAAGTCTCTGGAGGAAGACAGGCCACCCCACGAGAGGCAGAGTGGCTAAAGGGGGAGGCAGACAAAGGGAGCCTCGGGCCTTTGACAGACCTGCCCCAGCCCTAAATTGGAGAAGCTGCCCTTTCACAGACGGGCCCCTCCCACATTCATACAGGCCTAGTAGTTGCAGACACAACAATGAATACTGTGGTGGCTACTGGCCCACTGGAAGAGGCATGTAAGTGTTGGTTGAATAAATAATAAAGATCTTTATTATTGCACTAGAGGCCCAGGGAACAAATTCGTGCACCAGTGAGGTCCCTTGGCCCGGACTACAGGATTGGGCCAAAACCAGCTTTCAGATATCCCCCAAGGGGTCCCGGATTGCGAGAGGGCTCAGGCCAGGCCGAGGGACCCCACCAATGCACAATGGGGGCCAGGGAGGGACGTGGGAGGTTGGCCAGGCGGGGAGGGACCGCAGAAGGGCATGTCCGGTCTGTCTCGCTCAGTCCTGATTGGCTGGACCCCAGCAGCAAGCTCACCTACTGGTCAGAGCATATGCCCCCTGGTGGTCAGTGCACGTCATAGCAACTGGTCGACCGGTTGACTGTCTGTCCCCTGGTGGTCAGTGCATGTCATAGCGAGTGGTTGAGAGGCCTTAGCATATTACACTTTGATTGGTTGAACAGACAACCGTCCACCGGACACTTAGTATATTAGGCTTTTATTATATAGGACTAGAGGCCCAGTGCACAAAATTCATGTACTTGGTGGGGGTGTCCTTCAACCCAGCCTGCACCCTCTCCAGTCTGGGACCCCTCCGGAGATGTCCAACTGCCGGTTTAGGCCCGATCCCGCACCAGCAGTTGGACATCCCTCTCACAATCCAGGAATCCGAACCACTCGCCTGCCTGCCTGCCTGCCTGCCTGATTACCCTTAACCACTTCTGCCTGCCAGCCTCATTGTCCCCTAACCGCTCCCCTGCTGGCCTGATTGACGCCTAACTGCTCACCTGCTGGCCTGATCACCCCCAACTGCCCTTCCGATTGCCCCCAACTGCCCTCCTCAGCTGGCCCGATTGCTCCCAACTGCTCTCCCCTGATGGCCTGATTGCCCCCAACAGCCCTCTCCTGCAACTGCCTTCCCCTGCCGGTCATCTTGTGACGATGTGGGGGCGGCCATTTTGTGATGACGTAAGGGCACTGCGCGAGGGCATGACGCCACCTAGGTTTTTATTATATAGGATAACATGATGTCCACACCATGTCTTGTGTGGCCAGTTACACACAATCTGTACTTGACCCCACCCAGTGGGTCCAGCACCAACACAACCAGTGGGCTTCACACTACACAGCGAGTGACCGAACTAGCCACACAAGTGGCACCAAACTCTGTGGGAACAACCATGCCCCATTGGGTAGCCCCTGTACAGCACCGCCTATAAAGTAACCGAGGTTTACTCTGATAGCCACCCAGCAGGAAAGGTAACCACCCATGAAAGGGCCAACAGCATTCAAGACACAACTACAATGGGGGTGCCCGCACAGAGCCCACAAAAACATCACTGGAGCATAGAGCTCAGGTGATGTGGAGGACTGTGCCACTGAGCCCCCAAGACTCCCAAAACTGCACATGTACTGCGGCTCGCACACCATGGTTGGGGTGAGCCTCACAGCCAGCCAGCCTGAGGGCCCAGCCACCCACAACAGGCAAACACAATCAGGAGCCAAGTACAACAGGAGGGCCACATAACCCCCACAAGGGTCCTTCCTTAGAGTACCCAGCTCAGGAGATTAAGGAGACTGCACCACTGGGTCCCACAGGACACCTACTGCATAAGGCCACACGAAAGACTGGGACTCATAGAAGTTCTACCTAATACACAGAAACAAACACAAAGAGATAGCCAAAATGGAGAGGCCCCAAATGAAAGAAGAGGAGGTATCTCAAAAAAGAAAAGCTGAATCAAGTGGAGACAAGCAATTTATCAGACATAGAGTTCAAAGTAATGGCTATGAGAATGCTCACGGAAATCAGTGAGAACTACAACAGCATAAAAAGGGACATAGAAACCATGAAAAAGAACTAGTTGAAAATGAAGAATACCATATCTGACATCAAGAATACACTGAAAGTAATAAAAAGTAGGTTGGAGGCCGAAACCGGTTTGGCTCAGTGGATAGAGCATCGGTCTGCGGACTGAAAGGTCCCAGGTTCGATTCCGGTCAAGGGCATGTACTTTGGTTGCAGGCACATCCCCGGTGGGGGGTGTGCAGGAGGCAGCTGGTCGATGTTTCTCTCTCATCGATGTTTCTAGCTCTCTATCCCTCTCTCTTCCTCTCTGTAAAAAAATCAATAAAATATATTTTTAAAAAAAGTAGGTTAGATGAAGCAGAGGATCTAGTCAGTGATTTGGAAGACAAAATAGAAAAAAAAAAATACACCCAATCAGAGCAGCTAAAGAAAAAAGTATTAAAAAGCAGGAGGAGAGTTTAAGAGAACTTTGGTATAAAATGATTATAACAACATCCATGTCATAGGTGTGCAGAAGGAGAAGAAAATAAGCAAGGGACAGAGAAGCTGTTTGAAAAAACAATAACAGAAAACTTCCCTGACCGGTGAAGAAAAAAGTCACACAAGTTCAGGAAACACAGGTAGTCCCAATCAAGACACAGCGTAACTGAAATGGCAAATGTTACAAAGAGACACTCTTAAGGGAAACAAGAGAGAGACTGTCAGTTACCTACAGGAGCTCCCATAAGGCTGTCAGCTGATTTCTCAACAGAACCACACTACATGCCAGAGAGAATGTCATGAAGTATCCAAAGTAATCATTCAAAATTGAAGGCAAAATAACGAACTTCCCAAACCAAAATTAAAAGGCTAAAAGAATTCTTTGTCACAAGCCAGTATCACAAGAAATGTTAAAAGAATTGCTTCAAGAAGAAAGAATACATATATAGAGAAGAACGTAGGTATAAAGGAATAATGACAATAAATAAGTAACTATCAATATAACCTTAAATGTAAATGGTTATATTGGAGCATTATATTTGAATGCTCCAATCAAAAGACATAAGGTAACTGAATGGATAAGAAAACATGACACATATATATATATACTAGCGTTCCCGTTGCAGGAAAAATCCTGCAATAGGGTTTCCTGCTGCACTCTACCCCGCACCGCCTGCTCTCCTCCCTTGTCCCCCGCCCCGCCTTCTCCGCCAGCCCGCCTGCTCTCCTTCCTTCTCCCCCAGCCCCGCCTCTGCTCCTCCTTTCTCCCCAGGCCCCGCCTGTGCTCCTCCCTTCTCCCCCGCCCCGCCTTCTCTGCCAGCCTGCCCGCTCTCCTTCCTTCGCCCCTGGCCCCGCCTCCGCTCCTCCCTTCTCCTCCCCCCCCCAGCTTGCTTGCTTCTCCGCAGCTTTGCTCCCTTCTGCAGCTCTTGGCTTCTTTCTACGCTGTCTTGATATGCAAATTAGCCGCCATATTTGTTTGGGTAATTTGCATACTCATCCTGATTGGTTGGTGGGCGTGACTTGGGCGTAGCGAAGGTGCAGTCAATTTGCATATTTGTCTATTATTAGGTAGGATATACTGTCTACAAGAGATCCACCTCAGAACAAAAGATTCACGCAGGCTGAAAGTGTGGGGATGGAAAAAAAATTCCATGCAAATGAAAACAAACTAAAAAAAGCTGGGGTAGCAATACTTATTATATCTGACAAAAAAGACTTCAAAACAAAGGCCATAACAAGAGACAAAGAAGGCCACTACACAACATTTAAAAAGTTGATTCAACAAAAGGGCCCTGGCCAGGTGGCTCGGGTGGAATGTCATTCCATGCACCAAAAGGTTGCAGCTTCAATTCTCATTCAGGGCAGATAACTACACTGCAGGTTTGATCCCCGATCAGGATGCACACGGGAGACAATTGATTGATGTTTCTCTCCTATCAATGTTTTCCATCCACTTCTTTCTTCTCTCTAAATTCAATAAAGACATATCCTGGGGTGAGGGTTTAAAAAAAAGGGGGGGGGGTGGCTAAGAGGACATAACGCTTGCAAACATATGTGCACCCAATAGAGGAACACCTATATATATGAAGAAAATCTTGGTGGACTTAACGGGATAGATCGAAAGCAATACAGTCATAGTAGGGAACTTTTTAACAACACCTCACTATCATCAATAGATTTCCAGACCAAAAAATCAACAAGAAAAGAGCTGAAACAGATGTATTTAATTAATATTTACAGAACATTTCACCTCAAAGCAGCAGAATATACAATCTTCTCAAGTACACATGGAACATTCTCAAAGACAGACCACATGTTAGTACACAAAGTAAGTCAACAAATTCAAGAAGACTGAAATCATATCAAGCATCTTCTTGGATCACAATGGTATGAAACTAGACATCAACCACAATAAATAAATCTCAAAAATATTCAAACACATGGAGGCTAAATAGCATGTTATTAAACAATACATGGATTATCAATGAGATCAAGGAAGAAGTCAAAAAATTCCAGGAAACAAATGAAAATGAGCACATAACAACCCAAAATCTATGGGACACAGCAAAACCAGTCCTAAGAGGTAAGTTCATAGCATTACAGGCCTACCTCAAGAAGCAAGGAAAACCTCAAATATACAATCTAACCATATAACCTTTTAGCACACCTAAAAGAACTAGAGAAAAAGCAACAAGCATAGCCCAGATGAAAGAAATGATAAAGATTAGAGTGGGAATCCTACCTAATAAAAGAAAAACATGCAAACTGACCGTACCTTCGCTACGCCCACAGCCAATCAGAGCGAACAAGATGGCGGTTAATTTGCATATGCGGCGCTGAGCGGCCTGCGTCCCGGAAACATCCTCCAGACCCAGGCCTCTCCTAGCCTGTAGGCCCGCGCTTAGATCCTGAGTGGCAGGGGTCCCAGAACACCCCCTGGCCACTCAAAGCCTATGGGTACAGGCCCCAAGCCGCCTGGCTGCTTGCAAAGGCTCGCAAACGAAGCAGCGGTTTGGGGCCACGCCCCCAGCCAGGCGCCCAGGACCAGGGGCTGGCTGCTGGCCTCTGGGGTGTGCAGAGACCCCGGCAGCCACCACCGGGTGGCAGGGACACGCCTCTAGCCCAGTGGTCACAACCCAGGGGCTGCATGAGCTGCAGAGGATACACCTTTTTTAAAAAATATTTACTGATATTTTTTACAGAGAAGAGGGGAGAGGGATAGACAGTTGGAAATATCAATGAGAGAGAAACATCGATCAGCTGCCTCCTGCACACTCCCCACTGGAGATGTGCCTCCAACCAAGGTACATGCCCTTAACAAGAATCAAACCTGGGACCCTTCGGTCTGCAGGCCCATGGTCTATCCACTGAGCCAAACCAGTTTGAGAGTAAATACCTTTTCTGACAACTCATTGGCTAAGCTCCCTGTAGGCCGCCACTTGCAGTGTTCTTGGTAATTTGGATTATAAGAATCCAAGAAGGTGATCTAAGGTTTTTCCACCACACTCCTGGAGGAAAAAAATGAAGGTCCCTTGAGGGGTCCCAGATTGGAGAGACTGTAGGCTGGGCTGAGGGACAACCCCCCCAGCCCCCCGCAACCCCCCTACAACCCCCGTGCACGAATTTCGTGCACCGGGCCTCTAGTAAATAATATAAACACTAAAAAACAATACAAAAGATCAATGAAACAAAGACCTGGTTCTTTGAAAAGACTGATGATCATTTAACAAGTATTATCAAGAAACAAACAGAGAGGACACAAATGAATAAAATCAGAAATAAAAGAAGTAAAAGCTGACATCACAGAAATACAAAGGATGGTAAGAATATACTATGAACAACTATATGCCAATAAATTGGACAACTTGGGAAAAACAGATAAATTCCTCGAAACATACAATATTCCAAAACTAAATCAGGAAGAATCAGAAAACCTGAACAGACCAATAGTAACTAATGACATTGAAGCAGTCATCAAGAAAGTCCCAGTGACCAGAAGTCCTGGACCGGATGGATTTACAGGAAAATTTCACCAAACATTCAAAGAACTAACACCTATCCCTTCTCAAACTGCTCCAGAACATCCAAGAGCAGGGAAGACTTCTAACCTTTATTTACGAGTCTAGCATCATCCTAATCCCCAAACCAGATAAAGACACTAACTACAAAGAAAGAAACTGATGAACACAGATGCTAAAATCCTCAACAAAATATTAGCAAATTGGATCCAACAATACATTAAAGAGATCACACACCATGATCAAGGGAGATTTGTTACCAGGATGCAAGGTTGCTACAATATTCAAATATCAATAAATGTGATACATCACATAAACAAAATGAAAAATAAAAATGACAGGATCATATCCATAGAAGCAGAAAAAGCATTAGATAAAATCCACCATTTACAATAAAAACACTCGGGAAACTAGGAATAAAGGGAACATACCTCAACATAATAAAGGCTATATATGAAAAACCTACAGCCAACATCATACTCAATGGGCAAAAATTAAAGGCGTTTTCCTTAAGATCAGGAATAAGACAGGGCTGCCCTCTTTCACCACTCTTATTCAACATTGTACTGGAAGTCTTAGCCACAGCAATGGGACAAAAAGAAGAAATAAAAGGCATCCAAATTGAAAAATAAGGAAGTAAAACTCATTTCTTACAGATGACATGATATTGTACATAGAAAACCCCAAAGATACCACCAAAAAACTACTAGATTTAATAAATTATTTTGGCAAAGTAACAGGTTACAAAATTAATATTCAGAAATCAGTAGTATTTTCATACACTAATAATGAATTATCACAAAGAGAAACTAAGAAAACAATTTGATTTACAATTGCAACCAAAAAAAAAAAAAAAAGTACCTAGGAATAAATTTAACCAAGAAGGTAAGAGACCTGTACTTGGAAAACTACAGGGCACTGAAGAAAGAAATTGAGGAAGATACAAGTAAGTGTTCACGATTTGGAAGAATTAACGTCATTAAAATGTCCAAACTACCCAAAGTAATCAGATTCAATGCAATTCCTATTAAAATACCAATGGCATGTTTAACAGATCTAGATCAAATATTCCAAAAATTGATACGGACTCAAAGAAGACCCCAAATAGCTGCAGCAATCTTGAGAAAGAAAAACAAAGTTGGAGAGATCACAATACCAGATATCAAACTATACTATAAGACCTGTAATTAATACAGCCTGGTACTGGCACAAGAACAGGCATATAGATCAATGAAACACAACAGTGAGCCAAGAAATTGACCCATCACAGTCAATTAACATGTGACAAAGGAGGCAAGAGCATACAATGGAATAAAGACAGTCTCTTTAATAAATGATGTTAGAAAAATTGAACAGGTACATGTAAAAAAATGAAACTAGACCACCAACTTATACCGTACACAAGACTGAACTCAAAATAGATAAAAGACATAATAAATGTAAGTCGTGAAACAATAAAAATCCTAGAAGTAAAGCCTCAGCTCTCTCTTGTAGCAATATTTTTGCTGATATATCTACTAGGACAAGAGAAACTAAGGAGAAAATAAACAAATGGGACTATTAAACTAAAAAGCTTCTGCACAGCAAAAGAAACCATCAACAAAATAAAAAGGGAACCCACTGTAGGGGGAACATATTTGACAATGATACATCCAAAATACATAAAAACTTATACAACTCAACCAGGAAGACAAACAATCCAATTAAAAACTGGGCAAAGGACTTGAATAGACACCTCTCCAAAGTGGACATACAGATGGCCAAGAGACATATAAAAAAACTAGAGGCCCAGTGCACGAAATTCGTGCACTGTGGAGGGTGACCCTCAGCCCAGCCTGCACCCTCTCCAATCTGGGACCCCTCGGGGGATATCCAACTGCAGGTTTAGGCCCTGTGGGATTGAGCCTAAACCTACAGTTAGACATCCCTCTCACAATCCGGGACCGCTGGCTCCTAACCGCTCACCTGCCTGCCTGATTGCGCCCTAACTGCTCCTTGCCAGCCTGATGGACAACTAACTGCTCCTCTGCTGGCCTGATTGCCCCCAACCACCCTCCCCTGCTGGCCTGATCATCCACAAGGCTTTCATTAATATAGATATGACCCTTCAGAGAAAATTTTACTAACCCTGCTTTACAATAAGGGCTTGACAATTGAATCATTAGGACCAGACACCAAGATTGCCTTTCTTTGAGAGAAACAGTCCAGAGATGGAAGACACTGATGATGCCTTGCCATACTAGCAGTCAGCAGCTGTGTGTCGCTGCAGGTTGCCCAGGACCAAACCAGTGAGGGTTGGACCTGCATTACCACCATTTGTCCACCATCCAGAACTGAAATATCATTGCTGACATGTACACATAAACAACTGTTTGACATAGAAATTGGGACTCAAAGAACTGTTGGCCCAGAAAGAAACTCACTATAGACTGATGCATTTGCCTCTCAGCATAACCATTATTGCTTATCTCATTTTCGGTTCTTATAAGTTTATTTCTAGTATCACATGAGCTCAACATAGACTGATGAACAAGAACAGACCCAGAGACAGGGAAGCATCGATCAGACTGTTGGACCTCAGAAGGAAGGTAGGGGAAGGGGAGAGAGATCAACCAAAGGACTTGTATGCATGCATATGAGCCTAACCAACAACAGGGGGGTGGGGGCATGCGTGGTCACGGACAACAGGGGGGTGGGGGCATGCGTGGGAAGGGGTTTGGGATGGGAATTGGGGGGGGGAGGGATGAGGACAAATATGTGATACCTTAATCAATAAAGAAATTTAAAAAAAATAACGTTCTAAAAAAAAAAAAGATTTCCTTTCTTTGAATAGTGGAGGGAATAATTATCTTGTCTTTAAGTTGCCCTGAAATTAAAATGAGATAATGACTTAGAAAAGTATAAAAGCACCATATAAAGACAACTGTTTTTTTCATGTACTGAAAAGATAATAAAGTGGTAAAATGAAAAACACTATTTTTATTCTCCCCTTCCTTCCTTTATAGCCTTTACTTAAACTTTGAAATTTATAAAAATTTCACTCCAATTTTCATTTCTTTACATTCAACATTATTTTGTATTGGTTTCAGGTTTTATATTAGTTACAGAATAGTGGTTAGACAATCATATACTTTACAAAGTGTTCCCCGATATTTCTAGTACCCACCTGGCATCATACCATCATTACAACACTACTGACTATATTCCCTATTTAAGTGACAATGGGTTTACAGGTTCCTTTCAGTCTTTCTTTTATGTTGCTTGTCCTTCCTTTTCTTTCTCACTTCTTCCCTCATTTTCCTTATATAGTTTCTCAGTTGGCCATCAAAGCTCAGTGAAGGCACTGGGACACGCTTCGTCCATTTTACAGACCAGGAAACTGAGGCCAATTCCAATTGGCTGTGGAACTTGACTCAGCGCACAGGGAGCCCTCAGAGCCATGCTCTCTGCCCTTCCTAAGGGGCAGCCGCCGGGCAAACAAAACAAACCTTCCAGTCAGGCTTCCAAGCCTCTTTCTCAAGCACCTCTTCATCGCGGACATGCCACATTCTTTCCTCTCCCCAGTCACCTGCCCCCATTCTTATTGACCCTGCTTTGGAGAAGAAGAGGGAAGACTTGAGTGGAAGACTTTGCACTCATCTCCTAGGCATGCTCTGCCATGGGGCAGGGTGGCATGGGCTTGCTTTTGGGTCAAGGCAGGAGCAGGAGTCACTGCCTCTGAAGTGTGAAGGCCACCTGGGCGAGGCCAATTAGCACTGGGAGCTTCTCTGAAGCACATCAGTCAGTCCAGTACCCTGCAGTGTGGCACCCCTCCACTGAGGTGGCACCACCCCTCAACCCCCGCCTCAGGGCTGTGGGTCCTGGCCCCTCTGCCCGGGAGTCCTTCCATGCCCCTTGATCCCTGGCCGGGCCCACCCACGTCTTGGGGGCACTGCAGAACCTGTCTCTCTGTAGGTGAGGCAGATCCCTGCCCTCGGTCTCCACTAAGCTGTGAATCTGTGGTCAGAGGCCCAGTCTGGGTTTCAGCAACCCCATGCCTGCGATGTTCCCAGGGCCCCATGGGAGAGGCTAGGCGGGCCCAGCCGGGCCTCCCCTGGGCGGCGATGTTCCTGGGGCCCACTGGAGTAGCTAGGTGGACGCTGCCCCTCCTGCGGCCTGTGATGGACCTGGACCCCTCCGGTGGCATCTGGCACTGCCCACCCTGCCTCCCCTGGCCCAATGGACTGGTACCTTGTGGGCGGTATCTGGCGCTGCCTGCCCGGCCTCCTCCGCCCCCGATGGACCTGGACCCCCAGGAGCGAGCCATGGCGCTGCCCACCTGCCTGCGTATGCAAATTAATGTCCATCTTTGTTGGGTTAATTTGCATACTCCCTCTGATTGGCTGTGGTCGTAGCGGAGGTAAGGTCAATTTATATGTTTGTCTATTATTAGGTAAGATGCTCCAGGTCACTATCATCAGAGAGATGCAAGTTAAAACAATGGTGAGGTACCATCTCACACCTACCAGAATGGCTACCATCAACAAATCAAAAAATGACAAGTGCTGGTGAGGATGTGGAGAAAAGGGAACCCTAGTACACTGCTGGTGGGAACGCAGACTGGTGCAGCCACTGTGGAGAA
This sequence comes from Eptesicus fuscus, assembly GCF_027574615.1. Lineage (NCBI taxonomy): Eukaryota > Metazoa > Chordata > Mammalia > Chiroptera > Vespertilionidae > Eptesicus > Eptesicus fuscus. The sequence continues at coordinate 169,649 of NC_072476.1, read as the reverse complement.
CAGTACGGAGTTTCCTCAAAATATTAAAAATAGAACTGCCTTATGACCCAGCGATCCTGCTTCTGGGAATATATCCTAAGAAACCCGAAACACAAATCAGAAAGGACATACACCCCTATGTTCATAGCAGCGCAATTTAAAATAGCTAAGATCTGGAAACAGCCCAAGTGCCCATAAGTAAATGTATGGTTAAAAAAGCTGTGGTACATTTACACCATGGAATACTACATACCGTAAAAGGAAGGAAATCTTACCTTTTGCAACAGCACAGATGGACACGGACAGTATTATGCTAAGAGAAATAAGCCAGTCCGTTATATGTGGAATGTAATGAACAAAATAAACTGACCAACAAAATAAAACCAGAGGCACAGAGGCATGGAACAAACTGACAGTGTCAAAGGGGAGGGTGGGCTGGATGGAAGAAGGTGAAGAGATTAGCCAAAGAACATAGCCCCTGGGCTCAGACAACAGTGTGGTGAGGGCCAGAAGAAAGGTGGGTGGGGGTTGGATGGAGATGAGCAAAGGAGGGGGGGATGGGGACTTCTGTAATAGTGTCAACAATAAAAATAAAGTTTAAAAAAAGCAAAACAAATCATAATAAATGATTCAATTTCTTTCCTCAACAAATAAAACAATTCAAAGCTTTTCAACCTTCAAAAAGCCTGAGCACTGTTCTTGGGAATGCAAAATGGTGCAGCCGCTTAGGAAAACAGTACGGACGTTTCTCACCAAATTAAAATGAGAACCACCATATGATCCGGCAATCCCACCTCCAAGTATTCGTCCAAAATAATTGAAATCAGGATCTCACAGAAATATCACTACTCCCATGTTCACTATTTATGATCACCAAGATGTGGACATAACCTAACTGCCCACTGATAGAGAAATGGATAAAACCATAGAACATAATAGGATTCTACGCAACCTTAAAAAGAAGGAAATTGCTGTCATCTACGACAGCATAAATGAACCTTGAAGATATTAGGCTAAGTGACATAAGTCAATTGTAGAAAGACAAAAGTGGCATGATTTCACTTATAAAAAGCATGTAAAATAGTTCATAGAATCGAACTGTGGACTAGTGGTTGCCAGGGGCAAGGCTCAGAGCAGGAAATGGGGAGTTATTAATGAGCTTAAAGTTTCAAGGTAATTCAGAATCTGCAGGACCACAGCGCGTCTAGATTCAACAATATGCTCTATGCACTTAAAAATGTGTTGAGGTAAGTCTCATGCTAACTGTCCTTACGTTAAGAAAACTTTTTTAAAAATTAACAGTGAAAGCTGTGACATGAAAGGTAACAATGTGAACCAGAATAAAGTAGAAGACGGGAATTGTCTTCGGGATAAACCTGCTTTGAGCAGACACGCTCACGGCCATCTGTGGCTCTGAGCTCACTCAGCACTCAGCCTCGTCCAGCTGCTCATCCCCGCAGCCACGCTGCTGCATGCCGCAGGAGGGAAGGCGGGCGCGGCAGCTCCGAGGTAAAGCCACTGTGAACATTTCCAGGTCCTACAGGAAGGCTCTGGAGGAGCAAAGACCTCGGTTCAAATCCCAGCTCTGTTCTTACTAGCTGCATGACCTCGTGCAAGCACATGGCTCTCCAGCTGTTTCCCTCAGTGGAAAAGGCTCACAGACTCCCACCTTGTAGGGCTTGGGGGAGGAGTCCTAGAACTGAATATTGACAAAGGGCTTTAGCAAAACATAGCCAAAAATCTGCATGTAACTCCGAGTTCCCAAAATCAATCCCTTGGTATCCATGGGGCATCCAGGAGTCCCAAGGACACAAAATCCATGGATGCCCAAGCACCTTATAGGACAACCCACACAGTTGGCCCTCTGTAGCCGGGCATGCCCAACAGTGGATCAAAAATCATTTTTAGTCCACAGTTGGCTGAATCTGCAGATGCAAAACCTGGGCATACAGAGGGCCACCTGTATATTTATTGAAAGAAGTCCATGCATGTGTGTGTCCTGGAAATTCAAAACCCATGTTCTTCAAGGGTCAACTGGAGTAAGAAGTCAGAAACTGTGGCAACCCCAGCAAAGCCAAGGGCCAATGCCGGCAGCCAGATGACCGGCTGAGACCAGGGGGCGTGCCCGTGACTGCCTCAGGGGCCAGGTAGGTAACAGAAATGGGTCCCATAGGTCTGGAGGTGCCCAGGGGAACTGGATAAACGACCCACACCACCACCCTGAGCAGGGCAGCTCTCCACAGCTGTGGCCAATGGGCAAGGTCAGGGAAGGAGCCCCACATGGCAGGACCTGATTTTTTAAGAGGAACTGAAAATCTAGGCTTTTCTGTGACCTATCAACTTTTAAAAGTAATTCATCCCAAATGTTTCCCATGACTATGTGGCCAGCAAGTGTATGACACACTGGACTCCACCTCCTGCCTGTCCTGACCTGACCGCCGGCTCGCAATGGGCATCCACAGCTTCCTGCTCCTGCCGTCACCCTCCCAGCGGGGGTTCTTGGTGACATTTTAGGAAAGCGCCCACTGAGGCCTAGAGGAGTTACATACCAAACCTGCCCTCGGCCACTGGCCTCAGCGCCACTGGGTCAGGACCAAACGCAAGCTTCTGACTCCAAGCACAGGCTGTTCACTGGGCTCTGGGGATTTTTCACAAAGAAAACCTCATGTGCAGAAGGAAATGCCTCCCGAAAGCCCATGCACAGCGACACAGGTCAGCTCCCTCCTCCCCTCTGAGCCCTGCTTCCTTCGCTCCTTCCTCAGGAAGTTACCTGGACTAAGCAAGGGAGAAACTGATTATGAAGGACTGAGCAGGAGATCTGAACACGCAGAGTCCAGGGTCGAGCCCAGTCTCCCACTCTTTTTCCGGAAAGCGTGGGACCTGACCTGGGGAGCTGTGGGAGCCGAGTCCCTTTTGTCTCCTCGGTTGCTGGGACACACTTCACACACCCAGTAATTCTCCATTTAAAACACACAAGTCAACGGCTGCTCATACATGCAGAGCTGGGCAGCCGTCACCACAACCAACTGGAGGACATTTTTAAAGCCTGTCCCATGAGCCGAGTTCCTTTCATGTCCCTAGTGCAGAAGGGTGTTCCTCAGTGTGACTCTAGGGCCACTTGGACTTCATGGTTCAGGGGACACTCCTGGGACAAGTCTCAGGGACCCATGTGTCAACCAGCATCCTGATTCCTGCCTATTCGGCTCCACCAAGAGCCTGCCCAGCTGCGCTGGACGCTGTCCCGCCTGTGAGGATGATGGGCTCCCCAGAAGACTGTGCAGAACATGAGTCATATAAGACTACCAAGGAAGCTAACTCCCTAAAACAGTCCCCCAATGTTTCTTCAGGATAGTGTCATGTAATCTAGGACTCCCTGGTGAACACCTTTAGGTAACAGACGTAACAATAAGACCAATAACTTCTGTGCTTTTCAGGGAAAGCAGCACATAATCAATGTTCTGAAATACCTTTCACACCTGGATTGTGATATGAGTACACTGGTGATTCCTATGTATCTGTCTATCTATCATCTACCTATCTAAATTATCTATCATCTATCTATCTAAATTATCTATCTATTCTCTCTCTCTCTCTCTCTCTCTCTCTCTCTCTCTCTCTCTCTCCTATCTATCTCTCTAATCCTCACCCAAGGATATGACTTTCATTGTTTCTAGAGGAAGAGGCAAGAAGGGAGAGAGAAAAACATGGATGTTAGAGAGAAACATCAATCAATTGCCTCACGCATGTGCCCCAACTGGGGGTGGAACCTGCAACCCGACTGGGAATCGAACTCAAGACCCTTTGATGCCTGGGGAAATGCTCCAACCGAGCCGCCTGGTGAGAGCACACGGTGATTTCATTGGTGACAAAGTCCCAGCTACTGCAACGAACACTGGCTCAGTGCCTATAATTTATAGCAGAGGGAGAGGCTACATCTCATGAGGTTTGTAAGAACAAAGACATCATGTTTTCTCTCATCTAAATTCATGGCCGCCCTGAGACCCTCAGGCATGGCTGGAGCTTGCTTCGGCTCAGAGCCCCTCCTGTGTTTGTCCTGGGGGCAGGGGATGCTGGTTCTTCCCGCCCATGCCTCACCGCTCACCTACATTCCACAGAAACGCCAGGTTCCTTCCGACAACGCCCCTTTGGTCTTGGCTGTCATGGTTCGGTTTCTAGTACTTGCCATTGCCTTTTTCAGAGCTTCCTTTGGGCCAAGTCGCTGTCCCAAACACGTATGCATATTCCCTCATTTAATCCTCATCAATGCTTAGATGTAGATCAATGCTACTACTATTATTATTATTCCTGTTTTATAGACAAAGAAACTGCAGCCCAGTAATATCACCTATTACCCAAGACTGCAGAGTTCAGAGCGGGCCTGGGAGTCCATCCTAGGTATCGTGGTCCTGGAGCCTACCCCTAAATCACTAAGTGACCCCCTGACCACATGGAGAGCCTCGATTAATACATTCAGGACACAGAGTGGGAGTCTGCACCCCTAAATCACTAAGTGACCCCCTGACCACATGGAGAGCCTCGATTAATACATTCAGGACACAAAGTGAGTGGGAGTCTGCACCCCTAAATCACTAAGTGACCCCCTGACCACATGGAGAGCCTCGATTAATACATTCAGGACACAAAGCGAGTGGGAAATACACTGAGACATTCAAGCATCTGACTACAAACCAGCAGACAGAACATCCCGCACGCTTAGGGCCGCGGACGCCCACGTCAGCAGGTCAGAGACAGACACCACCTTCAGCTCTCGTGGCGGACGCACCGGAACTATTAACAAAGTTGAGAAGAAATTGCAGAGGAACTCCAGCAGGAAGGGCTCCGATGGCCGCATCTTTCCATCGACATTGATTGTCTTGGGGACTTCTGGGATGAGGCTGATGGCGGCTTTGAAAAAGGCATCAGCTGCAAGACAAGGAAGTCCATCAGGGAAACTGAAAAAACACAGGCTCTGCTTTCTTCGCCACAGGCCTGAGGCCCGTCCAGAGTCCCGGGGCGTCGGCTGCGCGGCCGGGATGGCAGGCAGGCCCGGGAAAGGTTCCCAAGAACTGACGGAGGGTGGGCATTCCCAGTGGAGGTGCCGCTGCTGCCTCCCATCCTCCCTTCTCCTTTGACCATCAGTCAGAGAACCTCAGCCAAACTGGCGTTAGGTTAAGTGAAAAAACAAGTGGCACATGTTCACAGAAAGCCTAGAATTACGGTTGCCTGGGCCAAGGGCTCAGCCTGGATTGTCCCACTGAACCCGCCCACTGACCAGGCGGGAGTGTGGTTCTCGGGCCACTTCACTTGGGAATAAGGTGCAGGAGGTTGTGTGTGCAGAGGCTCCGGCCCGTCTGCACCTACTCAAGTGCACACCCGCTTTGTTAGAGAAATAACAATCTAATGTCTTTAGGAATGCACGCACACACACGCATACATATGCACACACACCATGCACTGCACACATGCGCATGCGCACGATCCGCACACATGCGCATGCGCACAATCCACACACGTGCACACACGTAAACATGCACACGACACACATAACATACATACACACAATCCACATACATGCATACACATGCATGCACACATGTACTCCTCACACACGCTCACACACACACATGTAAGTGCGCGTGCGCTTTAGAGACTATTGACTAGGTAATAGTTCCACAGAATCATCTAAGAAATGAAGATATGGAAGGAAGCAAGGGGAAGAAAGAGAAAGAAGGAGGTGGAAAGAGGAGCAGATAGAAGGGAGCAGAGCGGACAGAGGCAGGGAGAGACCAGGGGATGGAAGTGTGGGTTAGAAGACAGAGTTCTTTACAGAAAAAGTGCCAAGGTCAAAACAGACAAAACACTGACCCAACAAGTGAAATTCTAAACTGCCTGACAAGATCAAATGTGTTTGGTGCCAACACACCTCCAGTTGGAAACACCTCCCAGCCACATCCGGAGAGCAGGTGCTGGCAGACAGCACCCTCAATTAAACCAGAGCCCCGCCCAACAGAGCGTGAGACCACAGGCAGGCGCTCCCACATGTGGGCACTCCCCCTGGCTGGTTTGGCTCAGTGGATAGAACATCGGCCTGTGATGGAAGAGTCCCAGGTTCCATTCCGGTCAAGGGCACATGCCAGGGTTGTGGGCTCGATCCCCAGTGGGGGGTGTGCAGGAGGCAGCCGATCCATGATTCTCTCTCATCATTGATGTTTCTATCTCTTTCCCTCTCCCTTCCTCTCTGAAATCAATAAGGATATATTAAAAATAAAAAGAGGGAACCGATTTATAAGTGTTAAAACCTCTGACATTCAAACCGATGGGATGAACCAACCAGATCTTCATGCTGCACAGCAGGTTGGGTGGAGCTGCTGGTTTGTTTGCTTTGTGTCATGCTCACTGTCCCCTGGCCAAGGTGGCCCTAGAAGAAAGCCCACGTGCACCAGCAGACAATGAGGGCAGGAAGCTGCTCTAGTGATGCGCAGTCCTGGTGGGCAGGGCCCAGCCGTGAGGAAACAGTCAGAAACCACCCTGCCTGGCCGTGGTGGCCGCACGACCGTGGTTCCCATTGCCTGACTCCTCATTAATGCGAATATCTGCGGGAGACCACTCCACAGAGAGGGAGCAGCAAGGGCAAAGGCGCTGGTCAGAAGGCAGCTTCACCTGCTCACAGAACAGAACAGCCTGCGAGGCTGAAGAGCAGTGGGTGTGACAGCACAGAGGCCGCAGGACCAGGCCATGCGGGGACGCACCCGCGAGGGGTTGAGTTTAACTCCAAATGCGCTGGGGGGACACGCGAGTTCCCAGGAGCTGAAACCAAGACCAAGCAGGTTGTGAAAAGGTTCTCGGGTAAAAATCATGTTTTTATTTTCTTTATTATTGATTTGAGAGAGGAACATGGATGTGTTGTTCCACTTAGTCACGCACTCACGGTTCCGTCTTGTATGTGCCCACTGGAGATGGGCCCCAGCCTTGGCGTCCTGGGACAACGCCCTAGCCAGCCGAGCTCCTGGCCTGGGCCAGCGGTCACGTATGAAGATTCAGGCGCCCAGAGCTGCCCCAGATGAATCAACACACAGATCCAGGTGCCAGACTGCCAGGCCAAGGGCTAAATATGGGGAAGGACCGTGGCCTGACCAGCCCTGCGTGCCCTCCACACTGAGCCAGGGCTGGCGGCCCCCTCTGATGCACACAGATGTCAGCTGAGATGGCGGCGGGGAGACAGCCCTGAAAGCGTCAGTCCACCTCAGGCAGCGCTGGAGAAGCGCCGAGCTCTCGCTGAGCCTTCTGAGGCTTGCACTGCACAGGCCTCGATCCATGGGAAAAGACACGGCCTTGGCCAGAGCAGGGGCTGAGTGCTGGCTCCTAGCCATTCCTCCTGTTTCCTCACCTGGAAAATGGAGCCCCAACAACAGGACTGGCCTTGTGGAGCTGTCAGGAGGGAGAGGAGACATGCGCAAAGGCCTCACCACAGAACAAACACTCCGTAAACGGTGCAGGCTTCTTTCAGTCTGCTACAGCCTGCTGGGCAGGCCCCGCTGCGTGCCACACTGCAGGCGACAAGAGCCTCCAGCAGAAACACTGCGACCCTCGCCGAGGGCGTTCTCTTGGCTCACGTGAGGCACAGGCCTGAGTTCAGGGAAGCTGGTGCCCCAGCAGCAGCCGGGGTCAGTGACAGATGGAGGAAAGGGTGGGTTAACGCCGGGGCCATTAGCACTCCCTCCCGGAGGTCTCAGGCGGAGTGGACTGCAGCTGCTCCCAGCAGGACCTTCCCACGAGGGTCCCCTTGGTTGGCTTCCTTCCCTCCCCCTCGTCCTCCCCATCACCCTGTGGACACTGGAGGGATCCCTCCCAAATAAACCAGTGAGCACAGAGACGGGTCTTGAGTGGAGTCTTCATCCCCAACAGCGAGCTGCAGACAGTGTTCACTCTCCTTTCTAGGTTCCTCCCGGGTCTGACTGGGGCTTCAAACCCTCATCAACCATGACAGGTGTGATCTGCGGGGAGGACGCAGCCTTCTGTCTAAGATTCTTTTTAAAAAATATATATATATATTTTATTGATTTATTACAGTGAGGAAGAGAGAGAGATAGAGAGTTAGAAACATCGATGAGAGAGAAACATCCATCAGCTGCCTCCTGCACACCCCCTACTGGGGATGTGCCCGCAACCAAGGTACAGGCCCTTGACTGGAATCGAACCCGGGATCCTTCAGTCCTCAGGCCGACGCTCTATCCACTGAGCCAAACCGGTTTTAGCTGTCTAAGGTTCTTTAGGCACAGGCAGCCCTCCATGTCTGCGATTTAAGATGGTCCTTACAGGAAATCAGCCACACTTTGTAATCTGTCTGACTCTAAATGTGGGCGTGTCCGACGTGCATCCTACTAAGGAAATATTTAAAATTCGTCCTTGATTCCTTTCCCTTTCCTCCTCTTCACCCCACCTACTCTCATGCACATGCGCACATGCCCTGTGGGTCACTTTCCTGGAGGCAGGGGGCCTGAGAGGAGGGGAGGGGCTTACCTTGGGAAAGGCACTGATTGGCCAAGGCCACCTGGCCGGCAAGCAGGTAGAGGTTGAGGCGTGTGAAGATGCCCACCAGGGAGGGGATGGTAATGAAGCAGTAGGCAACACAGGCCTGGAGAGGAAAGGCAGCAGGTCAGCTGGCAACGCCCTCACAATGGATCAGAACATGTTCTCATCTGTCCATATTTTCAGGCAAAAACACTTAAAATAATTTCTGATTCTGAGCCCCAACTTCCCCTCTTACCTCTGCAGTGTTTGTCTCTTTGGGAGGAGGGGCATGTAAGGAGTGAAGGTACATGAAAAATAAGCCCTCCCATCACTGAAGGGAGGGCAGAGATAACACCTAACAGCAGTAAGTTAAAGCAGCGTTTAAGCCAGTTCCTTTTAAAAGTGGAGATAGGAGGCAGCCAATTAATGATTCTCTCTCTCCCTTCCTTTCTGAAATCAATAAAAATACATTTAAAGAATTTTAAAATGGAGGTAATTAGAAGAAGTTGCTATAAAGAGTTTGAAGGGGTTGACTGAAGAGAGAGGGTGAGAAGAGAAGGGGCAGGGCTGGGATGCTTGGATATCACTGTTTTGCCTAGGATTTCATTTTTTAAGACATGGGTTGTGTTCAAGCAGTACACTCAAGAAGCTTAAATTTTATTTCACAGTTGGGAACTGATCAATAGGGGAGAAGATATTAGACCTCCAGAGACAGCATAATTACAGAGAACTGAGCTGGCACACTGCCCCAAGCCCACCCTCGGCCCCCTTAGCACATGTGCAAACTCGGGCTCCACTGACCATTGGTTTCAGAAACATTCAGAAACTGTCCGGCCCGTAGACATGCAAGGAAAAGTAATTTGGGAACCCACAGGCCACCGAGTTCAGCCTGTGGGTCTTTCTCCAGAACGTACCCGGACAAAGGCAGCAGTCTTTCTGGAATGACTCCCCTTCATCACTCTTCTTGTTTCCATTGCCAACCGGCTCACACTCTGGGTTTGTTAACGAGTAAAACAGAAATGGAATGAGTAACGGCTGACTCAGACCTTCCACGGACATCTGAGCATGAGCTGCAGCCAGTTCAGGGAGAACCAGCGTGTGGGACCAAGACTGATTAGCCCTAAACCCCGAAGTGCCAAACGGGCCATCAGGTAGGCTCTCTCTGGGTTGTGCAAACATCTCCAGGGGGTACACCAAGCGTGTCAAACTCGCGGCCCACAGGCCCCATGCGGCCCACAACGATTATTTTCACAGCCCAGCCAATATAACGGTATATAAGAAACATTTTAATAAAAGTTTTGTAACTTAATTTTTACAACATCCTGTTACACATAATTATTAATAACGAACTACAACATTCACTAATGACTGATGACTATAATCGTGTTGCATTCATTTCCCTTACGTGCCTTATGCGCAGGCGCACCATTTCCCTCCACTAATACTAGCAGCGAATATTTTAGCAGCCGACGGCCATGTCATTAGTCTTGGACTGACTTGTTTGGTGTGCGCAACAGGAAATATTTCGCTTTCAGAGAACAAGAAAAACAGGTTTATTTGTGTTACGCTTATTAATTTGTGCAGTTATTCAGTGGCTGGTAAGTTAATGTTCAAGAAAAAACATTAATTTTTATTAAAGTGTTCTATTACCTTATGTTAATGACTCATTTATTTCAGCCCTTGGTATTCAGCATCTCTACTGAAAAAAACCTGCGTTTCTATGAAAATTGAAGCCTTTGCTTTTTTGCGTCACATACACTTACCCCTTATTTATTTGGCCCGTGGTAGCCTTGGAGTAGAATGAAGGCTCTCACTGAGTTAGCCATGCCTATCCTCTGCATTATAAATGACCATTTTCTGGCTTAATGAACAGCTAGGGTTCACTACTCCATTTCTGGAAATCCATACACTAAGCTTAAGATCTTAAAGATCTTAAGAGAGCCGAAATCAGTTTGGCTCAGTGGATAGAGCGTCGGCCTGCGGACTCAGGGGTCCCAGGTTCGATTCCGGTCAAGGGCATGTACCTTGGTTGCGGGCACATCCCCAGTAGGGGTGTGCAAGAGGCAGCTGATCGATGTTTCTAACTCTCTATCCCTCTCTCTTCCTCTCTGTAAAATCAATAAAATATATTAAAAAAAAAAGATCTTAAGAGAAATTTCCAAATCTGAGCATAACCATGCAATTCAGCTACGCCATATTAGCAACATCCATAAGAGAGGTAATGAAAGGAGCCACAGCATCGCGTACCACAGCCAGGTGCTGCCCAAAGAACTGTGCACTCATTGCCTCATCGAACCCTCTCAGCCCGAGAGGCGGGTGGTTCCCTCCTGTCTCACAGACAAAGTCTCCACATGCAGGTGTTAAGCTTAGTAATGCTCCACAGCCTGGCACCCAGCAATCACATATAACACGGCTGCTCCTCTTGAATTCAGGTGAGGCGACTAAGGAGCCTTAGGGAATTTTTCCACAGATGTGAAAAGTTTGGACCTAGGTTCCCAAACTGTGAAAACTCACAGGGAAACCTCTTATTTTTTAAGGAAAACAGCAATTATTGAGCACTGGGCAAAGCCCCAGAGAGAGGCAGCCCAGAGTCAATTCCTTACCGTGAGGCTGCGTCTTTGCACAGCTGGGGTGTGATAAACGCAAGTGCTGTGCAAACTCAATGTGGAAAAGGCAACGTGGAAGAGAAATAAAGGTAGTGGTGTCCCCCCAACTCTGGGGTTTGAAAGGCTGTGCAGTCACACTTCATCAGAAAGGAATTATGGTCAATTAAGAATGACATTAAAAAATATATATTTTTAATTTACATGTATTATTGTTTTAAAGGGCTATCAAGTTGTTAAGGCATAAATACTTAAGTTGTCTGAGCCTAACTATTGAATAAACAGAGATGTCACTGATTTCTTTTGGCCTGGGCACCAGGAAAAGGCCGTGTCCCAAGGAAGTGGGCACTCCGGTGAGGCAGCAAGGCCGGGGTTAGCATTCCTCAACCACAGCCAGTCCTCACGCCTCTGCTGCTGGCCCGCAGGAAGGAGAATAAACACATTTCAGAGAAAAAGGGTCAATAAAACCACTCAAAGATTTCAGTAAGTTCTAGATTGCATCAACCTTTGAGAAAAGCCTGCCACATCTCGGGACCAGGGGAGTCCCAGGTTAAATGGTTCTGGCGTGCAGATGACCAATAAACATTTGCTGAGAATGAATGAATGGAAAGCCTTACGTGAATCAACTGCACAAGAACAGGTTCCAGATTGCAAAACATCGACCTGGCCTCCACATAGAAACTTAGCTGCTGCTCAAAATCACGACCAAAGGACACCTAGAATCAGAGAGAGAGGCTGACAATCAGCTGAACAGGCTTTGCCTGAGCTTGGGGGGCGGGGGACGCGGGGTGGTGCTGAGATGACGAGCCACCAATGACTAGGTGGGAAGGGCATGCAAGCATGCGTGTGCGCGCACGTACGCACTGGGATATACTCTGACCAGACTACAATGCCCCATTCAGCATGTCGCTGACATGTTACTACTGCCACCTCATCACCGTGACATGGGCACTGGAGCAGAACACGGAAAGGCTGAAGGGTGTGAAACAGAACCTCCGTGGCCAGTGGTGCTCAGTGGTCAGAGCATTGGCCTACACACCGAAGGGTTACAGGTTTGATTCCCAAAGACATGTACCTGGGCTGCAGGTTCATTCCCTGCCCCTTGTCTGGGTGAGTCCAGGAGGCAACCAGTCGATATGTTTCCCTCACATCCATGTCTCTCTCTCCCCCTCTCTCTCCCCCCCTCCCTCTATCCTTCCTTTCCACTCTCTCTAAAAAGCAATGGAAAAAATATCCTCAGGTGAGGATTAACAAAAACAAACAATAAAACACAGAATCTCAAAATATAAACAGAACGTCCCCGGATAGAAGGGGGACTGGGGAGGAAGCACTGGAGCTGTCAGCTGTGCTTTCAGAGCACTAAGGGAGCTTGTGCTGTCGGCCGGGATTCCTGCTCCCTGATGGGGTTCCCAACCTCAGTGGCCGCTGTTGCCAGAGCCACAGACGGAGGCTTCTCCCCCATTACAAATCCCTTCGTCTCCATTGCTCCAAACTGATGACTAGCTGGCTAGTAGGACAAACTGACTGCTACAGCAATAATTCCGGTCCAGGAGTTTAACTTTGCTATTTCCACTGTAACTACCAGGTTTCACATCTTATTTCCTCATATTCTTTTCCATTATAACTCAGCGGCTTTCAGACAAAGCCATAAAAAGATAAAGACCATATGACCGACATGTTAATCAAGGGCTCAAAGCCATAGATCCATTTCCTAACATGCCCGAACTTAATCCAAATCGGTCCTTTACCCACAGCCTTTGGCGGATAGCTCCGCTGGCCCCGCTGCTGGATGAGTCACATTTCCTCGGTTAATTCAAGGTGACCTAGTTACTCCCATCTCGGCCTTGGTCTCGAATGCCTGTTAAGCCAGGACACTGGTGGCAGCTGGGAGTTAGCTCTGCGCACCGAGAACAAAGGCAGGGCTGTTTTGGCAAGGATGCACAGTGGATGCTCCCAGAGAAAGCTGCAGTAACCCCCACTCTGCTGGGCATTCCAGGGTCCCTGGGGACTCTTCCGACCGGACATGGAGTCGCTTTCCCCGCTTTACGAAGGGCCGTCCTGTGACTCACTGCCCTTCCTGAACCTGCGCCCCCGCGTCTGCCCCACCAGGTAAAAGCTGTGGTGGCTGAATGATGGGAGAAGGGGAAGAAAGCGGTCACTCGGAGGAGAAGTGAGGCCCCTCAGCCAGCACTGAGGCCCCAGCCTGCCCCCGGGGCAGCCCAGTGGCCCATCTGACAACAGAACTGTGGGATTAATGAAACACTGAGGCCTGGGGTGAGCTGTCCACGCTGCGGGTAACAGGCGAAGGGAGAGGCGCACGTGTGCACAGCCGCGTTCCACTGTCCCATGGCAGACAGCAGGAGTGTCAGGGAGCCTCCTGGCCATGGAAGTGGGTTGCCCGGCTGTGCGAGTCTCCGCGGCCTGGCTGGTCGTGTTTGCTCTCCCCCACAGCAGCCATTTGTTTGGGATGGGCCCACATCCATCCAACGGACTCAATCCTACGAAGCTGCTGGGACCCTTCCTTCTGGGCTCTCGTGGCGAGCGAGCCTGCCTAGGAGGGCACCGGGCGCAGAGCCATGACCGGACACACAGAGGTCCCACCTCCAGCAGCTCCTCTGAGGGGCTCCACTCCAGAACCTTTGTCACATGAGCCAGTAAGCCCCCCTCTCCCCAGGACTTTCCCTGAGCCTGGCTAATGGGATCTGTTTTCTAGCCTCATCTTATCTCAATAAGAACGAGAAGCATCTGGGAACATGCTAACTCATCATCCACCCAAGTACAGAGAAACCACTGAGTCCATCCCTCAAGACCTACCATCCCTTTCCAAGTCCACTGAGTCTGTCCCTCAAGACCTACCATCTTTACAAACCCATTAATCAGACAGGCCAGCGTTCTCTTCTCATCCTCCAGAGTGAGGGCGCTGAAATCAACAAGGTACAGAATTAACACTGAGTGACAAACGAGCTTCCAAAGAAAAATATATAAGAACTGAGCAATTTAACAGGTAACAACATTTTGCATTTTCTAGATTTGCAAGTGTTTCACATCTCAAAGTTGTTGTTCTTAAAATTTATTTATTAGTGGTAACTTCTTCTTCTTTGGAATTTGGGCAGAAAGGTTCCATTTCAAATGTAATTCAGAGAACTTTTGTTCAACGTAATAAAAAATGTCAAACTAGGCAGCAGAGTTGAAAAGAATTTTACAATGAATACCCATATACCCACCCATCAAGATCTTACCATTATCATTTTATAATATTTACTTTATCACATAACCATCTATTTCCCTCTCCATCTGTCAAAATGTCTTATTTTGGGGATGGATCTTAAAGTAAATCACAGAACTCAGTTTCTTCTATTAACAAATTGAATACAAATATATATGTGTAAGAAAATGTCAAGGCTTCATAGTTTAGACTGTACTTTCAAAGCAGCGGTTCTCAACCTGTGGGTCGCGGCCCCTTTGGGGGTCGCACGACCCTTTCACAGGGGTCGCCTAAGACCATCGGAAAACACAGATATTTACATTACTATTCATAACAGTAGCAAAATTACAGTTATGAAGTAACAACGAAAATAACTTTATGGTTGGGGGTCACCACAACATGAGGAGCTGTATGAAGGGGTCGCAGCATTAGGAAGGTTGAGAACCACTGTTGTAAAGCTTATAAATAGGGCCCTGATTTGTTCTGAAAAAAGAGCCCAGAGAAAACAGGAACCAAGAGTTTTGTTTGTTGATTTGCTCTAGGAAAGATAATTATTGGCAGAGACTGCAAAACACCCTCCAATACACCAGGTCTCCTTCCTTCTCCTAGACTACATTTCCCAGTCTCCTCTGCAGCTAAGTATGGCCATGTGACAGTTCTAGCCAATGGGATGTGAATGCAAGCAATTAAGAGCCTTCCAAGTTTTATTTTGTTTTTATTGTCTACAGTTTTACATACACTGAGTGGCCAGATTATTATGATCTCTGAACGCATTAATAATCTGGCCACTCAGTGTGTGTGTATGTGTAATATATATATTAGAGGCCCGGTGCATGCATTTTTGCATGGGTGGGGTCCGGCCAGCCTGGCCAGGGGGAGGGGACATGGGCGGTTGGCTGGCCTGCCTGCTGGTGGAACTCCTGGTCGAGGGGGCAATTTGCATACTAGCCTTTTATTATATACGATATACACTGAGTGGCCAGGTTATAATGCATTCAGAATTCATCGTAATCTGGCCACTCAGTGTATGTCTCCTTTTTCCCCAATAGACACCCACCCCCAGCCATTCCCACCCCAAGCAAGCCCCCACCACCCCAGTGTCTGTGTCCATTGAAGAGCCTTCCAAGTTTTGCCCTAAAAGAAAGCTGCTGCCTACAGCCTGCAGAATGCAGCATGGACACAGTCAAGGTAAGCCAGCTTCCACCAGGAGAGCGATGGCAGAGCAACAAGACAGAAGGAGCCTGGGTTCCTGGATGATGTTCTAAAGCAGAGCTATCATACCTCCACCTGTTGGTCTCATACTTTTATCAAGAGAGAAATCAATCTATTTTATTTAAGCCAAAAGCCCATATCCTACTACTAACACAAGTGCCTTTCTGGGTGTTTTCTGTGCCTTTATTTTTATTTTTGTCCAACTAAAATCTAATGGTTCCATTTATTATTAAAAGAGTTGATATTTTTATTTTTATAACTAACCATGAAGTTGAAAGCACAAAGTCATGAAAATAAAAATTCTGAAAACCTTTAGAGGAAAAACAATAAGTACAATTCCTCTTGTTGATGGTTAAGCTCTAAAACAATTTTCTCAGTGCTTGTAACATTTTCCAGTAAATCATGTTGCTTGTTTAAAAATTCTTTGGGAACTAAAATTTCAGTGATTCGCAGGAATTGCCTCAAGTGTGGTCAAATAGAAATGAGGGGTGGGGAGCAGGCTAGAAAGCAAAGGAGTGATCATTTGGCCTTTGACCCAAAGGTAAGGTCGGTGGGTAGGTCTCAGCCTCAAATATACTGAACAAATAACGTCCTTTATGTAAGAAGGGTGAACAACTGCAGGTGCCTTTAAAGAACTGGTTGAGGAAAACATGGGAAGGCTGTATCACTGAATGAGTGAACTCACTAGTATATTAGCTGCCGCTCTCAGAGATCTCTTGGAGACAGCGGTTTGAGTTCACTTGGCTTGAAACCAGTCTTTTCTCTCACCTGAATTTCCGTTATAAGAACATATGCCATGTCATTTTCTCAGGAAGGTACCCTCAGCCTCGCTGCTCTCCTAGAGTGGGAAGTCCTCAATGGCAAGAACCTTAATAGCCCCATAAAATAGAATTCACAGTGGCAGCTTCCAGCAGCCACCCCCTTATGTACTGCCATGTGGCACTGAGACCCAGCCTATGTGACGTGGCAGCTTACTTCACGGAGTCATGCATGGTCTTGCACACGTGCAGGAGGGCGTTCAGAATGACCGGATCCTTGGTGGGCTCGTGCTGATGCCTGGGAAACAGGTGAAGACAGTTGTGAAGGCTGTGCCCCTGAGGACAGGGAAAGCATGGATTTGGTTCTCATCGACTATACATGTCTGAGAAGCAGCCAGCGATCCGACTGCACTGACCATGGCCCAGTTCACCACTGAGGGGCTATGTTCTAACTTTCTCTTAATTCTTTCAATGACAAGTTTGCTCTTCTCCACATACTGTAATTTCTAATAACTGCAGAATCCTGGTCAAACTACTACACTTCCTAATACAAGCAAAGGGCAAATCTGTGGGGGTCTTTTCCTCATGTTTCTTGAACTCCTTGAAGTGGCTCACGACCTATCTTCAACTGTGTTAGTTGCCAGGAGCACTTATTAATTGGGTTTTTCAAATAAATAATATAAAAGGACAAGCTCATCAAACAAACCCTTATGCAAGTAAAGTTGGTGTATTTATTCCAAGCATATGGAATTAATCTTTTAGGAAGACAACACAGGAAAGCTTAAAACATATATTCAAGCAACATCTATCTCAACTTTCTAAACTCTACATATTTAATATTTAAAAAATAATATACATAAAATCACTGACTGCATTAGTTATATATTATCTAACATATGCTAAAATAAATATATACAACTTTACAAATGAAAATGAAAACCTCTCCTCCATGGACCACCTAATTATTTCATGTACCACCAGCAGTACACAGTTCTGGGAAATGGATTTAATAACATGAAAGAAACTAAACTGAAAATGGATCACAAATCTACCCAGTGGCGATGCAAACCTTTCCAGCTCTGGGACCTTGATAAACAGGACTTTATCTTTTAAAGCGTCACTCCCTGAGTTAGCTCATCAACAGCCTGCTCCTTCCAGAAGCACATCTGCATGAACGCAGGTGATGACCACCCTCCTGTCTTCCTCGGCACGAAGCACAGCCTCCAGCGTGACTGCTCCTCCGGAGGCCGCCCTCTCACTGCTCCTCAGGCAGGAAATGCATGCACAGGCCTGGGCCCCAGAGGGCACACACTGACTCTTACCAACAGTTTTTAAAAAGGCACTGGGAATCGAAGCTTTCAACGACAAAGTCACACTTACTTGATAAAAACTTCCATGATGCATTTGCAAACCTCCACCCGCACACTCTCTTTTTGGAACATGTCCAGAAATGGCAGAAATTTTTCCTAAAACAAAATTTAAAAAGAAAAAAGCAGCCTCCATGTTATTAAAAGGAACCCATGGGTCATTTTTTTTCTTTGAAGGTAAAAGAGCTGCTCGTCTCTGAGGCAGATCAGCGAGGACCCCGAGAGCGGGAGTGACCCAGAGTTAGAAACGACTGCTGTTCAAACGACCTCCCTGTGCCCAGGGTCAGACTGGGGCCAGCTAACATTGCGGTGCACCGTCTGAGCAACATTTACTTTTTATTCTTTTGTTAATCCTCACCCAAGGATATTTTTTCCACTGATTTTTAGAGAGTGAAAGGGAGGGAGGGGGAAGGGAGAGAAGGAAAGAGAGAAAGATCGATGTGAGAGACATATCAATTGGTTGCCCCCAGCACATGCCCCCACGGGGGCGAGGACAGAACCAGCAACCGTTCAGTGCCGGGGCCCACGCTGTAACCACTGAGCCCGCCGGCAAGGGCTGGACAACCGTCAGGTGACCAGAAGCGTTCTGCGTGCTAAAATGAAAGGCAGACTTCAGCCTTTTTACAGTGGCATTGGCAAGCAAAGAAAGGCCTCAGAGTTGTTCAGAGAGTGGCCACAGCATCTTGCCTCTATTTTTAAATAAAGAAAAGACCAGAACTTTGCCGTCTTGTGAGTGTACGTGAGTGGGGACTCCTCCCCTCGGCACGGTACACAGGCGCGCAGGGCGCGCTAACCCAGTGCACTGCAGCAGGTTTGACAGGACGTCTCAGAAGTTTTTGACTTTTTGAGGGAAACAAAATAAATCTCGGCTGTCAGACACTGAGGCAACTGTTATTTCAGTTTCAGCATTAGGTTGTGTGATGAAAGCAAGCACCATGTGAACGGCACGAAGGAAGAGGCTGCCCAGTTTGAGAAGCGGGGTGCCGGTAGTAGGAATGGTGAGCTACATCATATTTCCTTTCTGTCTAGGCGCATCATGTCTTTCAGCTGCTGGTTGAGCTGTGATGACATTGATACTTAAGCTGTTTAGACGTAGCTACTTTATGAAGAGAACCGTTAAGCATTTCTTTGGCCCAGGGCACCTTGAAAAATGACTGAGACACTAAGAGAACCTCTGACTCAGATACAAATTTCCACAAACAACTTAGGAGTGTTACTTACCACTGAGAAGAGCACTGAGAAATCATGGAAATGGGCAATCACTTTCTTAATTATTGACTGAAGCTGCAAATAAAACAAAAAAACACATCTTATTTAATAAAACTTGGGCATGTTTAAAAGGCCACCCTTGCATCATTTGCAATCCCAACCCCAAGAAGGGAACCCTGGACTGCCCAACGTCTGGGAAGGACTGAGCCTCGGGAAACAGTGTCTTGGTTGGAACAGACAGCCAGGCGGCAGTCAGCTCCTTGTGAGGACTGAAGGGGATGGTTCAGGTATGGGAACCTGCCCTCCAGTCCTCCGAAAGTCAGCTGTGACTATCCAGGAGGAGGAGAAGTTTCCGTAGCCACACAGGCATCACCAGACACAGCCTCGCTCCTGTAGCTAGAAGGCAGCCAGGACAGCAGGTAAACCATGGATGTGGCTGGGTCCCCTAGACCTTCATTCACAAAACAGCCCAACCTGACTATTCTCTGACTGCCAGGAGTCAAAGGTCACATCCTCCAGGAGGGCGGGGCGTGGGCCTCAGGCCCTGGGATTGGGCCCACCACCTGCACCTGAGTGCACACAGAGCTGCTGACCGGCCTCACCAGGAAGGAGAGGCCCAAGGAGCCGCCTCTAAATTAAACACAAACCTTGCCTGCCCATTACTGTTAAGAGAAATTCACTGACAGATACTTTGTTTCTACTAAAAACACTCCTGTTTACAAATCCTTTACAAAGGAAATTGCTCATGTTCTAGAAACAGAATATTAAGAGGTACGCTCCCATTTCAAAATTAAGTAGCTTTTTAGGTCAGTCAAGCAAAAGATGAAGACATTGCAATACTGTCTGGTTAAAACGGTTCCTGAAACCGTATCCACAGCAACAAACCCTTTAGCCCAGGAATGTCTTAAATTAAGTGCAGTCACACATGTATCCCCCCGCCGCCACTGCACTGCTATCAAATGCAGGACAGTGAACAGTGATGGGACTATAATACTTTAATCCATCACCCATATCCCTATCCCTATCTGCTCACTGTGTTGGCTGCAAATGGTGATTTTTTTTAAAATTCTACCATTTCTTCCACATTTCTCAACTGGCACCCCCACCCCTCTTTCCCTTCATCTATTTATTCATATTCATCATCAGAAAGTCCGCTGGATCCTTATTTTGGTCAGTGGATTATAACCCACCACTGTCCTTATGTTTTTGATGATCAAATTGGGAGTTCACAAGGGCCCCTTCCAAGCTGCTCCGGGTCCTTTTCAGGGCCCTGTACCCCGTCAGTATTTTTAGTGCGTCCTTTCTTTCTGGCACAAGAAATATTCCAGGCTTACCAGGCATGTTCCCTACCCCTGGCCTGGAGTAAGAGAAGGCCACTTCAGTCCACGGGCTCACGACCAATACAGGCGGATGTCATGAATGCAAGCTGCCCTCAGGGCCCCTGCTATGGGATGCTGCTCGATAGGACAGAACCACAGTCCAGTCTAATTCCAGTCTCTCTCAGGAATGGGCCACATTAAAATCATTGTTACTTCAAGTTTTCAATTAATTGGGCCTCTAGCACTCAAGGTCTTATCAAAATTTCCTCAACAAAAATTCTAATGCACATACACGACTCTTCATCCGTGCCTGAGACCGACACCCACAGCCACACCCATTCACTCCACAACCCTCACCAAGACCTGCGTGACATACTGTTTATGTCCCACCTAGAAAAAGCCACAGAGGAGTGGCTGCTCAATAAATTGTAATGATGAACCATTTTAATTAGCAAATGGTGAGAGTCTTAACTTAGCAAAATGTGAGAATTCTAAAATTCTTACAAGAATGTGTAACTCATTTTCTTACACTAAGTGAAGGTAGAAATCGATCATAGGCAGTAAGTGCCTGAACATCATGTTACTAAATGAAAAAAAATAAAATCTTAATTTGATAAAAAATTGCCTCACATATGTGATCCTGAGCTGGACTCGGAGCTGGAGGGAGAAAAGCCTGCTCTCGGGGCACGACTGAGTCCAGCGACACGGAGAGCAGGGCCTGCGGTAGGCCCCGTGACGCCTCAATGTTAGCGTCCTGAAGCTGACCGCTACCCTGGATTACACAGAGCATGTCCTCGTCCTCAGGAGTTAAATACTCACTGAATGCTTTAGAGGCAAAGTGGTAAGATGTGTGTAATTTATCTTCAAACGATTCAGAGAAGATCTGCATGCATATGAGTGTGTGTGCACACAAGGATAATGATAAAGCAAATATGTTCATAGCTGGAGAATCTGAGTAAGGAATAATGGGATTTTTCCAAGCTATTCTTTCAACTTTACAACACACTTTAATTTATTTCCAAATAAAAAGTTAGTTTAACTGTAAAACACAGGCTCCTTACTTGAGTTCCGGGCTTCCCATCCACACCTCACGTATTCCTCACAACCACTGAGGGTGGTACTATTAGTACCTCATTTTGCAGAGGAGAAAACTGAGGCACAAGAATAAAAGGTACTTAGTCAGGGTATGGCAGAGCTAGGATCACCTGACTTTCTGGTGTGACCCACGCCACATGCCAATTTAATTCAACCGAAGAAAGCCTCCAGCAGTGGAAAGGGAAATGCACATCTGTACCTGAGGGTAGGAGTCTTCAAAGGCGCGATCTGGAGTCATGTGCTTGATGATGTCAGCCAGCACGGTGTTCACCTCTCTTTTCTAATGGGAAGTGAACGAAACCCCCATTAGACACTGAAGGGTAGTCACTGACCATTTTTCTGGAGAAAAGGACTAACGTGTTCAGAATATAGTACACATCCTCCAGAAAACAGTTTCAAATATTCTGCTGAAAATATTAGAAGGGGAAAATCCCTCCCGTATCACAGCTTCACGGTGGCTCTGTCCACACCACGTCAGGACGGAAGCACCCTCCCACAGGCTCCGGGCATTCCCGGGCCCCCGCTTCCCTACGTGCTGGGAAAATCAACGGTGCCACTTGCTGCCCCGCCAGGTCCCTCTCGGGCGCTGCAAAGCGCACTGACATTGTGTAAGAGCACAGACTTGTCCCCAAAGCCAGGGGACCCAATGCCCATTGCACTGTTGCTACTTAAAGTAAATAAGTCTGGCAATAGGATTCAAACCCAGTTCTTTCTACCTGTTTTAAAGCCTCCGCTCTTTGATAAGCCCAGTATTTCCCAAACGGAGGTCCCAGGCGGGGCCTCAGGAAGAGTGTGCTTGTGTGCTTAGACAGTAATTACATGGCAGTCAAAAGGGCTTGGGAACTGCTGCTTCCTAGACCCCATGGAAAGTCATCATGACTTCAGCATATAAGCATCTAACGGATCTTACCGTGAAAAGCTGCTTGGCTTTGCACAATGCAGCTTTTCCCAAATTCACATGGGAACCCTCTTGCTATAGCACACATACTAATGCTCTGTCACACTATACAACAAAGGATGGACTTTTTATAAGTTAAGAATAATTATCACTGTAAAATGCCTAAGCCAGACTTATTCACTATAATAAACATGAAAAAATATATGATTATTTCAAAAACACAGCCACACATACCGTGAAATGCCTGCAGGTGTACTCTGCCCACACCTCGGCACAATCAATGTAGTCCTGCAGGGAAGAGCAGAGGCCCACAGTGAGAACCCATGCGGACCGATGGCAGAAGCTCGTCACACACGAAGCCCTTCTCGGGCCATGACAAGGGAAAGAGCTTACAACTGGCAGGAATTTCCAGAGTGTTGCATCTACAGAAAACTCTGCCCACTGATATATTTTACCCTGAGATGTGAATTACAGAAAAACGTAAGTTGCTTGAAACTGTGGACCCTGGGAAAGAAGACACCTACCGAGAAGGGCTCCTGGCGGCTAACTGGGCTCAAATTTCCAAGGCAGAGCCCAGCAGCCGTTTCCCCTTGGGCCTCTCCAGCAAGCTGCCTGCCTCTGCACTGAAGTGCCTGCCTACACTGGGTCCGGGACCCAGTATAAAGGAGTTGCTTGAGCCCTAGCCAGTTTGGTTCAGTGGACAGAGCGTTGGCCTGCAGACGTAAGGGTCCCACGTTTGATTCTGGTCAAGGGCACGTACCTCAGTTTCAGGGTCCTCCCTGGCCCAGGCCCTGGTCAGGGTGCATGCAGGAGGCAACCAATTGACGTATTTCTTTTACATCAATGTTTTTCTCTCTCTTTCCCTCTCTCGACCACTCTCTCCAAAAATCAATGGAAAAATACACTCAGGTAAGGATTTAAAAAAAAATAAAGGAGTTGCTTGAATCTTATTTCAACTAATAGGACTGAGGCTTTTCCCATCCAATCAGAGCTATGCAGCTATATCCTTATTGGCTTCTGCACTGACCAATCAGAGCAGTTCAATTCTAACCAATCAGGATAGTGCCTTTGGAACAAACTGCAAGGATCTGGAGTCCTCATTTGCGTAAGGATGAACCAATCAGGGACCAGGTGCAGGGACTTCTGTCTCTGTAAGTCAATTCCCTCTGCTCTAGGTCCTGCAAAGACTGACACTACATTTCCCAATCGGAGCTGAAACACCAAAGGTGGGACACTGAGGACATCTCAGAGGAACAGAGTGGAGCAGACAGTGCAGGGCAGGCTGCAGACGGCAGGGAGCAGAGCTGTCTAGCCAGAGAGGGGCCTGGCTCAGGGCCACCAAACAGGCCAATGGCTGTCACCACAGCCGTGCTGTCACAATTGAGCTGCTGGTGCTGAACAGTTTCCTTCTTCACTGCACTCCAAACTGGGGATTCCTACTGGTGTCGAACTAAGGCAGCAACATTTGATTGACAAAACTACCCGGACTAAGACAGAAAACCAGGAAGCTCTACCAGGATTGAAGAATGGGAAAAATCAAGGGGCAGGGGAGACAACAGCAGGGAGTCCACCACACTCAGTGGTGGGCAGATCTGGTTGAAGGTTTCAGATTTGATTTGCTGAAAATGTGATTTTTCAAAATCAGACTTCCTGCCTTTAAAAAACAAACTATAGGCCATACTTGGCGTGTTCCTGATGTAAAAGTTAAGAAAGCCTGAAGAACAGTTTTCAAGGTGGCAGCCTAGTAGGTGGATCCTTCTTGCAACTCCTCCCAGAACCAAATCCTATATAATAAAAGGCTAATATGCAAATAGACCGAATGGGAGGAATAACTGAACAACTGGTTGCTATGATGTGCACTGACCACCAGGGGGCATGTGCGGAACATGCAAAACATGGCCGCGGGATGGTGGAGCAGGTGAGCAGGGGTGCCAGACCAAGGCGGGGTACTGGTCACTGTCATCGGGCCAAGCCTCTGGTGGTTACTGAAAATTCTTTGCTCCCGTGTGCCGCGGTCCCGTCGGGCACTCGCACCTGAAGCTGGCGCCGGAGCCTCTACTCGTACCCACTGCCGGTGCCCGGCACCAGTCCCAATCACTCGGCGCCATTAGCAGGTGCAAGCAGTGGCTGCAGGGCCTGATCACCCCTGAGGGCTTTTCCACCTCCCCCTGTTCCTGAGGGTGATCGGGGCAGCAACTGCTGCTTGCACCCACTAATGGCGCCGGCCCCACTCACACCCACTGACAGTGCCAGCCCTGCTCACACCCACCGCTGGCGCTGGCCCCAATCGCTCCGCGCCATCAGCGGATGCAAGTGGGGCTGGCGCCGTCAGCATGTGGGAGCAGTGGCAGTGGGAGCAGGGCTGGCAGGGGACCGGGGCCGCGGTGGGAGGGGCCAGGCGTGGGCACAGAGGATGGGCCAAGACCTGCCCCTGTGCCTACCGCAGCCTCGCAGCCCACAGTTCCTTTCAAGGTGCACGAATTTGTGCACTGGAACCCTAGTTAGAAATAAAACTAAATGGGGGCACATTCACCTGGAACTAACAACTGAAGACTAGGTGAACAGCCGTTGTCAGAGGGGCTGCTGCTCTCACAGGTGAAGGCTGGGTGGGGGATCCCTGAGAGGAGTGAGGCCCGGACCCAGGCTGGGCTCCCCAACCCAGAGCACTAGAGCCGAGATGTGGCCCCTTAACGTGTAGCTGGGAAAGGTGGTAACTCCTATCGATCAGGGAGAGAGGCAGACGGCTGGAGGTAAAGCCACTTGAAAAGCAGAATAGAACAGCAGAGCACAGGGTTTCCCTTCAGCCACTCACAGGAGGCGCTGGTGCACGAGGGCAGTGCGCCTGGAGCTGCCTGAGGAGAGGCTGGGGTTGGGGATAGGCACACAGAGGAACGGAGGCTGGGAGACTGAGCTTGATCATCCCTGCCCACCCACCCATACCCCAGCAGCCACTTCTCCTGAGATGCCCAAGCCCTTCGAACAGCAGCCGTTTGGGGAAAGGCAAACCCCACCTTGGAGATAGAGCTCAACCCACCAGCAGGAAGCCCGCTAGCCCCACCCTGCAGCTCAACCTCTGCAAGGAGCCTGCAGCTGAGGCCACGCCTACCTCTGGGAAGTCTCGGGGGGCATCCGTGACTGACTTTGGGGTGCAGCCATTCTCCCTACAGTGTTGGGAACTAAACTACACTGGTGCTTCTCCCTCACAAGAGAGCTAATAGGAACTCCTGGCTTCCAGCAGACTGCAGGAAGCCAGGGCTTTCCCAATACCATCACAGAGTGGAGGATTAGCAGGGCTAACACCAAGCACCATTGTTATGTTGAGATAGTGGTGGCTGGAAGCAATTTCCTGACCTGATAGCTTCAAAGTAGATGTTTACTGAGCCTTACTGATCTTTGCTGCCCTTTGAGACACTCTGTCTGCTACCTGTTTGCTGTGCTTTACTTAAGGCAGGATGTGTATCTAACAATGAATAAAAGCAGACAAGGCCAGGTTTCGGTGCCTCCTCTAAAGAGAG
Organism: Eptesicus fuscus; assembly: GCF_027574615.1. NCBI lineage: Eukaryota > Metazoa > Chordata > Mammalia > Chiroptera > Vespertilionidae > Eptesicus > Eptesicus fuscus. The sequence goes on along the minus strand of NC_072476.1, from coordinate 143,978 downwards.
GTTCTACCTAGCCCTCCATTCCTTCTAAATTCACATTTCTTGTCTAGTGTTTGCATTTGTGCACCGGCCTCTTACTCAGATCCTGAACCCCCGCTGCGAAAGGTCGCGGCAGCAGACTCCATAGGTCTGCACTCAGGAGCACTGCCCTGACATCAGGAAATATTCCAGGAGAGACTCAGCTGTGTGGCTCTGGGGCCGGGGAACACACCCACCATCTATCTGAACAGCACTCAGTGGCCTCATTCTCCCAATTCCATCAAAGCCCCTTCAGAAGCAGCCTTTTCCGTGGCTAAGTCGGACAACTGGCTGGCAGGCAGAGGAGGTAGAAGGAGAACCCCAAGGGGCCTTAGGATGTTTGCTGACTGTCCCTGGGCCCCTTCTGGCGAACAAGCTGGCCCCTCGAAGGGCAGCCGAGGCCTGAATCACTGGAAGCATTGAACAGTTGCTGAGAGCCAAACATGGACAGCTTCAGACAGGGGCTAGCACCAAAGTACCTCCCAGGGGACTCACACAGAATACAAAACAGCCTCATTCCACAACAGGGCAGGATCCACAGGGAACCAGGAGGCACTAAACTCTGCCAAGACCAAGTGCACTTTGCTTTGTCTTGGCAGAGTTTAGTGCCAAGGGGGCATTCTTTCCTTTCTTTATTTTTCGATTACATTGTTATTATTTTTGTCTTTCTTCCATATTTCTTATTTTCCTTTTTCCTAAAAATAATTGTATTACTTTTCAGAGAGAGGGAAGGGAGAGGGAGAGAGAAAAACATCGATCAGCTACCTCCTGCACACCCCTTACCAGGCATTGAGCCCATTACCCGGGCATGTACCCTGACCAGAAATTGAACCGGCAACGTTTTGGTGATGGGACAATGCCCAACCCACTGAGTCACCCTGGAGTGGGCTCTCTTTCCTTTTATTCCCCTGTATTTTTGCTCTTTCTTCCTTCTCTTCCTTTTTCCTTTGCATAATTTTTTCCCTTCCTATTTTATACTGTTTTCCTGTCCCTATTTTTTTTTCCCAAAGCAGATCTGGAAACAATGCTTTTATTTTTGTTGTTGCCTTTAATCCTCACCCCAGGATATTTTCCCACTGAATTTTAGAGAGGGAGGGGAAGACACAGAGAGAAACATCTATGTGAGAGAGACACATGCACTGGCTGCTTCCCGCACACACTCCTAAGGGCAGGAACTGACCCTGCAACTGAGGTGCGTGCCCTTGCCTGGAACCAGACCCAGGACCTTTCATGGCCATGCTCTATCCTCTGAGCCAAACTGGCTAGGGTTCCTTTCCTTATTTTTTATTTGTATTTTCCCCCTCTCTATTCCTTCATATTCTCTTTTCTTCCTCCCCTTTTTTTTGTGTGTGTATTTTATCTTTTCATTTATTTTTCTTGCTCTCTTTTCTCTTTCTTAATTCTGCTTTGTTTTGTGGTCATATTTGTTGTTGTTGGGTCTTTTGTATATTTTTGTTTTGTTTCTTTTGTTTGGTTCTGTCAGCAGCTGCACAACAGCTCACACGATGTGGTTGGGGACAGCCAGCCTGAGGGGAGATCCTTCCCCCAAAAAAGGCAACAACAATCAAGCGCCGCCCTAGGTGGTGTAGCTCAGTGGATAGAGTGTTAGCCTGGGGACTAAAGGGTCCCAGGTTCGACTTTGGTCAAGGGCACATGCCTGGGTTGCAGCCTCGATCCCCAGTGGGATACATACAGGAAACAGCCAATCAATGATTCTCTCTCACCATTGATGTTTCTATTCTTTTCCCTTCCTCTCTAAAATCAGTAAAAATGTATTTTAAAATAAATAAATTAATAGACCCAATTACAACAGGAGGGCCTACATAATCCACACAACACACAACCCTAGAGCAGCTCAGGACATCTGACACTGCACCACTGGGACACCTACTACATAAGGCCACCCCATGAAAACTAATAGTTATAGGGAAGCTCAAGGAACTTGGTGAGAATTATAAGGAACTTAGTGGGAACTTCAAAAGGAAATAGAAACATGACCAAGAAGCAGTCAGAAATGAAGAACACCATATATGATGTTTTCAGAAGGAATTAAAAGTAAATAGAATAAAGCAAAGTACCAAATCAGTTATTTGAAGATAAAAAACACCCAATTAGAGTGCAAAAAGTAAAAAGAATTAAAAAGCAGGAAGGTACTTCAAAGGAACTTTGGGACAACATGAAGCGTAACAATATCCACATCATAGGGGACCCAGAATGAGAAGAATGTGAGCAAGGAACAGTGAGAGAAAACTTACCTAATCTGGTGAAGGGGAAAATAACACAAGTTTGGGAAGCACAGAGAGTCCCAATAAAGATTAGACCAAAGAGATCCAAGACACAGAATTAAAATTAAAAACGATAAATACTAAGAAAGGATCTTTTTTTTTTTTTTTAATTTCTTTATTGATTAAGGTGTCACATATTTGTCCTCATCCCCCCATTCCCATCCCACCCCTCTCCCCACGCATGCCCCAATCCCCTGTTGAACTTAACCGTTGGATAGGCTTATATGCATGCATACAGGTCCTTTGGTTGAACTCTCCCCCTCCCCCTCCCTCCCCCTACCCTCTTCTATCCTCCCTCTGAGGCCCGATAGTCCGATCGATGCCTCCTTGCTTCTGGTTCTGTTCTTGTTCCTCAGTCTATGTTGTTCATCATTTCCTCTAGATGAACGAGATCATATGTCACTAGATATATACTAATAAGAACTGAATGTGAGACGAGCAATAATATTTATGCTGACAGGCAAATGAATCAATCTGTAGCGAGCTTCCCCCTGGACCAACAGTTCTTTTGAGACCCAATTTCGATGTCCAGTAGTTCCTTATGTGTACATGTCAGCACTGACCCCTCAGCTCTGGATGGTGGACAAATGGTGGTAACGGAGGTCCGACTCCCTCTGGTTTGGTCTCGGCCGAACCCAGGGGCACGGCGTCACCCGGACTAAGGGGCACGTGGCCTCACCCATACCCAAGGGGCGCGTGTTCTCACCCGGGCCTGGGACCCAGCCTCACCCGGATGGATCCAGGGGCGCACGGCCTCACCCGGACCCAGGATCTGGCTTCACCCGTACCCAGGGACGCTTGGCCTCTCCCAGACCCAGGGCCACTTGGGCTCACCCGGGCCTAGGTGCACGAGGCCTCACCCAGATCCAGGGACACATGGTCTCACCCGGACCCAGGGACGCTTAGCCTCTCCCAGACCCAGGGGCACGTGGCCTCACCCGGGCCTAGGTGCACGAGGCCTCATCCGGATCCAGGGACACATGGTCTCACCCGGACCCAGGGACGCTTGGCCTCTCCCCGACCCAGGGCCACTTGGGCTCACCCGGGCCTAGGTGCACGAGGCCTCACCCGGATCCTGGGACACCTGGTCTCACCCGGACCCAGGGATGCTTGGCCTCTCCCAGACCCAGGGCCACTTGGGCTCACCCGGGCCTAGGTGCACGAGGCCTCACCCGGATCCAGGGACGCAAGGTCTCACCCGGACCCAGGGACGCTTGGCCTCTCCCCGACCCAGGGCCACTTGGGCTCACCCGGGCCTAGGTGCACGAGGCCTCACCCAGATCCAGGGACACATGGTCTCACCCGGACCCAGGGACGCTTAGCCTCTCCCAGACCCAGGGGCACGTGGCCTCACCCGGGCCTAGGTGCACGAGGCCTCATCCGGATCCAGGGACACATGGTCTCACCCGGACCCAGGGACGCTTGGCCTCTCCCCGACCCAGGGCCACTTGGGCTCACCCGGGCCTAGGTGCACGAGGCCTCACCCAGATCCAGGGACACATGGTCTCACCCGGACCCAGGGACGCGTGGCCTCTCCCAGACCCAGGGCCACTTGGGCTCACCCGGGCCTAGGTGCACGAGGCCTCATCCGGATCCAGGGACGCATGGTCTCACCCGGACCCAGGGACGCTTGGCCTCTCCCAGACCCAGGGCCACTTGGGCTCACCCGGGCCTAGGTGCACGAGGCCTCACCCGGATCCTGGGACACCTGTTCTCACCCGGACCCAGGGACGCTTGGCCTCTCCCAGACCCAGGGCCACTTGGGCTCACCCGGGCCTAGGTGCACGAGGCCTCACCCGGGTCCAGGGACGCATGGTCTCACCCGGACCCAGGGACGCTTGGCCTCTCCCCGACCCAGGGCCACTTGGGCTCACCCGGGCCTAGGTGCACGAGGCCTCACCCGGATCCAGGGACACACGGTCTCACCCAGACCCAGGAACGTTTGGCCACTCCCAGACCCAGGGCCACTTGGGCTCACCCGGGCCTAGGTGCACGAGGCCTCACCCCGATCCAGGGACACATGGTCTCACCCGGACCCAGGGACGCTTAGCCTCTCCCAGACCCAGGGGCACGTGGCCTCACCCGGGCCTAGGTGCACGAGGCCTCATCCGGATCCAGGGACACATGGTCTCACCCGGACCCAGGGACGCTTGGCCTCTCCCAGACCCAGGGCCACTTGGCCTCACCCGGGCCTAGGTGCACGAGGCCTCATCCGGATCCAGGGACGCATGGTCTCACCCGGACCCAGGGACGCTTGGCCTCTCCCAGACCCAGGGCCACTTGGGCTCACCCGGGCCTAGGTGCACGAGGCCTCACCCGGATCCTGGGACACATGGTCTCACCCGGACCCAGGGATGCTTGGCCTCTCCCAGACCCAGGGCCACTTGGGCTCACCCGGGCCTAGGTGCACGAGGCCTCACCCGGATCCAGGGACACATGGTCTCACCCGGACCCAGGGATGCTTGGCCTCTCCCCGACCCAGGGCCACTTGGGCTCACCCGGGCCTAGGTGCACGAGGCCTCACCCGGATCCAGGGACACACGGTCTCACCCAGACCCAGGAACGTTTGGCCACTCCCAGACCCAGGGCCACTTGGGCTCACACGGGCCTAGGTGCACGAGGCCTCACCCAGATCCAGGGACACATGGTCTCACCCGGACCCAGGGACGCTTGGCCTCTCCCAGACCCAGGGGCACGTGGCCTCACCCGGGCCTAGGTGCACGAGGCCTCATCCGGATCCAGGGACACATGGTCTCACCCGGACCCAGGGACGCTTGGCCTCTCCCCGACCCAGGGCCACTTGGGCTCACCCGGGCCTAGGTGCACGAGGCCTCATCCGGATCCAGGGACGCATGGTCTCACCCGGACCCAGGGACGCGTGGCCTCTCCCAGACCCAGGGCCACTTGGGCTCACCCGGGCCTAGGTGCACGAGGCCTCATCCGGATCCAGGGACGCATGGTCTCACCCGGACCCAGGGACGCTTGGCCTCTCCCAGACCCAGGGCCACTTGGGCTCACCCGGGCCTAGGTGCACGAGGCCTCACCCGGATCCTGGGACACCTGTTCTCACCCGGACCCAGGGACGCTTGGCCTCTCCCAGACCCAGGGCCACTTGGGCTCACCCGGGCCTAGGTGCACGAGGCCTCACCCGGGTCCAGGGACGCATGGTCTCACCCGGACCCAGGGACGCTTGGCCTCTCCCCGACCCAGGGCCACTTGGGCTCACCCGGGCCTAGGTGCACGAGGCCTCACCCAGATCCAGGGACACATGGTCTCACCCGGACCCAGGGACGCGTGGCCTCTCCCAGACCCAGGGCCACTTGGGCTCACCCGGGCCTAGGTGCACGAGGCCTCATCCGGATCCAGGGACGCATGGTCTCACCCGGACCCAGGGGCGCTTGGCCTCCCCCAGACCCAGGGCCACTTGGGCTCACCCGGGCCTAGGTGCACGAGGCCTCACCCAGATCCAGGGACACATGGTCTCACCCTGACCCAGGGGCGCTTGGCCTCCCCCAGACCCAGGGCCACTTGGGCTCACCCGGGCCTAGGTGCACGAGGCCTCACCCAGATCCAGGGACACATGGTCTCACCCGGACCCAGGGACGCTTAGCCTCTCCCAGACCCAGGGCCACTTGGGCTCACCCGGGCCTAGGTGCACGCGGCCTCACCCGGATCCAGGGACACATGGTCTCGCCTGGACCCAGGGGTGTGTGGGCTCTCCCAGACCCAGGGGCGCTTGGCCTCGCCCGGGCATGGGATCCAGCGTCATCCGGATCCAGGGGCACTTGGCCTCACCCGGACCCGGAGTCCGGCCTCACCTGGACCCAGGGGCATGTGGCCTCACCTAGACCCAGGGACGTGAGGCCTCACTTATACCCAGAGGCGTGTGACCACACCCGAGCCCAGAGGCGCGCAACCCCGCCCGCACCCGGGTCTCAGCGGGGCCCCGTCTTCCCGATCCCAATTCCTGCCGGTCAATCCCCCCTCAGCAATTCCCCTGGCCATCCTTCCAGAGCTCCAGTATGGCTGCTTCAGAACTCGTCGGGCGGCGGCTCGGCGAAGCTCCGGTGCACCCGGTGCATGGCGGTGGGCCAGTCTGGCGTCGCTGCGTCGGCCCTTGGGTCTGCATCGGTGGCTGGTCGCCGAGCATGCGCACCTGGCCGCTTCCGGGGCGTTGAGATTCTTGACGGACTCAGAGGTCAGCAAGCGCGGAGTCTCCCACCCCATGTTTCATAGGGGTTCGTCTGTCCGTGCTTGGCTGCCAGTGGAGCCGTCCCCTCAGCCGGAGACCGCCGGGGGATCTGCGCCGAGCACGTTCCAGGCCGCTGTTGTATCGCCTGAGCCTTAGTTCTTTTGTGTCGCCTGAGCCGTAGTTCTTAAAGTGTGGTCTTTGGGTCACCGGCATCAGCATCATCCCCCATACCCCTCTTTTATTCTAGTTGTAGAGCATCTACTCAGCCAGCCCTATGGTGGTCTTGGATGGTGTCTGCTCTGTTCTCTTGTCGTAGTCTCAAAGTTGTTGTGGTAGGCAACAATCAGGCTTCCGCCCTATGCCTCCATCTTGGTCCTCCTTTGTATAGTTAAGTCTTGATTGTTGTTGGTGTCACTGGGGGGGCGCTCTTTGTCTATAAAGGAAGAGTTGCTGTGCAGGAGACACGTTTATGGGCCGGGTCTTGGTGCAGCAAAGCTTTGGCGCTCACTGAATATTCCCGTTGAATGTGTCCCTTATGCACGTGGTTGAAATCTGGTGTCATCTCCCACAGACCACCAGATGCCCTCGTTTCTGGGTCTCCAATGGGGTGTAGATCAGCTACTGCCTTAGGCACTCAGCAAGGGTTACAGCAAAAACTGTAGTTTCTTCCTCCTGTCTGAGTGGCCCTGGAGCAGTCCGACTAGAACAGCAGATCATCTGGTCCGCTGCCAGAGGGCAGGCCACCCACATGCATAAGCCGTTGCTTGGGGCGCAGGTGTGCCTGCAAGATTTGCGGGGCAGGTCTTCAAAACGTGCGGGGCGGGTCCCAGGGCGGGGCGGGGTCTCAGGGCGCCCACAGGCCATGGTGCGGCGAGCCAAGATGGCTGTGAGTCTGGTCCTTCTGCCTTCCACGTATCTAAGTCCCCTCGTTCCGCACTCCAGCGCAGCAAACACTGATTGCTGGGCGCACCTCCGCAAGAGTCCCGCCTCTCCCCGCAGGCATCTGGGTCTCCCGGGGTTCGCCAGAAGATGGGTTTCAGGGTGATGGAGAGCCAATCTCCCCTAGGTTTGGAACAAAAGCCCCTCTCCCCCGCCACCAGCCAGACCCACGCACCTCCACACCTCATCCCCTCCGATTTCGCTGGGTGCGAGGCAACAGAACAGCCCCTAACCTCCGCCGCCATCTTTTTCATACTTCCCAATCTGTACCTCTTAATCCCTTCATTTCAGTCAACTCTACTGAAGTCTAGCGCCGCCGGGAGGTGCACGGAAAGGGCGCCCGGGCCTCCATCCAGTGCGCGGTGCGCGCGTCCCGCGGAACCAGGCGCGCGAGGGCCACGCGGCTGGGACGGGCGCTGGGCGGCCGCCGAGCTCCAGGCACCGCCATCGCCGCGTTCCGGACGTCGCCGCCGCGGCGTCCCCCCAATTTATACTTCTTAATCCCTTGAATTCAGTCAACTCTACTAAAGTCTAGCGCCGCCGGGAGGTGCACGGAGAGGGCGCCCGGGCCTCCGTCCGGTGCGCGGGGGCTGCGCGGCGGGGACGGGTGCTGGGAGGCCGCCGGGCTCCGGGCGCCGCCGCTGCGGCGGCGTCCCCAGCGTCCCGGGCCGGGTGGCCTGCGGGGGCGGCAGGGTTGCGAAAGTGAGTGAGTTTCCCAGGGTTTCGCCCGGAATGGGGTTCAGTGCAATCGGAGCCGGTGCTCAGTGCACTCCGGAGCCTTTATCTCCTTCCTGCCAGTGAACTCCGGCCAGGTCATCAGCCGCCCCCTCCTCTCCGGTTCCATCCTCCCCGCAGGCGCGTGTGCTCGTGTCTCCGCCCGTTTCTCCATACCTCAGGTTTTTACGGCTTCCCCGACTGTCCCCATGGCCTTCTCCTTCCCCCCAGCTGTGGGTATTTCAGTCCGCCAGCTCTCCTGTGGTTCTGGACGATGTCCGTTCTGACCTCTAGTTGTATTTTTGAAATTGTTGTGCCCGGCTGCAGGTTAGGTGTTTAACCTGTGCCGCCATCTTGGTTTCCCCCTAAGAAAGGATCTTAAAGGCAGCAAGAGAGACTCAGAAAGTTGCCTACAAGGGAGTTCCCATTAGACTATCACCTGATTTCTCAACAGAAACACTTCAGGCCAGAGGGAATTGGAATGAAGTATTCAAAGTAATGCAAGCAAGGTCCTGAATCCACGACTATTCTATTCAGCAAGGCTACCATTCAAAATTGAAGGCGAAATAAAGACCTCCCTGACAGGAAAAGACTAAAGGAGTACATTGTCACCAAACCAGCATTACAAGAAGTGTTACAGGGACTGCTATAAAAAGAAGAAATTCAGAGAGAGGAACATAGGCATAAAGAAAAAAAAATGACAATAAATAAGTATCTATCAATATAACCTTAAATGTAAATGGGTTAAATGCTCCAATGAAAAGACTTAGGGTAAGCTGAATGAATAAGAAAACATGACATATATATATATATATATATACATACATACACACACACACACACACACACACACACTGTCTACAAAAGACCTACCTCAGAACAAAAGACTCACACAGACTGAGAGTGAAGGGATGGAGAAAAATATTCCATGCAAATGAAAAGGGGAAAAAAGTTAGGGTAGCAATACTCATATTTGACCAAATAGACTTCAAAACAAAGCCCATAGCCTGAGAGGTGTGGCGCAGTTGGCTAAGCATCATCCCATGCAACAGGACATTGCCAGTTCAATTCCCAGTCAAGGGCACATGCCAGAGTTGCAGGCTTGATCCCCTGAGGATGCGTGTAGGAGGCAGCCTGATGTTTTGCTCTCACATGGATGTTTCTCTATCTCTCTCCCTCTACCTCCCTTGCTCTCACTCTAAATATCAATAAATTCTTTTTTTTAATATATACATATATTTTTTTTATTTCAGAGAAGAAGGGAGAGGGAAAGAGATAGAAACATTAATGATGAGAGAGAATCAGTGATTAGCTGTCTCCTGCACAACCCCCACTGAGGATCAAGCCTGAAACTTGGGCATGCGCTCTGACTGGGAATTGAACCCAACCACTGCCATGCCAGCTTTCCAATAAACAAAGGCCCTATCAAAAGACAAAAAAGGTCACTACATAATACTAAAGGGATCCATCCAATGAGAAAAATATAACCCTTATAAACATGTGCACCCAATATAAAAGCACCAAAATATAGTTTAAAAAACTCTGTGGATTTTAATGGAGAGAGGGACAACAATATAGTCACAGAAGGGAACTTTAATACTACACCCACACCACTGGATACATCTTCCATACAAAAAATCAACAAGGAAATATTAACCTACAGACTGCTTGCTATATTTTGGCTGCTGTTTTCAAAGTCACAGGTCTTTAAAAGTTTCAAATATTTATAAATTTGCTCTTTTAGTGCATCTTGAGGCCTTAAGAATAAGACATAATTGGGGTAAAAATACCAGAGAAATATATCTTTAAAGCTGTAGTTCTCCATTGTAGGTTAACAATACAATTAAAAGAAGTCTCTTTCTTCCTTCCTCCTTTCCTTTCCTTTCCTTCCTTCCTCCCTTCCCTTCCCTTCCCTTCCCTTCCCTTCCCTTCCCTTCCCTTCCCTTCCCTTCTTCCTTTCTTTCTCTCTCTCTCTCTCTCTCTCTCTCTCTCTCTCTCTCTCTCTCTCTCTCTCAATCTTCAGCTGAGGATATTTTTCCACTGATTTTTAGGGAGAGTGGAAGAAGATGAAAAGACAAAGAGAAACATTAATGTGAAAGAAACACATCAACTGGTTGCCTCCTGCACAAGCCCTGACCAGGGCCTGGGCTGGGGAGGAGCCTGCAACCAAGATACGTGCCCTTGACCGGAATTAAACCTGGGACCCTTTGGTCCGCAGGCTGACGCTCTATCCACTGACCCAAACCGGCTAGGGCAATAAGTAGATTTCTTAAACAAACGAGGTACAATTACCTAAAAGATAATAATAATTTTTTAAAAAGTATACCGCATAACTTGGACAAAAAGCAACTGATCTAAGGTCAGAATGGTCACCCACCTGTGGATTCTTCAATTTAGTAATAACTTTCCAAGCTTCATTGAGAATCTGAAGTCGATCACCCTCAGGAGGATCAGCCAAGGCCAAGTTTAACCCCAGTGAGCGAAAAAGAAGATGCTAAGAAAAACACAAAATCATTAAGTTACTGGAGATTTTCAATCGGAACAACTCAGGCTGTCACACTGAGCTCGCCTCAGGGCTCAGGGCTCATTGCCCAGGGCCTTTCTGAATCCTACCACAGACCTCACAAGGTAGACGGGAAGGGCAAGCAAGGAGCCAGGCTTGTATGGTCTAATTGTGGGCCTGATGTCCTGCTGGATGAGGCTTTTCATAAATAATGAGTCAAGATATATTTTTAGAGACATAAGACCCAAGTCTTTTCTAAAAACTTCACAGATTTAGGACTCCCAGGGCGACCAGATGCTCAGCAATTACACGTCTAACAATCCCGATCTCCACTCATCGTCCAGCATGTTCTTCAGACAGAGCCTCCCTTGATTTCCTGTTGGCCAAGCTGCCCTGACCCCAGACTTTCCCCTCAGAGGTACTGAGGCAACCCTGCTGCCCACCCTCCAGCCGAGCAGAGGCCAGGCCGTACCTTGGGGAAGCCGGCCTCACTGCACTCCTTGATCATGCCGATGAAATCGAGGGACCTGGTGGCGACGAACTCGGCCCGGAAAGCGGACATCACAGAATTCAACAGCAAGGCACTGCAAGACATGCATGCCCAATCACAGAGCCCCCTGAAGAAAGCCGCTTTAATTTTAGGGGCATATGTTGCCAGGAAGGATGACTGACAGCCCTTTCTTTAAGGTTGGAGGACAACCACATTAGAGTTAGAAGGCAACCTCTGGCAAGCATGGCAAACTCGCGGCCGGCGGGCCACATGCCTCGAGTTTGACATGCTTACGAAACTTCCACAGTGTCTGTGCATGCTGGAAACTTGATTGATGTTAAACTGACTGGATGGATGGATGGGAGGGTGGGTGGGTAGATGGCTGGAAGGACAGGTAAATAAGCAAGCAATCAAATCCACTGAAACAGAAGTACACTGAGCCTTCAAATAGACTGGTGCACTAAAACGAAACATTAAGTAACAATATCGATCCATGTTGTAAATATATATCCATTCACATCTTTTATGAAAATCCCTGCCTGGGACCTAGGGACACAGTGACTTAGAGGCATCTACGACCAAAAGGAGACAGGAATATGAGTTCATCCTGAGCCTACCAATTACCACAGCCCCAGGAGGAAAGGACTATTATTAAACCCCTTTTACAGAGAAGGAGACACTGTCACAGAGAGGTCAAGTAAGTAACCCAAGCTCACAAAGCTAGGAGAGTGGAGTCCGGCATCTGAAGCCTGACCTCCACGCTGTCCTACCCCTCTTGTGGCTCCCTTGCCCACATAAGCATGCCAAGCTCAAAAAAAGCAACCAACTCCATTTCCAACTCATGCCTTATTAATTTTAAAACACTTACTTATTTCCTAGTTTCTTGCATCGCTCCATCATCTCGGTTAGCAGATTCTAAAAATAAAGTTTTTAAACAATAAAAATCATCACGTGGGAGAACCTAAAGCAACACTTCTCACAAGAGATTTCCCAAGTAGCACTCTACGCCAGCCTCCTGTGCCTTCCCCATCTCCCTGCCCAGCAGCGACGAGGAGGGGGGAGAAAGTGCGCCCTGTGGCATTTCACGTGGGTGCAAATACAGTCTCACCAACTACCAACAGTGAGACCTTGGGTCAGTCAGCTGACTTCATTAGGTCTGGGCTTCCTCAGGCAGAGGTACAGGTGGTAGCACCCTCCCTGCAGGGCTACTGCAGGAGGTGAGGGAGGCATTGAGGGGCATACAGGACCATGACTCCCCACTGTCCTCCCCGCTCATGCGGTGCCAGTGGATTCTCAGTAAAACAAACACGGCCAGTGCCCGGTGCCCATCTGTCGCAGCTAGGGGCACTTAGCACCTGTGCTCTCACCACTCACAACCACCTGGAAGCAAGCTCCTCTTCTCCCATCTCACAGATGAGAAAGCGAGTGCTGGCCCAGGGGCACAGCTAGCTGCGCGGGCTGGCGGTGACTCAGCCGTCCTTCATCAAAGGCCATGCTCTTCACCAAATTTCCTCTCCACGAGTTCTGAAGCTTATTTTTTGCCCCAAATGAAAATTAATGCTTTACTCGTTGGTGTGCTATCGATAGCTCTAGAGCTATCTTAAGACAATTACGTATCTTTAAAAGAGCGCCTGTTTTTAAAAAAATCCATGGAAGAATTATTTGTCAGGTGGCGATTTGGGAAGGTTTTAAAAATGTTGGAGACATGAGTCGGTTTCAAGATGGCGGCAGGGGTGGACGGCTGGGGGGCTGAAGTGGAGTTCGAGGATGCGCCTGATGTGGAATTGTTGGAACCCGTGCTTAGCAACATTACCGAGCAGTGCAGCCTCAGATGGGTCTTCGTCAGGGGCAAAGGTGGCGTTGGCAAGACCACCTGCAGCTGCGGCCTAGCGGTCCAGCTATCCAAGGGGCGGGAGTGTTCTCATCATTTCTAGGGACCCAGCCCACAACATCTCCGATGCATTTGACCAGAAGTTCTTCAAGGTGCCCACCAAGGTCAAAGGCTATGACAAGCTCTTTGCCATGGAGACTGACCCAGCCTTGGAGTGGCAGAGCTGCCTGACGAGTCCTTCAAGGAGGACATGTTGAGCAAGAAGATGATGCAGGAGGCCGTGAGCGCCTTCCCAGGCACTGAAGAGGCCATGAGCTATGCAGAGGTCATGAGGCTGGTGAAAGGCATGAACTTCTCAGTGGTGGTGTTTGACACGGTGCCCACGGGCCACACTCTGAGGCTGCTCAACTTCCCCACCATCGTGGAGCGGGGCCTAGGTCACCTCATGCAGATCAAGAACCAGATCAGCCCCTTCATCTCACAGGTGTGCAACATGCTGGACCTAGGGGATATGAACGCAGACCAGCTGGCCTCCAAGCTGGAAGAGACGCTGCCTGTCATCAGCTGTCAGCGAGCAGTTCAAGGAACCTACGACTTTCATCTGTGTGTGCATCACTGAGTTCCTGTCTCCGTGAGACAGAGCGGCTAATCCAAGGGCTGGCCAAATGCAAGATCGACATGCACAACATCACTGTCAACCAACTTGTCTTCCCAGACCCTGAGAAGCCCTGCAGATGTGTGAGGCCCGCCATTAGGTCCAGCCCAAGTAACTGGCCCAGATGGAGGACGTGCATGAAGACTTCCACATTGTGAAGCTGCCTCTGCTTCCCCATGAGGTGCGGGGGGTGGACAAGGTCAACACCTTCTCTGCCCTCCTCCTGGGGCCCTACAAGCCGCCCAGCACCCAGTAGCACTGCTGCCAGCCCAGCGGCCACCATTTCCACCCACTTTCTACTCCACCGGGGCAGTTTGCACAAAGTCCCCCCATAGTACGGGGGGGAGGGGGTACTTGAGGTGGGAGGCGAGGAGGGGGTCTGTTCCCCCTGGTGGGGCTGGGGTGGCTGTAGCTATCCCTCACCTCTCCCACCTCTCATTTCTCAATAAAATGATCTTAAACAACAACAACAAAAAAAAAACACAACAAAATAATCGTCACGTTGGAGAACCTAAAGCAACACTTGTCCCCCAAGGACCAGAGCCCTACTGACAGGGGCACCCACCACGCACAGGTGCTGGGCTAAGCACCTCACATACCTTTCCCATTTCCTCTTCACAGCAGCCTTGTGAGGCCCATGTGAACTATACCGCCCCCTTCCCCCCCTCACAGCAAAGCAAGCCAGAGCTCAGAGAGGTCGAGCCACTCTCTAGTCGGTGGTGGAAATGAGACTTGTATTTAAGTCTGGCCCCAAAGTCCAAAAATGAAACAAATCTTCTTCGGTGCAATGCCACCCTTTCCATGTGTCCCTCTAGGTTGCCTGAATAATTAAGGTGGCAGCTGACTGTGGAGGAAGTGTTGGTATCACCACCCTCAAAACCCTGATTTTATTCATATTCCTGTCTCTCCCAACAAAAATCAGGCTGGGCCCAATTAGGGAATAAATTGTGATATCCCATTTATATGTTGAAGCCCTAGCCCCAAATGTGATGGTGTATGGAGATCAAGTTTTTAAGGAGGTATCGAATATCAGAAGGTCATAAGGGTGGGGTCCTAATCCAACAGAAGAAGAGGAAGGGACCAGGAAGGCACACGGACAGAGAAGACCCTGTGAGGACGCGTGAGAAGGTGGAGGGCTGTAAGCCAAGGGGAAAAGCCTCAACAGACACCAACCCTGCTGGGACCTTGATGCTGGACTTTAGCCTCCAGAATTGTGAGAAAATAAGTTTCTGTGTTTGAAGCCTCCCAGTCTGTACAGCAGCCTGCTGTGGTCAGAATGGCCATCTAACCCCAAGGTGCTGGCACTGGGAGGTGGAAGCTTTGAGCCGTGATCAGGCCATGAGGCTGGAGCCCTCCTAGGTAGGATTAGTGTGCTTATACACATGACCCAGGAAATCTCCTTTGTCCCCTCTGCCAGTTGGGACACAGGGACAACCAGGATGTGGACCCCCTCAGACACTTTCAGCCTCTTGACCGTGGATTTCCCTGCCTCCTGAACTGAGAAATCTACCTGTGTTGTTTATAGCCCACTCAACCTGTGGTACTTTGTGATTGCAGACTAAACAGACTAGGCAAACTGACACAAGCCAAACCAGTCACAGTGGTCTCATCCCCCGCCCCTCCCCCCCAGTGGTAGGTTCCAAGGAAAGATTTCCTTGGTCTTGAACAGAAAACCAAGAAACCGGAGACTCCCTTTTCTCTGCCTCTAGATGCAGCCATGTCTGGAGATGATGCGGCTCCTCTGCTATCTGGAGGCAGCAGAGCTGAGAGATGGACAGACCTGACTGGCCCAAAGCCTGCACTTGCTATTCAAGGGAACGCATGGAATTGTTTTTGTAGGGCCAGCTGGGTGTTTGTTCCTTGCAGCAAAAGCATTTCAGCAGAGGATAAAATAGTGCTACCACAAATGGCCTCCCTAGCCCACTCGCAGAACAATGACATTTGAAATGTCATTCTGGAAGCTCAGTATCAAAGTGGTTTTGTGCAAGGCTGAGCAAGAAACAGTGTGGAATTATCAGTGATATCCCCAGCCCACACAGACAACCACTCACTGAGCAACGTCAATGGGCCAGCCACCGTCCTAGGCACTGGGGACAGGGAAGTGAGGAAGTCAGTCAGACAGAAACCCTTGGCCTGTGTGTGCACTTGCGCGCATGCGCAGCATATGGATCAAGTATCTGGCCATTAAGACAAAACAAATGCTTAAAGTGTTCGCTTTTTATAAGACATGAACACATTAAAAATGCATCCAAGAATATAACTTTAAAAAAACAAAGGCTCTGTTGTCATAGAGCAGTGGTTCTCAACCTTCCTAACGCCGCGACCCTTTAATACAGTTCCTCATGTTGTGGTGACCCCCAACCATAAAACTATTTTCGTTGCTACTTCATAACTGTAATTTTGCTACTGTTATGAATTGTAATGTAAATATCTGTGTTTTCCAATGGTCTTAGGTGACCCCTGTGAAAGGGTCGTTCGACCCCCAAAGGGGTCGTGACCCACAGGTTGAGAACTGCTATCACAGAGGAATATTCATAAGTGTCTAGGGAGCCAGCTGTTATGGAGCTCAGGCAGGTCTGATAGAGGTTAATTTTTTTGTATCTGAAAGTAATAGGATTGATTATCTTTGGCAAGAACAAGACGTACAACAGTTCAAACCAGAATGAGATAAAAACCACTGAAAAACTTGCAAATCAGCACCCTAGGCTGCAAGACACACAGCAGAGCCAGAAGATTTATTAGGCCCCTACATTTTCTTTATGTACATATTTAATTTATAAAAATTATAAAAATAAGAAATGCTTATGGTCAAAAGTTCAAACAGTCCTATCGCGCAGCAGGTACAAAGCAAATGCTCACCTCCCAACTCCTACTTCCCAGGACTCCCCGGTGCTGATACTGTGGTGTTCACCTTTCTAAACCTTAGTCTGTGCCCTGGGAATATGTAGCTTTTGTTGTAAAACCACGAGGTTTGCCACTGTTGTTGCTGTTTTACAAATGTGAATCGTATTACACATACTGGGCTGCAACTTGCCTTTTTTACTCAAGTATCTAGCATGGGCCTGCTCCTCCCACATTAGTAAACTCAAATCTATCTCCTTATATTTAACTAGAGGCCAGGTGCATGAAATTCATGCACAGCAGGGGGTGTCCCTCAGCCCGGTCTGCACTCTCTCCAATCTGGGACCCCTCAGGGGATGTCCAACTGATCAGGCCTAAACCAGCAGTCAGACATCCCTCTCACAATCCAGGACCACTAGCTCCTAACCTCTCGCCTGCCTGCCAGCCTGATCGCCCCCTAACTGCCCTCCCCTGCCAGCCTGATCACCCACAACTGCCTTCCCCTGTCACGACCCGCCTCCTCCGCGTGAGGTGGCCATCTTGTGATGATGTGAGGGTGTGACGCCACCTAGGCTATTATTAGTATAGATGCCTGAGGAAGCCATACCACAAACATAACACTGCCGTTCAAGTTGCCCCTAATGGGTGGATTTTTTTTCGTTTTTTATTTTTGACCATTTACAGACTCATGAGAAATTGCAAAAATAGCTGAGGTCCTGGGTACTCATTATCCAGCTTTCCCATAGGCTACATCTCCAATGAATATAGTGTATTATTTAAGCCAGGACACTGACATTGCTGTAATAAGTTAATTAGACTGTGTCACCAGGGTTTGCATGCACTCATTATCTTGGGAGGAAGGCGTTGTCTTTGTGATATTTCATTTACATGGATTTGTTGAATCACCATTATATTGCAAATTTTAAGTATTTTTAAAGATTATCTGCAGATGAGGGTTATATACCTGATAGATCCTCCCTTCCCCCAACTGATGGACGGAGTATGACATAAATTGCACCTGCGGCCTGGACATTCCTGAGCACCTAACCAGGCACCTTATATGGACTATACATTGAACCACCAATCGGCACCTGCCAAATACCCTAAGCCCCCGATTCCTAAGTACCTAAGTGCCTAATCATGTGCCTTATATGAAACCACCAATCAGTTCGTGCCAAGTACCCTAAGCCCCATCCCTTCCCATTCCTCCCCTCAAAAGGCATCTTCACCCCTGCACGTGAGCTCTCTTCCTTTGCAAGGCAGCCCAGCGGGTCCTTCTCCTCTAATGAAGCCTGGAGTCCTGGTTTTCGGCCTCTGTCTCATCTTTCAATACCCACTTCAAAAGCAAAGGTAAGAAAAGTCAGTCAGGGCAGCACTGCACTTCTACTTTCTACATCAAAGTAACGCATAAGCAGCCCAGACTGCTCACAATGTGTGCTCTGCTTTTACTAAATAACCTTCCACCCCCATGCTTATGAATACTGCTTCCTGTGAAAGAGAAGTAAAAAATATGCACATTATCTTTTTGTTTTTATTTTTCTAACTAAAGCAGAAATGTAATGGGGGAAAAATCATGAACTAATCTTAACAGCTAATGTCCATTCCCCTAATTCAGAGTTAATATAGCTCATGTCTCAATAAAATAAATTACCTCAATGTGAATAAAATGAACTTATATACCCTAGGTATTAAAAGGAGAAAATTTTTCATGTTATTCTCTTTCTCTGGAGATTTTTTCCCTAATTTGTAAGAATGAAAAGAACACACTTGTGGGATATTCAATCAGGATGGCTAAGCAGGAAGCTCTATGCCCAGCTCCTCGCACAACCACACAAAATTCCAACTAAATTATACAACAACCATCCCTGAGAAGCAGCTGAAGACCAGCTGGACAGAACTCCTATGACTAAGGATATACAGAAGAACCACAGAGAGACTGGGAGGAAGGGTGGAGCCGTGGGAAGAGCAGAGCCCACAGCCCAGGGAGATGGTTAAGAGTAGGGGTAGCTCAGCTGCGAAACCTCCTCTGACGACCCCTCCTTCTGAAGGGCAGGTCCCATCCCCACACCGAAGTCCCATCCCAAAGCACTGGTGCCAGGAGAGAGTCCTCACCACATCTGGCTGTGAAAACCAGTAAAAACTGTATATGAGAAAGACAAAGGGTTGCGGGAGACTGAGACATGCACTTTTAATGGGCCAACACACAAACTCGCCCACTCTAAGGTCCAGGGCACGGAGAGTAGCTCAGAAAGCACATGGCACATACAGAGAAGCATGAATTCACTAACTCCAGGGTGAGGGCAGGAGGGGCACAAGTCAGGGAACTCTCTCCGGGGGCGGAAGCACTGGCAGCACCTCTGTTCCTTTGCTCAGCTCTCCTTTCATCTCGCCAGCCCGGCACAGGCATTACCCTGGCTAACAGCCTGGTGATTCACTAAGGCTCAACCCCAACCAACTAGCTCATCTGGCCAGCTTTGTGGGATTGGCCTCCACACAGCAGCTCATCTGCTAGTCTCAGCCATCCCTCACAGCCAGTCAACGGGAGGATCAAACCCACCTACAGAAATGCCAACAGAAATTGAGGCCTGAGTACAAGAGGAGGGTGCAAATAACCCACAAAAGGGACACCCCAGAACACCCAGCTCAGATAACCAGGGGGGCTGTGTCACCGGGCTCCACAGGACACCTTCTACATAAGGCCACTCTACCAAGACCTGGAGACATACAAAACCCTATATAACACATACAAACAAACACAGGGAGGCAGCTAAAATGAAGAGACAAAGAAATACAACTCAAATGAAAGAACAGGACAAAAATCTAGAAAAAGAACAAAATAGAGATAAACAATCTACCACATACAGAGTTCAAATCCTGGTTATAAGGATGCTAATGAACTTACGGGAAGAATAGATGAACTCAGTGAGAATTTCAGAGATAGAAATCATGCAAAAGGAAATAGAAACCATGAAAAAGAACTAGTGAAAAATGAAGATGACAATAACTGAAATGAAGAATGCAGTAGAGGGAATCAACAACAAATTAAATGAAGCAGAGGATCAAATCAGTGACCTGAAAGACACAACAGTGGAAAACACCCAATTGGAAGAGCAAAAAATTAAAATTTTAAAAAAAATTTTAAAAATCAACAACAGTTTAAGGGACCTCTTAGACAACATCAAGAACACCAACATTCATATCATAGAAGATGAGTGAGCAAGGGATTGAAAACTTATTTGAAGAAATAATGACTAAAAACTCCCCTAAACCTGGAAAAAGAAATAAAATAAATATCTAGGTAGCACAGAGTCCCAAAGATGAATCCAAAGAGGCCCAGAACAAAACACAGCATAATTAAAATGCCAAAGGTAAAAGACAAGGAGAGAATTTTAAAAGCAACAAGAGAAAAGCAGTTAGTTACCGACAAGGGAGCTCCCATGAGACTGTCAACAGAAACCATGCAGACCAGAAGAGAATGGCAAGAAATATTCAAAGTGATGAAAAGCACAGACCTATAATCAAGATTACTCTACCTGGCAAAGCTATCATTTAGAATTGAAGGACAAGAAAAAGCTAAAGGAGTTCACCACTAACTAGAATCGTTAAGGTATGTTAAAAGCATTTCTTTAAGTAGAAAAGAATAGACCAAAGAAATATGAGTAAAAATATATAAGCCCAGTTGGTGTGGTTCAGTTTGTTGAGCATCACGACCATGCACCAGGAGAGTGTCGGTTCAATTCCCGGTCAGGGCACATGCCTGGGTTGTAGGCTCAATCCCCAGTAAGGGAGATGAAGGTGGCAGCCGATCAATGTTTCTCTCTCATTGATGTTTTTATCTCTCTCCCTCTCCCTTCCTCACTCTGAAAAAAAATAAAAACACATTTTAAAATATATTTTATATTTAACATATACTGTTTTATGAAAAATATTTTTATATATGAAAAAAATTCGCACTGACAAAAGACACAGTAAAAGCAGTGGATTAATCAACCATAAAGCTAGTACAAAAGTAGAAAGATCATGTGTAATCTCAACAATAAATTAAGGGACACACACACTAAAAAAAGTAAAAAGAAAACATAATCATGGAGAAGGTGAGTAAAAATAGTAGTGACTTCAAAATGTGCTCGAACTTAAGGGACCATCAACTTAAAATAGACTGGCGTGGAAATAGCTTGGAATATTTGAAGCACATGAAAACCACAAATCACAAATCTACAAGAGATAAAGAAAATAATCCAAACATAACACTACAGAGAGTCATCAACACACAACAGAATAGAAAAGGAACAGAAAAGAACTACAAAAACAATAAAATAAAATAAAAAATAAAATACCTATCAATAATTACTTCAAATGTAAATAGGTTAAATGCTCCAATCAACAGACACAAAAAATAGTGTGGTTGAAGGCGGTGAGAGGGAGGGAGGAGTGCTAGGTGGCGGAGAGGGTCAATGGGGAAAAATGGGGGGTGGGGGGGGCATCTGTATCACTTTCAACAATAAAGATAATTTTTTCAAAACTATAAAGGGTGGCTCAATGGATTAAAAAAAACAAGACCCATGCTTATACTGCCTACATGAGACTCGCTTCATATTAATAGACAGACTGAAAATAAAGAGATGGAAAAGATATTTCACTGAAATAAAAATCTTTAAAAAGGTGGGGTAGCAATACTTATATCTGACAAATTAGACTTAAAACAAAGGCTGTAACAAGAGACAAAGAAGGGCATTTCACAATGATTAAGGGATCAATCCCAGAAGAGGATGTAATTCTTGTAAACATCTACACATCCACCATAGGAGCACTAGTTATATAAAGGGAGACATCTACAGTAATACAGTCACAGAGGGGACTTAGCATTCCTTTGACATCAATGGATAGATCATACAGATAGAAAATCAACAAGGAAACAGTGGCCTTAAATGACACTTTAGAGCAGATGAACTTAATTGATACTGACAGAACATTTCATCCCAAAGTATATACATTCAAGTCTACAGAAACATTTTTAAGGACAGACCACATGTCAGGCCACAAAACAAGTATCAGTTAATTTAATAAAACTAAAATCATTTCAAGGATCTTCTTCGATCACAGTAGTACAAAACTAGAAATCAATTACAAAAAGAAAATTGGAAAACACACAAACACATGGAGGCTAAATAAGATGTTACTAAACAATGAATGGGTTCACAAGGAGATCTCGGAGGATATCAAAAGATACCCTGAGTCACATGTAAATGAAAACACAACAGCCCCAAATCTATGGGACACAGGCAAAGCAATTCTAGGAGAGAAATTCATAGTAATACAGGCCTACCCCAAGAAACAAGGAAAATCCCAAACAACAAACAAAGCCCGAAGTGAGTAGAAGGGAAAAAAATCAAGATCAGAATGAAAATCAATGATCTGGAGTCTAAAGAAAATAACAGAAAAGATCAATGAAACCAAGAGCTGGTTCTTTGAAAAGATAAACAAGATTGACAAACCTTAAGCCAGTCATCAAGAAAAAAAGAAGAGGACCCAAATAAATAAAATCAGAAATGAAAGAGAGGTGACAAATGAATATCAAGGGAATATCAGAAAATACTATGAATATATGATAACCAATTAGACAACCTGGAAGAAATAGATAAATTACTAGAAACATGCAATTTTCTAAGACTGAATCAGGAAGAAATAGAATACCTGAACAGACTGGTAACAACTAACAAAATTGGAATGAGCCTCAAAAGATGGCGACCGGCAGGAAGGTAGGGAGAGAGAGAGTGTGAGTGAGGAACCCATAGAGAAGAGTTTAGACGTGTGCGGTGTGTGTGTGTATGAGCTAGGGTCAGTAAGATTCTGCAGGTCTTCCAAGGGGCTGCCTAACCGGGCAGTCCTAGACGGCGGAACCCGTGCACAAAGCAGACACTTCTCGGCGGATGGTGCAGACGCGGAGACCACGCCATCTTAAGAAACAGAGCTGCCTGAGACTTGGATCCTGGCTTCTGACACAAACCAGGACCCTGCAGCCACTGGGGACAGAGAACTGCTATCACAGCTTCAGACCAACAAACAACAAGAATCGAGACTTCCCGACAGATTTCCATGAGTCAAAGAGCCTATCCCCCCACCCTGCAGGCGCGCGGATAGCGCCATAGTAACTGATAGACCCGCCCCTCGCCCAAGCTGCAGAGCACCCTCAACCTCATAATAGCGCCAAAGTAACTGATAGACCCACCCCTCGCCCAAGCTGCAGAGCTTTGCACAGGGACAGTGCTCCCCCTTAGGGAACTTGGCGCGTGGGACAGAAGCAGCTCCCCTTCGGGGAATCTTAGAGCGCGCACAGAGGGGCTCCACTTTGGGGAATTTGGCACTCAGAACGGACTCCGCCCCCCTTTGGGGAGTCTGGAAGAGTGCACTGAGGCAGCTCACCTTCAGGAATTTGAGAGTGTGAGAAGCCCTAGCCGGTTTGGCTCAGTAGAGAGAGCACACACAGGACGCAGCTCCACTTCAGGGAATTTGGCACGCCGGACACAGCTGCCTGGGATCCCTGACTCACAGCACATTCATACTAAGAGCCAGTGACCCCAATTGTTGGTGCAGGCACACACAGGGACCCTGATTCTCAATGAGAAACTGCACAAGGCAACAGAGACTCTGACACTCGATTCTTGGTGCAGACACAGGGAAACTCTGACTCCTGGCACATGCTAAGGATCTCATTTTCAGCACATACCAACAGGGTGGTGCAGACAGGACCCCTGATTCTAAGTGTGCACACGAGACCACACGGAACACTGGGGACACTGACCCTGGGCAAGTCTGGTTCCCACCAACCAAAGGCAGCCACATGTCCTGGTGTCAGAGTACTTCAGTGAAACTCGGGTGGAGCGAAGTCCCCATAGCACACGGCCCAGGTCCACGCAAACGGATGCTTGAGTTTTCTGGTGATAGCCAGAATGGGGAAACGAAATAACTCTCAGAGGAAAGAAAATGTGGAGTCACCAAGAAAGGAAATTAGTGAAACTGAAGCTTGCAACATGACAGAAAAAGAGTTCAGAGTAATGGTCGTGGAATTTATACATCGGATGGATGAGAAAATCAACAACTTATGCAAGAATCAGGAAGAAATGAAAAGTGATATAGCTACAATCAAAAACACCATGGAAAGTTTCAACAGTAGACTACAAGAAGCAGAGGACCGAATTAGTGAGTTAGAAGATCAGGTACAGAAACAAGCTCAATCTGAACAGCAACTGGAGAAAAAAATTAAAAAGCAGGAGGAAAGCCTAAGGGAGCTTCGTGACAACATGAAACGAAGTAACATGCGTATAATAGGGCTGCCAGAAGGACAAGAAGAGCAGCAGGGATTAGAAAATCTGATTGAAGAAATAATGACAGAAAACTTCCCGGATATGGGAAAGATAAAATTACGCAAGTACAGAAAGTGCCAAGCAGGATCAACCCCAAAAGACCCACAAAAGACATGTCATAATTTCAAAGGCAAATATAAATGATGAAGAGAGAATCTTAAAGGCGGCAAGAGAGAGACAGAGAGTTACCTACAAAGGAACACCCATCAGATTGTCAAATGATTACTCAACAGAAACACAACAAGCTAGAAGTGAATGGAAGGAGGTATACAAAGTGTTGCAAAGCAAAGGACTGAATCCAAGAATACTATATCCAGCAAGACTATCAATCAAAATTGAAGGGGAAATCAGGAGATTCGCAGACAAAAAAAAAAGGCTCAGGGAGTTTATCAACCAAACCAGCAATGCAAGAAATGCTAAAGGGAATACTGTAAAAAGAAGAAATAAACAGGTAAGAAGGAATACAGACACAAAAATAGATATGACTACAAACAAATACCTTTCAGTAATAACTTTAAATGTAAATGGACTAAATGCTCCAATCAAAAGACATCGAGTGGCTGAATGGATAAAAAAACAAGACCCATATATATGCTGTCTACAAGAGACCCACCTCAGAACAAGAGACTCACACAGATTGAAAGTGAAGGGATGGAAAAATATCTTTCAGGCAAATGGAAATGAAAAAAAAGCTGGGGTAGCAATACTTATATTTGACAAAATAGACCTCAAAGTAAATGCCATAACAAGAGATAAGGAAGGCCACTTCATAACACTAAAGGGAGAAATCCAACAAGAAGAAATAATTCTGGTAAACATATACACACCCAATATAGGAGCACCCAAATACATAAAAAAAACTCCTGGAGGATATCAAGGGAGAGGTTAATACGAATACAATCATAGTAGGAGACTTTAATACCCCACTATCACCACTGGACAAATCCTCTAAACAAAAAATCAGCAAAGAAACAGCAATCCTAAATGACTCACTAGACCAGATCGAATTAATTGACATCTTCAGAACATTTCACCCCAAAGCCACAGAATACACATTCTTCTCAAGTGCACATGGGTCATTTTCAAAGATAGACCATATGCTGGGTCACAGGCAAAGTCTCTTCAAATTCAAAAAGATAGAAATTATATCAAGCGTCTTCTCAGATCACAGTGTCATAAAACTGGAAATCAACTACAATAAATACAATCCAAAGAAATCAAACACATGGAGACTAAACAGCATGCTACTAAACAAGGACTGGGTCACCAGAGAGATCAAGGAGGAAATAAAAAACATCATGGCAACAAATGACAATGAAAACACAACAATCCAAAATCTATGGGACACAGCGAAAGCAGTCTTGAGAGGGAAGTTCATAGCTCTACAAGCCTATTGCAAAAAACAAGAAACAACGGTAATAAATTACCTAACCCTACAACTCAAAGAGCTAGAAAAAGAGCAGCAAGAAAAGCCCAGTGTAACCAGAAGGAAGGAAATAACAAAGATCAGAGCGGAGATAAATGACATAGAGACCAAAGAAACAATACAAAAGATCAACAAAACCAAGAGCTGGTTCTTTGAAAGGATAAACAAGATTGATGGACCTCTAGCCAGGCTCACCAAGAAGCAAAGAGAGAGGACCCAAATAAACAAAATCAGAAATGAAAGAGGTGAAATAACAACAGACCCTGCTGAGATACCAAGGATTGTTACAAAATACTACGAACAACTCTATTCCAACAAACTGGACAACCTGGAGGAAATGGACATATTCCTAGAAAAATATAACCTTCCAAAAATCAATCAGGAAGAATCTAAACAGCTTAATAGGCCAGTAACTATGGACAAAATTGAAGCAGTCATCAAAAAGCTTCCGGCAAACAAAAGCCCGGGGCCTGACGGCTTCACAGGAGAGTTTTACCAAACATTCAAGGAAGAACTAAAACCTGTCCTCCTCAGACTATTCCAAAAAATTCAAGAGTAAGGAACACTTCCAAACTCCTTCTATGAAGCCAGCATCACCCTAATACCAAAACCAGATAAAGATAACACAATGAAAGAGAATTACAGACCAATATCACTCATGAACATAGACGCCAAAATCCTCAACAAAATTCTAGCAAATCGGCTCCAGCAGTACATCAGAAAGATCATACACCAGGAATGCAAGGATGGTACAATATCCGCAAATCAATAAACGTGATACATCACATAAAGAAACTGAGAAATAAAAATTACATAGTCATATCAATTGATGCAGAAAAAGCATTTGACAAAATCCAACACCATTTCTTGATAAAAACTCTCAACAGGTGGGAATAGAAGACTCATACCTCAACATAATAAAAGCTATATATGATAAAGCCACAGCAACCATCATACTCAATGGACAAAAACTAAATAAAAACATTTCCCCTAAGAACAGGAACAAGACAGGGATGCCCACTCTCACCACTCCCGTTTGACATAGTACTGGAAGTATTAGCCATTGCAATTAGACAAGAAGAAGAAATAAAAGGCATCCAAATTGGAAAAGAACAAGTAAAGCTGTCTTTATTTGCAGACGACATGATATTGTACATAAAAAATCCGAAAGACTCCGTCAAAAAACTCATAGACTTAATTAATGAATTTGGCAATGTAGCAGGATATAAAATTAACGCCAAGAAATGTATGGCCTTTCTATACACCAATAGTGAACTTACAGACAGAGAGACTAAAAAGGCAATCCCATTTACCATCGCATCAAAAAAATTAAGATACCTAGGAATAAACTTAACTAAGGAGGTAAAACACCTATACACGGAAAACTACAGGACACTGAAAAAAGAGATAGAGGAAGACGTAAACAGATGGAAGAACATACCATGTTCATGGATTGGTAGAATCAACATCATTAAAATGTCCATACTACCCAAAGCAATCTATAGATTCAATGCACTCCCCATTAAAATACCAACGGCATATTTCACAGACCTTGAAAGTACTCTCCAAAAATTAATCTGGAATAAAAAAAGACCCCGAATAGCCACAGCAATCCTGAGAAAGAAGAATAAAGTAGGAGGGATCTCAATACCAGATTTCAAGCTGTATTACAAAGCCACGGTTCTCAAAACAGCCTGGTACTGGCACAAGAACAGACATATAGATCAATGGAACAGAATAGAGAATCCAGATATTAACCCAAACCACTATGCTCAATTAATATTTGACAAAGGAGGCATGAACATACAATGGAATAAAGACAGTCTCTTCAATAAATGGTGTTGGGAAAACTGGACAGATACATGCAAAAAAATGAAGCTAGATCACCAACTTATGCCATACACAAAAATAAACTCAAAATGGATACAGGACTTAAACATAAGACGGGAAACCATAAAAATACTAGAGGAATCCACAGGCAGCAAAATCTCAGACATATGCCAAAAGAACTTCTTCACTGACACTGCCCCTAGGGCAATGGAAGCTAAAGAGAAAATTAACAAATGGGACTACATCAAAATAAAAAGTTTTTTTTACAGCAAAAGAAACCATCAACAAAACAACAAGAAAGCCCACTGCATAGGAGAACATATTTGCAAATGCTATCACTGATAAAGGTTTAATCTCCAACATCTACAGGAAGCTTATACAACTTAATAAAAGGAAGATAAATGATCCAATAAAAAAATGGACAACGGGCCTAAATAGAATCTTTTCAAAACAAGATAGAAGGAAGGCCAAGAGACACATGAAAACATGCTCAAGGTCACTAATTATCCGAGAGATGCAAATCAAAACAACAATGAGGTACCATCTCACACCTGTCAGAATGGCTATCATCAACAAATCAACAAACGACAAGTGTTGGCGAGGATGCGGAGAAAAAGGAACCCTCGTGCACTGCAGGTGGGAATGCAGACTGGTGCAGCCACTGTGGAGAACAGTATGGAGTTTCCTCAAAAAACTGAAAATGGAACTCCCATTTGACCCAGTAATCCCACTCCTAGGAATATATCCTAAGAAACTGGGAACACCAATAAGAAAGGATATATGCACCCCTATGTTCATAGCAGCACAATTCACCATAGCTAAGATTTGGAAACAGCCTAGGTGCCCATCAGCAGATGACTGGATCAGAAAACTGTGGTACATCTACACAATGGAATATTATGCTGCCATAAAAAAGAAGGAATTGTTACCATTTGCAGCAACCTGGATGGAATTGGAGAACATTATGCTGAGTGAAATAAGCCAGTCAATGAAAGAAAAATACCACATGATCTCACTCATTTATCAATAATAAAGAACATTATAAACTTGAACAAAAAGATAGATACAGAGGCAGTAAAGCATCAAATAGTCTGTCAAATAGTTTGGCCTCTGCTTTATCCGGATGGTTGTAAACAGAGACGAGATTCAGGCCCAGCACCCAAGTTCCAGAGCCCACATCTGGACACTAGGCCACGCTACACTCAGGACATGCACAGCAGTGTGTACAGCCTCCTGTATTCATTCAGCACTGTACTGTGAACACCCTTAAGCAAGGAGAGACAGATCTTCTGCATGAGTCACTACCATTTAAAAGGGTCCATCGCATCCCACCAAATTCATCGTCACTGTGTTCTTTCATTCCATCAGGGGCCTTGCATCTGCAAGTCTTCTCCACTGGCTTATGACCTAGTCTGTACATTAGTATTTTGTTTCCTTCTTTTTCATAGAATGTACGCTTCTGCCCTTGTTTACCTAAGTACTTGCTCACACGATACAGGCCTCACTTTAGAAGCCATCGGTATCACTGTCTCCTGAAATATGTACTCAACAGTCTGGATTTAGAGTTGAGTCAATAAAGGATAGATGGTCAATAAAGTATATACTTCGCTTGAAACTCCTTTCCCTTTTCTGCCCACATGATTCAGACAGAAAGGCCCACAGTTTCTCACGGGGAAACCTAAGACTATTTCCCTTAGCTTAATTTAAGTATGGTGGACAAGAGGGCCTCAGACAGGGGGGACCCACCTGCCTCCCAGGAAGCCACTCCCTAACCTAATGGGAGACACTGAAAGTTAGCCTTTCCCTTTATCTCATGGGTTTTTACCTCTCGCATGACTTGTAGTTGCTGTAAGTCTCCTCACTTTTGAATGATGCCATTTAAACTTCTGGTCAAGCTTGTCATTTATTGAATACAACAAGGATGCCATCTCCCAGGGACATCAGACAGACCTGGACTTAGCAAAACCCCTCTTCCCTGCATGCAGCTCCTTCCCCTTTTGCTGCTGCTCCTCTGTCAGATGGGGAGAGCCTCTGGGCCTTGGGATTGGCAGGACTACGCCCCTTAAAAACAGGGAGCAGCCACAAAAAGATAAAGACCTTTGTCTACTCATCCTTTGTAAGATTACAAAGAGGTTCCCTCTCTCTAAAGGGGAAACAATACCCTTGTAATTAACTAGTAATTAATAACAAAAGCAGCAAAGGAAAGACCAGACATTCTATGCATGTTCCCTAAAACATGGGCAGGGATCCAACAAAGAGTAGACAGACGCATGCCCCAAAAATAGGATGACAGAGGGACCGTACTTGCCTGTCAGTCACACCTGGAGCAGAAGCCACTGGGAAAGTCCACGCAAGCACGGGAAGATCTGGGACACTAATCCCAAGTTCACTCTCTTGGCTTCCGTTGGCACGCTTGGCTCATGGTCCTGCTTGGCTTCCTGGTATTCTCCCGCGTGGCCCACAGCCATGCAGACCTCCACACACAAAGGACTGATGGACTGCAACTAGCCTGGTGCTGAACTGAACCCGGCTCCAACATGGAGAGGACACCCGGGACACTGGCTCTGATTTAGCTCTAAAACCCCAGCCATACTTCTTCTAGGACTGGACTAGGGGAAATGGGACTCTGAATACCCAGGGGTGTAATTCCACAAAAAATAAAGCTTTCTACTAGATCACATCCTCCTGTACGAGTCTCAGAAAATTCCTTTTCTTGATACTGCAAGGACTCTATCCCCAGCAGTAACCAGGGGAGGCGAGACACGTTCTCTGATAACACACCTATGCATGTACGTGTGTGGGTTGTGTACTGGTCCAATCATTTCTATGTGATATTCTTAAGAGTGGTATTGCTTAGTCAGTTACATCCTTTTTCTTTAGGGCTGCCAATGTGGTTTGCAGTGTCTGGGGAAAGGCAGGTATACTTGAATTTTGATTTGTACTATGTATCCTTGTTCTGAAGAAAAGGCCCCTTTTTCTCTTTCCCACCACAGAATAAACTTTCCCCTGGATTTATGTGCAGTTACACCACTTTTTAGCTGTGTGACCATCTGTAAGTACTGGCCTCTCTGAACTTCCACACACCCATCTCAGGGTTGTAACAAGACAATTAGGAAAAGTGCTGCGTGCTGACCAGCCGGCAGGGGTGAGCCCTCTACAATGAAAGGGCCCTATTTACCCTACGGGGCCCACGGATGCAGAGGTCATTCCACAGAACTGCGGAGAGAGGAGCCCAGCACTGCCCCTCAATGTGACCTTCACACCGACGCGCATGCACTTACCTCAGGGGCACGGTAGGAAATGCACTGGAAGATCCAGTCCATGGCAGGTGAGTACAAGGGGAGGTAGGATGAGAGCTCCACCCCTTGCACTGCCAGATGGTTCTGTACTGTGTCCCCATGAATCTACAGGAGACCAAAGGCACACTGAGACACGAGGGAAAGGAGCAGGAGAAACAGCCCATGTAGCTCACGACTGCATGTGGGTGACCCTGACAGAAATGGCCTGGTTTTCCAGGGCTTTTTCCCAAAGCTAGAAAAACAAGCAAAGCTTTCCATGTCGCTAAGCTGAGCTGCTCTGGAAATGTGCGCTGCACAAAGCAGGAGCCCGAGAAGACGGAGCCGAGGCGTTAGAGAGCAAGTCTGATCCACTGCAGAAGCCTCCTGTCAACAATGCACACCAGCTCTCTCTGCCTGGTCAGTGCCATCAACACGTTCCAGTGGCCTGTGCTAGAGGCCAGTGTGATTTCCAGGGTTCACACATCTAAAGAGCATTAAGCAACCTCAATTGGCAGAGCAACTGCGACATCAATTAGCTGTTCTGATGGTGTTCTCCTACCTGTTTGAATGTGAGGAGGAAGTCAAAAAAGTTCTTATTTAGACTTTCTTTCAGATGTGGGGCTACTTCCATTCCCACCTGCAGACAAACAAAATGAAAGGACCCTGGCTATGGTAAAACAGGCCACAAATAATATACACAGTATGGTGTCATTTTTGTAAATAAAAAATATACACACAGATATTATTATATACAGGCAGAGAGAAGCCCAGAAAGATCATTTTTATTCTTTTTTATTTACCTGTTTTCTTACTCAAATAAACATATATCATTTTCATTAAAAAGCAACAGCTCTTCTATTTTTTTAAATATATTTTTATTGATTTCAGAGAGGAAGGAAGAGGGAGAGAGATAGAAGTATCAATGGTGAGAGGGAATCACTGATTGGCTGCCTCTAGCACACCCACTACTGGTGATCAAGCCCGCAACCCAGGCTTGTACCCTTGACCGGAATCAAACCTGGGACCCTTCAGTCCACAGGCTGACGCTCTATCCATTGAGCCAAACCGGCTAGGGCTCACAGAGCTCTTTTTAATAAATAAGGGACAATATTTGCAGTAATCATCTTTGCAGATTCCCAGATGTAATGAATGTATTTCTGAACAGATGGCCAGGAGGACAAATCAATATAGCACTAAGGAGGAATGTACTTCAAGGTTGTGGGTACAATTTTCTCTTCCTCTCTGAAAGGTGATAAACACACATGGATTATGGTATGCAAGAGAGTCAACTGAGACTTCACTGTTGCATTCTTAAAATATATGAATTCATTCTTTGCTATAATCCATTGGTTCCTATGTTCATTGTTAAGAAAAGACTAGCATTTCCAGCTGAAAGAATTTGCTACCAGAGAGAAGGTGCCAGAGGCCTGAGGCTGAGTGAAAGTGTGCAGTCTGAGCTATGGAGGGAGCTCACGTGCTTAAAACAAAGCGAAGCATCAAAATGTCCCTTGTGCTGCTCAAACACTTGCTGGCTTCAGCACAAAATCAACTTCGCAAGGAAAGTTGCTTTTCTGGGGCCTGGTTTTTTCCAACAGGGACAGATTTTTGCTACTCTCCTCACTCCCCAGAAGCTCCAAGATTAACTAACAGTAGTGAGGATTCCTACTGTAGATGGCTGTGAGGAATTCCTGAGAAGGATTATGCAACTCACGGGTGTTAAATTCCAAGGGCAGCTCTATGGCTGTCAGATCCAGTTCTACTATGTTTGGATTCCATTGTCTTTCCTTCCACTTAATTATATCTGAGAAAGAAAATAATCATCTGTCCTGTGACAGAAAACACAGGCCCAGTGGGCAAGCAGTGGCATGGGCTGGAAGGGCGGGATCACACTTTCAGATCAGGAGCTTGGGGCAGAGCAGGACCCGGCCACCCTGAGTTCCAGGGAGGAGTACCGGATGAGTGACCCAAGATGGTTCACTGTGAATCAGCCAGGAGACTCACTAGAACTACAACTACCGGGAAAAGGGACTCCGTTCTACGGGGGTTCCTACATTGAACGATGAAAGCCTAAAGCTGCTATGGGTCACCGTGTAGAAATAGCAGCCTCGGAATACAGTCAGTCCAGAGGAAAACGGAGCAAAGGGAGACAGAGAGCATGGATCTTGGCAATGCTCTAAGGCCCTGGACCTAGCCACACCCACACTATCCCGAGGCTCTTCAGACCAATCTCTTTTTGCTTAGAGTAGTATCAACTGGATTTTTGTCACTTGCAAACTCTAAGAATTCTTACTAATGTGCACTGTCTCATTCTTTCTGTCAAAAATTTTTAGCAACTCTTCAATCAGGGGAATTAATGCACGGGCTGGTGGTGAGGAAAGGGGCCACATGCTGACCTGACTAGTCAGAGAAGGCCTGCATGGCGGCCTTGCAAACTCGAAACCTAAAGTGACCACAAAGGGGGATCTGAAATGAAAACTTTTTAATTAAAAGCAGTTTATGGTGGGGAGTCATGTCCTCGGCCAGTATCTATCTTAACTGAGCCTGTTGTTGTTATCTATGATAACATACTTTTGGAATAATGTTAGGGTAACGTGTAACTTCCCTTCTTTCCGGATTCCTCAGGGCACAACTGATGGTCCAGAGCAGAGACCTCAAACCCCCTCATTGTTAAACTGTTGCCTGTTAACTACCCTGCACCCACCTATGTCAGAGGTACATGTCTATCATTTTCCTTTTTGTCCAATCCCAGAGGTTTGCTGTTTTGCTTTCTCCTGCCTCCCTAACCTATCACCAATGGAATTCATGTAACCCATTTACAGCTCCTCCTTTGACCACAATTTATAAAAATAGGTGAAAACCACCATTCTCCAGAGCATTAGCTCAATGCCTTGAGATTCTGCTTCTGGGCAACTGTTGACAGTTCGGCTAAAATAAACTCATAACAGTTCTTTACAGGTTTGAATGTTTCTTAGTTAGCACTGGATTGCTAAAATGATTTCAATAGATACAGTACATTTCATCACCATTCTTCCTGGGACGGGTCTGCAATCTCACAAGAATAAACTCAAACTGAATTAAAGACTTAAATATTAAACTCAAAACTATAAAAACCCCAGAAGAAAACATAGGCAATAAAATCTCAGATGTTTCTCATAGCACTATTTTTTCTGATATGTCTCCTCAGGCAAAGGGAAACAAAAGAAAAAAATAAACAAATGGGACTACATCAAACTAAAGAGTTTTTGCAGAGCAAAGGAAACCATCAACAAAATGAAAGACAACCCACTGAATGGGAGAACATGTTCGCCGATATACCTGGTAAGGGCTTAGTATCCAAAATTTATAAAGAATTTAAAAAACTCAACACCAAAAAACAATCCAATTAAAAAATGGGTCAAGGACCTGAACAGACACTTCTCCGAAAAGGACATACACATGGCCAGTGGATATATAAAAGATGCTCAATGTCACTATCATCAGAGAGATGCATATTAAAACCACAATGAGACATCACATCTGTCAGAACAGCTCCCAGCAACAAAGCAACAAAGCAACAGACAAGTGCTGGCCAGGACGCAGAGAAAAGGGAGCCCTCGTGCACTGCTGGTGGGAGTGCAGACTGGTGCAGCCACTGTGGGAAGAGGTATGGAGTTTCCTCAAAACATTAAAAATGGAACTGCCTTATGACCCAGCAATTCCACTTCTAGGAATTTATCTGAAGAACCCAAAACACTAGTTCAAAAGGATACTAGTGTGCACCCTGTGTTCACGGCAGCATTATTTACAGCAGCCAAGGTTCAGACACAGCCCAAGTGCCCACCAGGAGATGAGCAGATAAAGTGGCTGTGGGACATTCACAGGAGGGATACTACTCTGCCATGCAATGGAAGGAAATTTTATCCTCTGTGACAGCACGGATGCACCTGGAGAACAGTATGCTAAGTGAAATAAGCATCAGAGAAAGACAAGCACCACATGATCTCACTCATATGTGGAATCTATGAACAAACTGAGCTAACAAGCAAAACAGAGACACTCGTAGAGTGCAGGCAGACAGCCCTGGTGGGCGGGGGAGGAGGGGAAGGGTTGAGAAAAAAAACAAGTAGAGGAACTCATGGACAGGAACAAGTGTGGTGACTGTGGGGGTGAGGGAGTGGGTGGAGGTGGAAGAGGGGGGATAAGTATGACTGGGAAAAAAGAAAACAGAAGCCCATGCCAACACTGAAGGAGACGGGAGGCTGCCACCTTTGGGAGCGCAGCCATTGAGGGCCTACCCGGCACAGATAGGCCCTGGCGTACACCGACACCAGCGGGTCTCCGATCCCTCGAATCATGCAGGTCAGGCGGGGCAGACATTCTGAGATACCCCTGTCAGAAGCAAAAGAAGGCAGCATTACACCCCACAGGAGAGCTCCCTGGGCTCTCATTTTTAAAATAAAGACAAAGCCAAACTCCCCAAATTCAGGGAGAGGAAGTCAGGTTTTAGAAACGAAGGTCAAACTGTCAGTTTTCTAAGGCTCTGTACCAACAGCCTTTCTCTCACTCATGATTCATTTGTTCGTTGGTTTCTTTCATCTTTACCATTTCCAAGTGCGGGAGTCTAACCTTCACTTTTTTTCCTGCTGAGGTCACATGTATTTTACTATTTTACCAGTTTTTGTCCTCCAATTATTTCCTGTGGATGGGTACCCCTGATCTCCATATTCTCACCATTATCTACAGGGGTGGGAAAAATGAGGTTTACAATTGTAATACAAATAAATAATACAATAATGAACAAGTCATAAGAATAATCTCTTATTTTGCATACTCACAACTGTAATCCTCCTTTCGTCCACTCCAGTATATTCCTTAGCACTGACTGGCCGTCTGGGACCCTGCTCCCTCCCAGCACCTGACCCCGCACGTCGGCTGGCGCCAGCAGCCCCCAGCATGGGAACTGTGCAGTATTTATTTCTCCTGCAACACGGGACTGACTCCCTCTGCCTGGGGCACTACCTTACACCAACTGGTGAAGCAAAATAACTGCTCCTTCCACACCAGTGTTGTCCCCAGACAACCCGGGCACCCCTAGATCCCATCAAGCATGGCTGGTACACTAGATTCTAAGCCCACTGCTGTGGAGCCCCGAGTCGGCCCACATCGGGGAGTTTACTACCTACATGCTACCCAACAGGACTCTGGGTCTCCCAGCAGCTCTGTGACTGCCCTCAAAACAATGGCCGCGGTGACCCAGAGCAGCCTGGAGCTCCGGGACGAAGGCTCCGCTCCTGGCGTGGTCTTCACCACCCGCCTCGATGGCAGGGCGTGGAGGCACCGCCTGCCATGCTGCTCTGTGGTGCATGCAGCTCGCACGCTGCCCAGGACCCTGCTCACAGAGGAGGGAGCTGAGGGCAGACGCCACACAAGGTGCTTAAGCCACACAGACCGCAATGGCCGACCAGGACTCATCTCCAGCCGAGCTGAGGGCGAGCGAGCCACTCAACCACCTCTCCCAGCTCGAGCTCATTTATCAGTAAAACGAAGAGGAAATGGTACCTCTGCTCCATTCAGTTTTCATTTGGATAAAATAAGAAAGTTCATGGAAGATTTGCCTCTAGGTAACCAAATAAGAACAGCAATTATGACATTGCCATGGGGAGGGGGAGCTGATTCATTGGAAATGTTATGGTTCTGTACATTTAGGAAGAGCCTTACATTTTGGAGAGGAACTTGTTACACTTCAGGATGGAGGCTTCCACATAACTACAAAAGCATTCTGTTAAGACATTTACAGACAGCACGCTCCCCACGGGGAGAAATAACTATTTATGAGCAGAACTAAGTGTGTCTTCAGAAGAGGGAGCCACATGGCTCTCAACAATCAGAGAAGTAAGTGAGCTAGTGGCTTGTGGCATTCGTATTTGGTTTTCAAGGTTTTATACCTATTTAAAACAAAATTTGAAAAATGTTACATGCTGATTCATGGGTGCACGCTGAAATTCAAACCCGGTGTTGAGCATTTCCAATGAGGATTTACAGAGAAAACCTGATCGGCAGATAACTAAGATTCAGTGTGTGTTATCAGCCCAATTCTCTGTTCTCAATACTGGCATCTGTGCGGGGATGCTTGACCCTCTCAAATTCGTGGAACCAGAGGAAACACTTGAAAACAAACCATTTAAATGGAAAGAGTTAATGTGGGGGTGTCCCTCACTGGAAACAAGAGCCTGGTGCACGGCACCGAGGTCAAAGGAAAAACCGGAAAACTGCCAGAGGAGAGCCAGGGTCCCAAGGCTTCTCTAGAATGTGGCGGGCCTGTGCTCAGGCGGCCACCACGCGGGGCCAACTTCTCACCACGATGTCAGGGTTTCTATTCATGGTGCAACGCTTCCCGCCTCTTTAAAATCATCAGACAAAGGATACAATCTTGGAATGAGCTCCCTGATGGAAGCAATCTTGAAAAACCAGTTTAAGCACGTTTCTCTGGCCGTGTCGTTTACATTCTCTGGAGAGAAGTTCCCTGCAATACAAAAGTGATACCCATTAGCCTTCCTAACCCTCAGGATCTGTGACAGCTGCTGGGAGTCCTGGGACGGGAAAGCTAGCGGAGCAGAAAGGGGGGGCTGCCTCGTTCTTCTAGCCTTTCCATCCACAGAGTCTGCATTAGGAAAACAACTGGTGACAACGGGTGCTATCCTCAGGGCCAGGTGCTACTTCGAGCACTCAGCTCACTAAACCCCCAGCAGCCTCCGAAGGATGGGCCTTTACCATCAGCCTTCCTGGGAGCAGAGAAATCCAGCAACCCGCCCAAGGCACAGAGCAAGCAGAGGTAAGCGCTGGAATTCAACTCAGGCAGTCGGCTCCACGGCCGACATGCTTAGCCACTGCTCTAATACTAGTCTTGGTATACCCACCAGTAACACCACGATACTGTAAGAATTCCAGAAGCTTTAGGAACCTGCAACTGTAACATGAAATGTGACCAAAGCCCTTGCTCCAAATAGCACATAGGCCAGACCTGAGGTGGATCCTCTGAGCGCCTTGATCAGGGGAGAAAGCAGCCACTTAGGCTCCAGCTCAGCACTGCCCTCAGACTTGAGTCACTTGTGGCAAAATTGCCAGTTTCTCCTGTTTTCTCTTCCTCTCCAGTGGCAGAACTCTCACTTTTCTGCTGGGCAAACAGCCATGCTTGCAGCTAGGTGTGGCCATGTGCCCAAGTTCTTGTCCCAGGCCATCAACAGAAGTGCAACCTCTAGGAAACAGCTGTATAAAAAGGGGCTTGACCTTCACTCCATCCCTCCTGCTGGCTGGAATGCAGGTGTAATGGCTGGAACCTCCATAACCAGGAGTGCAACAGAGAGAAGTCAGGATCCCTGGTCCCGGGGCTAGCTGCCCCCTAGCCCTGGCCTTCTCGATGTTATTTTGAACTTCCAGGCATAATGACACCCAATACTAATGCTGCAAATACATCTTAAAAAGGAGTGGAAGAAAGTACAGAAATATGAAAAATAAATAGACAGACAACGCCAACACCTCAGCAACGCCAACACCACTAGCTGCCTCTGCACGCAACGTCTCCTCCTAAGTGGTTTCTGTACAGGTGGGAGCCTGGCCACACCCCTGGATGTGCTGTATGTTCAGAATTCTAGCAAAAAGGGAGGAGGTAATTACTTCAGAACACAGCAAAGGAACGTTGGCTGTCTGGCTCTCATCTTGTGCCGTGAGTCAGTTTTGCCCCTGGTTCTACTTTCTGCTGCAATTCAGGGAATCAAATTCCTGTGGAATCAGCAAGATCAACCTCTGGGCACATTAGTCATACACAACTGCCGATATTTTGGAATTGCAATCTCAAGTGTTAACCTATTTTGGATACCCTCACATGCTTCATTCATTCCTGAGTTATTGTTCCATTTCCATTGGGAAGGGAAGTTACCATTTTCCCTTACCTGGCTTGAATCTGTGCACAAAAAACATTTTTTCAAGTTCCAAGAGATCCAGACAAGAAAACTTAATAATCATTCTGAAATTCCTCTGTCAATGTTGCCTTGTGGAAATGGAGAGGGGTTCTTTTCCTTCATACGGCCGAACAATGTGACTTGAAACCCCAAAGCAAAAGTCAGTCTCTGAGGCCGTCGCACGTCCCAGTGGTGGGAACTGAGGTTCAGCCCAGGGTACACATATTGACTGCAGCTCTATAATAACCTGCTTACCAGCTCAAGAAAAGATTTAGAAGTTTTATGTTATGTAAGACTTTATCACATTACAGCAAAGTAAATGTTATGTTCCTTTATAGCTTTACTTTATTTAAGGCAAATTTTGTTTTTGTTTTTTAAATATTTTTTTATTGATTTCAGAGAGGAAGGAAGAGTGAGATAGAAATATCCATGAGAGAGAATCATGGATCGGCTGCCTCCTCTAAGTCCCCCACTGGGGATCAAGCCCACAACCTGGGCATGTGCCCTTGACCGAAATTGAACCGGGGACCTTTCAGTTCGCAGGCAAATATTCTATCCACCGAGCCAAACCAGCTGGGGCAAGGCAAATGTTTTAAGAACCAACGGAAGGTAGGGCTCTTGGCTCTGGGGAGGTCACAGTACATCAGACAGGCTCTGTCCTCACGACACTTACCTCCCAGTGACGGAAGAAACATAATGAACAGGGAACAGAACAACCAAGAAAATAACACCCAATAACAGTCACCATGATGAATGGTATGAAACCAGGTACTGAACCCGAGAAACTTGTGGGGAGGGGCATTAGATGGGGGCCAGAGAAGGCTCCTGCAGAGGAGTCATCTGAGCTGAGCCCTGATGACAAGGAGCCAGCATGCCTAGATGTGGAGAAAATGCATTTGCAGGAAGAAGAAACAGCAAATACACAGGCCCTGAAGTAGCAATGACTTCTGACATGATCAAAGAACAGGAAGTCAGCCAACGGGGCAAGGAGAGAGGCAGGCACCACAAGCCAGGCTACACGGGTGGCGACCTCAGAGAGGAGTTTGAGTGTTTCTCTAAGTGCTACGAAAGCTCCCGAAGAGTTTTAAGTGGAGGGATGACATGACGTGAGTTATACTGTAGCATCTGGCTGCCACATGGGGAATGAATTCAGAATTTGGAATTTCATTCAGAACAGACTTTGATGTGACAAAGAGCAGAGGATTTTCCTTCGAGTTCCCACTTGTTTTCCTCACAGTGCTTTTTCTAACCCTGACTTTTTTTGGCTACTTTAGGAGGAGGGAGGAAACCAACGAGTCTGTCACTTGCCAAGTCTCTGCAGTAGCAGTGAGGCTTCTACGCAATGTCATCTCAGCAGGCACCAGGCAGGCCAGGTGAGTTCAAGGCCCTGCTTATCCAGCTGTGGCCCACGTCAACCATGGGGAAAACCGAAGATGGGAATGAATGCTCACGACTGATGACAAGAACCACAATAAACCTAATTATTTCTCCCAAGATGAAAATAACATTTTATCAGAGCAGATAACCTCTTCACATATATGCTGAATTAGAAGTAATGAGAAAAATGAATGCCTTTACATCTAATATAGTAGCTAACCTTTCCATGGCCCAAACGATGCTGTGTCTTTCTAAACTCAAAAGAGCTCCTAAAGGTAAAGGCTCAGAAATGAAACCCATCAGCCAGAACTTGATTCAAACAGGAAAATGAGCACACACGCCACCAGCCTTCTCTCTACACTTCCTTTCTTCAGGAAGAATTCTGCTCAGTGGGTTTCAAAAGTTTCCTTCATAATTATTGTAAAGAGTCACGTCCCAGAGATTATTAACATTTTTGCGCAAGGTTTATCTCTTTCCCTTTCAAGTTCTTGGAGAACACATGCAGATGAAGATTTTAACTAAGAGGGGGGAAAAAAGAAGAAACTATTTTCAAAAAAACAAAAGCCTGAATTACACTGCTCAAAGTGAAAAAATAACAGAAGGTATTTTGGGGAAAGAAGAATTTTAATGATAAAAGTGCTAATTAATAACTTTGACAAGGACTAGAAGTGAATATGAAAATCTGCTTTTTTATCTTGAACTTTTATAGTTTACTTAGGGAGTTAAGTTACTAGTAATTTTTCTTACTTAGCTCTAAAATGTTGTTTGTATAGTTAAAGAAATTGGAAGAAAAAATTATTACAGTACATGCAAACTCGAATGTTTCTGGGGGCCAGGCAGATGATCCTATATCATAAACAGGTAATATGCAAATTGAACATCACTCTAACACACAAGATAGCTGTCCCCATGTGCTCAAAGATGGCTGTCCCCATCTGGACACAAGATGGCCGACAGGAGAGCGCAGTTGGGGGCGATCAAGCCTGCAGGGGAGGGCAGCTGGGGGCAATCAGGCCAGCAGGGGAGGGCAGTTAGGGGTGACTAGGCTGGCAGAGGAGGGCAGTTGGGAGCAACCAAGCCTATAGGGGAGGGCAGTTAGGGGTACCCGGGCCGGCAGAGGATGGAGTTGAGGGCGACCAGGCCTGCAGAAGAGGACAGTTGGGGGGGACCAGGCCTGCAGGGAAGGGCAGTTTGGGGGAACCAGGCCTGTAGGGGAGGGCAGTTGGGGGAGACCAGGCCTGCAGGGGAGGGCAATTGACTTGAAACCCCAGGCCAGCAGAGGAGAGCAGTTAGGGGCCACCAGGCCTGCAGAGAAGGGCAATTGGGGGAAACCAGGCCTGCAGGGGAGGGCAGTTGGGGGGGACCAGGCCTGCAGAGGAGGGCTGTTGGGGGCAACCAGGCCTGCAGGGGAGGGCAGATGGGGGTAACCAGGCCTGCAGAGAAGGGCAGTTGGGGGCGACCAGGCCTGCAGGGGAGGGCAGTTAGGGATGACCAGGCCAGCAGGGGAGGGCAATTAGGGGCAATCGGGCCGGCAGGGGAGGGCAGTTATAGATGATCAGGCTGGCAAGGGAGGGCAGTTAGGGGTAACTGGGTCAGCAGGTGAGGCAGTTGCAGGTGACCAGGCTGGCTGGGGAGGACAGGACAGTTAGGGGCGACCAGGCCGGCAGGGGAGGACAGTTAGGGGTGACCAGGCTGGCAGGGTAGGGCAGTTAGGCGTTGATCAGGCTGGCAGGCAGAAGCACTTAGGGGCGATCAGGCAGGCAGGTAGGCGAGTGGTTGGGAGCCAGCAGTCCTGGATTGTGAGAGGGATGTCCGATTGCCAGTTTAGGCCCAATCCCGGGGATCACGCCTAAACGGGCAGTTGGACATCCCTCAAGGGGTCCCAGATTGGAGAGGTGCAGGCTGGGCTGAGGGACACATACATCCCCGTGCACAAATTTCGTGCACCGGGCCTCTAGTCTATATAATAAAAGCCTAAGCGACTGTTATGGCAGAACGACCAGAACAACCAGTCACTATGATGCGTACTGACCACCAGGGGGCAGATGCTCAACGCAGGAGCTGCCCCCTTGTGGTCAGTGCATTCCCACAGCGGGA
The DNA here is from genome assembly GCF_027574615.1 of Eptesicus fuscus. NCBI lineage: Eukaryota > Metazoa > Chordata > Mammalia > Chiroptera > Vespertilionidae > Eptesicus > Eptesicus fuscus. The sequence continues at coordinate 102,204 of NC_072476.1, read as the reverse complement.
GCGCCGCTCAGCCAGAAGCCAGGTTCACCGCTGGTGAGCGCAGCGGCAGTGGCAGGAGCCTCTCCTGCCTCCGTGGCAGTGCTAAGGTGCAGCGAGCAGGCGGGCAGTAGGGAGCGAGGGGTTAGGACCCTGGACCGTGAGAGGGATGTCCTACTGCTGGCTTAGATCCCCACAGACATCTCCTGAGGGGACCCGGAACACTAGAGGATGCAGGCCAGGTTGGGAGGACACCCCCTGCCCCCAGTGCACAAATTTTGTGCACCAGGCCTCTAGTACATTTTTAAACAGTTAGGGAAACTTCAGTAGGTGGTAGTAGAACCTGTATCAAAGAACATTAAACAAACTACTACTGTTGCAACCAAGGAAACACCGATGGGTTACTTCTGCCTGTGGCACAGCGTATGGCGAGCAAGCTGGCAGCATAGAAAAAGCACCTGCATTTCCCACCCCTAAAGCTGGCAGAGAAGGCCTCTCCAGTTGGGGACCTCCAGCCTCTCAATCTGGAGAAAACTAGCACATGGAGGAGCTGTCAGAAACATCACAGAGTTGGGAAGGTCTAGAGCAGTCCAGTTCAATGGAGTCCAATCGAAATCCATGTGAGCCAAAGGATAAATCAAAAAGGTAATCAAAAAGGCAAAATTTATACTTGATTAATCCAATTCATCCAAATACCATTTCGACATATAATCCGTATTTAAATAATTATTAGTGAGTAGCTTCTGGTCTGTTATTTGTATGAAGTTTCTGAAATTCACTGTATTTTTAATATTCATAGCACAGCTCAGCTGGACTGGCCAGATCTCAAGTGCTCAGAAACCGCACGCGATGGCCACACCAGACAGTGCAGGACTAGCACCTCAGCAAATTGGCAGTGGCTGTGGGCAAGTCCCTGACTACTTCACAATGGGCCTGCCCATCTGAATGAGACCAAAGCATTCGTAAGAGCTCCTGTGGCCCTAAAGGTCTGTAGGGTTCTGTCTCTTTATGAAACATAACTATACTAAATAGTTTTTCAAATACAAATAGATACACAGATGAAGGAAAGAAATAAAGAAAGAACAAATGAATGAAGAGGTCAGATAATGGGTCACTGTTGCCATCATCTGGTTGGAGCAGGAAGAGGTAAAGTGAGAGGAGAGAACACCTGGCCCAGCATGTGGGCAAGAGCGTTACTTACAGGTGCCAGACACCTGAAGAGAGGGACAAGGAGCTGCTAGTGCGAGTTTATCGTCACCACTTATATGACCAAAGAAATTTATAGTCTACTCCCATTACAACCTCCTGAGAATTTGAAAATGATTAGCAATACAGTTAAGACACATATCACTTGGGCAAAGACTGTATAGGCAAAGCATCTGCCACTGATTTACTTGACACTGTTCTTTAATACAAAGTTGGTTTTTTAAAGCAGTTTGCTTCTTAGGAAAGATATGTAGAAAAAGTATTAAAATGTCAAACAGCAGAGGAATTTAAGTGGATGTAAAAGTTCAGATAACCTAAATGCAAACACCTTATCATTCTTACGCAAATACTCACCCAAATTCCCAGCCAGGCTGTTTGAAACCCTTCTGATGTCATCAGAAGACAGATGAGAACCCTGTAAAGATGGTCTTGTACTTCTAACACACCGACAATAACACAGGTGGTGCCAGGTCTCACTAAGTCCCGACCTCATATACGTCTACTCCTGACTCCAGGGCAGAACAGAGCCCGTGCAGCAGCTATGACGTTACCTGGAAGTACGCTGTGGTCGCCTACACACATGGAGAAGATGCGCTCATACACGAGGTTTCCTGGGAAGAAAAGACATCGTCAAGCTCTTCAGAGTAAATGTTAATCAGCCTTGGCTTGCCCTAACCTGTTTGGCTCAGTGGATAGAGCATCGGCCTTCGGACTCAAGGGTCCCAGGTTCGATTCCGGTCAAGGGCATGTACCTTGATTGTGGGCACATACCCAGTAGGGGGTGTGCAGGAGGCCGCTGATGGATGTTTCTCTCTCATCGATGTTTCTAACTCTCTATCCCTCTCCCTTCCTCTCTGTAAAAAAATCAATAAAATATATTTTTTAAAAATCAGCCTTGGCTCATGGAGACAGGGATGGCTGCGGACAAACCTGAACTTGTGATGATATCCTGCCACCTAGGGGACAAAAGTTAAGCCACATTTCTTTGCTTTTGTTTCTAATACTAGAGGCCCGGTGCACGAAATTCGTGCACGGAGTGGGATTGTCCCTCAGCCCAACCTGTACCCTCTCCAATATGGGACCCCTCAAGAGATGTCCGACTGTCCATTTAGGCCCGATCGGGCCTAAACGAGCAGTCGGACATCCCTCTCACAATCCAGGACTGCTGGCTCCCAACTGCTTGCCTGCCTGCCTTCCTGATTGCCCCTAACCGCTTCTGCCTGCCTCTCACAATCCAGGACTGCTGGCTCCCAACTGCTTGCCTGCCTGCCTTCCTGATTGCCCCTAACCACTTCTGCCTGCCAGCCTGATAACCCCCTAACCACTCTGCTGCCAGCCTGTTTGCCCCCAACTTCCCTCCTCTGCTGGCCTGGTCACCCCTAACTGCCCTCTCCTGCAGGGTTGATCACCTCCAACTGCCCTCCCTTGCAGGCCAGGTGCCTCCCAACTGCCCTCTCCTGCTAGCCATCTTGTGGTGGCGATCCTGTGTCCACATGGGGGCAGGATCTTTGACCACATGGGGGCAGCTATAGTGTGTGTTGCAGTGATGATCAATCTGCAGATTACTCTTTTATTAGATAGGATAGAGGCCTGGTACAGGGGTGGGGGCCAGCTGGTTTGCCCTGAAGGGTCTCCCTGATCAGGGTGGGGTACCCTTGGGGCATGGGGCGGCCTGAGCGAGGGGCCTGTGGTGGTTTGCAGGCCGGCCACGCCCCCTGACAATGCAAGCGGAGGCCCTGGTATCTGGAATTTATTTTCCTTCTACAATTGAAACTTTGTAGCCTGGAGCAGAGCCAAGCCTGGGGCTCCCTCCGAGGCTCGAAGCCATTTGTGTTGGGGTTATAATTGAAACTTTGTTTCCTTAAGTGGGTGGGCCCGGCCAGGGTGTGTGGAAAGCTTTGCTTCCCCTGTTGCCGGCGGCAACCCTGGCCTGCTCTCTCAAGTTCCATTCTGCCGCCATTTGTTTGAATTTGTTTACCTTCTATAATTGAAACTTTGTAGCTTGAGTGGAGGCTTAGGCCTGGCAAAGGTAGGCAGAAAGCTTGGCTTCCTCTGTTACCTAGGAAACCTTGCTCTCTGGGGCTGTAGCCATCTTGGTTTGGGTTAATTTGCATGCTTGCTCTGATTGGATGGTGGGTGTGGCTTGTGGGCGTGGCTTGTGGGTGTGTCGGAGGTATGGTCAATTTGCATATTTGTCTATTATTATATAGGATAAGAAGGGCTTTTACTTTCTGTGACAGGCAGATGAGTGATCATGCTCCCCTTCGAGTCTGAACTGGAACAGAGGGTCCTAGCGGCCTCAGGTGCCTCCCATCACTCCAGAGAACGGTCCCCTCATACTCGACAAGAGGCTGCACTGGGCAGCCTGTAGGAAGAACCCAGCACTGACCCATTTTGCTCGGCCTACCACACGATGGCCCACAGGTGTTTTAACATTTTTGAATTAGGTGCCAACATGTAATAATTAGAATTCACACGAAAACCCAGATTGCCTCCTTCTTCGCATACAACGTGCCCCTTCAGGAGAAAAGTCCGCTAGGACAGGTGAGCAGCTGCCCTGCAATGGCACGCAGACCACCCCAAAGTGTGCCGCCTCCATTCCATCTCCCATCGCAGCTGCTGCATCCTTTATGGGACCTGCCTGGGCCCAGAGAATCAGAATCTGAGATTCAACTGGAAGTTCTCCAAGGGAAGAGGTTTGTGTCTGTTCCACCCAAATATATTCCTAGTACCCAAGCTGGTGCCTCGCACAGTCACAAATACTCGACTCTGCTGTTGCAGCTCAAAAGCAGCCATAGACAGTATGTAAACAAATGGATGTGCTTGTGCTCCAATAAAACTTTATTTACAAAACAAGTAAATAAAGGACTTGGGCTACAGGCCGACCCCTAACGTAGCACAGAAAGCTTTGCTTATTCCATGCTTGGCTTTTAGAAAATGCTATCAATATTCAAGGGATAAAATTTACAGTTCTATTCATTTTCCGGACCGTCCCAAATCACTTTTTATGTCAAAAATATTTCCCTGTGCTCACACGTTTCTTTTTCACTCCATAACTCCATCATTCAGGGCAATAAAGAACCACATCCCTGTCCATCCATAGAAAAAGTCAAGAAAGTTTTTAGGACCATTTATGGTCAAACAGCATGAGATCAAATGACATCATTAAGCAAGGACAAAATGCTGGGTGACAGGAGGGAAGCCTCTCCAGCGGGGACTACTTACACCACAACCCTACAGACACCGCTGAGCATGCAGAAAAGAATATTTTGGCAAGTGAGGACTAGGAGTATGAGTTTTTGTAACCTTGCTAGAGAATTTTTACACATGCTCACATACGAGAGCCACAGATGCGGGCAGGAACCATCTTTATTTCAAACGTGCCTGGGGATGGCAACCTCTGCAGCAGCAGCAGCAGCAGCAAGCCTTCCTCTGCTGCCTGAGCCAGGGGTTCTCACTCGGGGTGGAGCACCAGAGCACGGAGGGCATGCGAACACAGGCAGAGCCTCTGCTCATGCTCAGAGGACCCGAGATAATGGTCGGGTGCAGCCTGAGGCTCCCAGGTGTGCGGCCAGGATGAGAACCCCAGCTCCAAACCCCTGCTTCAGTTCAGAAGAGCCCAGGAAGCCTGCGAGCACCCCCACTCCTCAGAGCCACCCGCCTTAGTCCTCCTGACAGAAGTGCCCGGTCTGTGCAGCCTCACCCGGTGCAGCGAGTGGTTGTCTCTGTGACAGCCCAGAGCCAGGCAGGGGCCTGCATGCAGTTTCCTTGGGGCTGTCACAGTGAGCCCTGCTGGATGCTGCCAATTTCTCACCTCCCACGGCACACAGAGCAGCCTGGAGAGCACCAAGCGCCTCCGCTCCCTCGGCGAAGCTCGCCGCCTCTCTGAAACCGCCACCAGGTGTGATTTCACCTCCGCATTCTCAGGGGACTTCAACAGCAAAATCATTCTGGCCAAACAAGTCTGGTGAATTGCTTTTCTTTACTAAGCCAGTGGACAACTAACTACTTTTGAGAAATAATGCCCCATCCTCAATATATTTCCTTTCCTGCTCCACTTTCTAAAGATCAAGGGCACTAAAATACCTCCAGTGACGATGACAGTAGCTGATGCTTTCTGAGCACTGACTGTGCCAGGCACTATTCCAACACTTTACACCAAGCATGTCAAACGGCCACATGTGGCCCAAAATGATTATTTTTACGGTCCAGCCAATATAAAGGTATGTAAGAAACATTTTAATAAAAATTTCGTAACTTAATTTTTACAGTATCCAATTATACATAATTATTAATAACAAACTACAAGATTTGTTAATGACTGATTACATAATCATGTTGCATTCATTTCCCTTACGCGCCTTACACACAGGCACACCATTTCTCTCCACTAATACCAGCAGGGAATATTTTAGCAGCCAATTGCCACATCATTAGTCTTGTACTGACCTGTTTGGTGTGCGCAACAGGAAATATTTCGCTTTTGGAGAACAAGAAAAATAAGTTTATTTGCGTTACGTTTATTAATTTGTGTAGTTATTCAGTGCCTGGTAAGTTAATGTTCAAGAGAAAATATTAATTTTTATTAAAATGTCTCATTATTTTATGTTAACAATGACTCATTTATTTCAGCCCTTTGTATTCAGCATGTCTCTATCGAAATAAATCTACGTTTCTATGAAAATGGAAGCTTTTTTTTTTGCGACCCACATACAATTACACTTATTTGGCCCGTGTTAACCTTGGAGTCTGACATGCTTGGTTTACACTGATCCTGCCAGAAAGCAATTATAAGAGGAACAAGTGTATATGCTTTCTAGGCCTTCTCTCATCTAATTCTCTCCAGAAATTCCCTGGGACAGGTCTATCACGCCCATTTTACAGGTAAAGAAACAAAGTCAAGTTCTGTAGCAATGAGACAAGGAATGTGGGTCGACTCGTGCCTAGCTCTGAGCTCAGGACCTCTGTGAGAGCCAGCCCGTGCCTTCATGCTCAGATGCATGGATGACCCATGTCCCTGCCCCATGCCCCTGCCCAGCATGGTGCTCCAGCCTCAGGCAGGCCTGGCCACCACCACAGAACACCGCCCTGGCCTGGTCAGGCGCCTCCTGTGGAGCAGATGTGCGAGATGGCCCGCAGCATTCCGAGTCCCACCCAACAAGGCGAGTCCTGCTGTAAGGAGGGAGCAGCTCAGCAGCCCCAAAGCCTACGTCTCCTCAGCACCTGCCTCAGAAATGCCGTTCACAGCAGGCCCGAAGTCCCCGGGACGGGTGTGGAGCAGAGGGAAGGAGGTGCTCGTCTGAATAAACTCTGAATGGGAGCACATTCCCGCAGCTCAAAGTTCCCAAAGGCAGCGGGAGTGTTGCCCACAGCTCCTCTCTGTCACCTCACTACTCCCACTACCCTCAGGGGGTCCCACCTTTACTCATTTCTTGGGTGTCCTTCTGATATTTCTCCAAGCAAATATAAGTGATTATGTGCAAGAAACAAAACTGGCTCTATTGTTGGTCTGCATCCTGACTCTCCCCCATGGTGATGCGGCCCGGGGACCCTTCCGCCTCTGCAGAGCAGACCCTCGTTCTAGGGGCCTCCTGTGTCTCAGGGAACAGGTATCCCCTGGGGATGGCCTCCCAGGTTGTTCCAATCTCCTGCTGCTGCCACAGGATAAACTCCCGGAGGTGAAATCACTGGGTCAAAGGCATACCTTTTGTAATTTTCAGAGAGCAAATTCCCTCCAGCACCAAGTACATGAAAATCAAACAGGTGCTCTGACAGCAGAGAGAACTCACTACCCTGTGGCCTGGGGCCACGGGACTTCTGTGACTCAGGTTTCTCACCTGTGAGATGGGATTATTCCAGACCCTACCTCATAGGCCTGTATGAAGACAATGTGACTTAGTATTTCTAAAGCACCTAGAAGAGTCAGGCACCAATCATCATTGTCAGCTCCTGGCCCAACCAGGACAGCGGGCACCGGCTCTGCCCCGGCTTGTTGAGCTGGGACTGGGGAAGGCAGCGTGGCTGGCAGGATGACAGCCAAGCTTCTCACGAGGTTAATGCCTGGATCTGGCCCGGCTGGCAGGCTGGAGTCTACCTCACCAGGGATGCTGACTCATGCAAAAGGAACTTGCAGGAGACCAGTGAAGGAACCAGGAGGCCAAAGTGCTCATTCACCACGAGAAACAGGACTCTCAGGAGGACCCGGCAGCCGTCAACCTGTCTCCCTGACCGGTGCCCTCACCCCCTGGGACAAGCTGTTTCCAGGACAACTGGAAGCCCAAGGAGTGTAGGAGTTGGTATCTATTGTGAGCCTAATGCAACCATCCATTCCGGGTCATCCTCCCCATCTCCACCCCTTCCTGGGCCCACACGACCCCCATTTTCCACCTGAAGTGCTACAATGGCTCCCTAGCTGGGCTCCCTACCCATCCTTGCTCTACAGTCTAGCCTCAGCACGGCAGCCACAGGGAGGTCATTAGAACTCAAACCAGGCGGTATCCCAGCCCTGCCTAACACTCCTATGGCTCCTCGTCCTCAGGTTCAAAGCCCAAGTCCTCCAATGGCCTCCACGATGCGCCAGGATCTATGGCCCTGTGAGCTCCTGCCCCTCCCTGCTGCTCACCCCACCTCAGCGCCCTGGCCTCCCTCCCAGCCATGCTCCCACCCAGGGGCTTTGCACCAGCTATTCCTTGGCCTAACCTGGGCCTGCACACCCACCCCACAGAACATGTGGTTCCTCTCTCTCCTCCTTCAGCTATGAACCCACCTATCAATTCTTAGCGAGGCCCCTCTGCCCACACTACTGAAAGTGTAGCCTCCCGCCCCTTGCCCATTCCCTTCATCCCCCTCACCTGACTCTCCCTCTCTTCCTCCACAGAACTGACTGCCCTCTACCACACAATAGGCTGACTGACTTGTTCTGCAAACCGTCTTTCCCTGGCACAGGAGCCCAGGAGGCCGCAGTTTTTGTCCCTTATTTGCTGATGCAGCCTCAGTGCCTAGTGCAGCCGGACAATGGCTCTCTGCACCTGACGAAGTCGGTCTGTCAGTTGGGACATAACTTCTTTTAAAGGTTTTTTAATTCTCACCTGAGGATGTGCCCACTGATTTTCAGAGAGAGGGGGAAAGGAGAGACAGAGAGAGAGAAACATCGATGTGAAAGTAACAAAGATTGGTTGCCTCTGGTATGCACCCCCACTAAGGATCAAACCCACAATCTAGGTATGTGCCCTGAGTGGGAATCGAACCCATGACCTTATGGTACAAAGACGACACCAGCCTGGAATCTGCACGTGTCACACCCCAGATACCAAGCATGGCTCAGGGACTGCCATGTGATCCATGCCAGGCCAATGAGAGAATTCTGGGACTTGGGTTGGAATGCTCAGAAAAAATTCCTTCTCTGTCTTGGTACTGTGGGCAGTTAGCAGACACTGAGGCCACCTGGGAGAGTTGGAGAATGAAGCCGACCTCAGGAAAAGTGCTAGAAAAAGCATGGTCCTGAAGAAACAAAGTATTTGACTTCCCAAATCCAGCTGTACCTGAAGCCAGAAACTCCCTCTGGATTGTTCAAACTAGACCAATAAATACGCCCTATCGCCAAGACCAGTCTGAGCCAGGTTTTCTATCACCTGTCCAGGCTAATATGTTCAGGTCCCTGGTCTCCTGTGCAGAGCTACATGTGTCTGGCTGAGATTTGTTTTCTGCCACTTTCGATCTCTCAATGGGTAACAAACAGCCCCCAGTCCTTCCTTAGGGAGACAGTGGTGTCTCTGCTCTGACTGCCTGTGCTTGCTCTCAGGCCACTCTGCTTGCTAGTTCTGGTGGGCACTGCACTTCCCTGCATCTGGCACAGACTGAACGGCTGCCTGGTTTGGGCAAACTGCTAACAGCATGATGCTCTGCCACTAACCACTGCCCGCAGCACAGAGGCCCGTTTCTCCGAGGGGGTTTGGGTCATCCTTAGTCCAGGCCTCTCTGCTGGGCTCCCACAGATCACTCTACCTGAAGGAGCACATAGGAAACCTCAAAATAGCTGCAGCATCTCTGGGGGAGGATGTGGCCAGAACTAAGGATTCTCTGGGACACACGGGGGAGATCTAGGAAGCTGAAGTGAAGAAGTTAGACCTGGATGTGGGGCACAGGGGAAAAGATGCTCAGGTTTCCAGCTCAGGCAATGAGCTGAGCTCCGTGGTGCTGCCACTTCCTCAGGTAGAAGCAGCCTAAGGGGAGGGAAGGGCTGGAAGAGGTGCGAGTGCAGTTCTGACAGAGGGCCAGAGGCCTCAAAGGGCGGTGGATGGAGCTGGGGTAGACGGCCTGTGAGCTTGCCCTGCTCCCCTCACTGTATGTGCCTCTTAGAAGGTTAGGGAAACACACAGTCTAAGAGTCTTTCAAAAACAGCGCCTGGTTAATGAGCAGGGGTGTGAGGAGGTCTCCTCCGTGATTTGCCTCATTACTTAAACCACGGCAGAACCTAATTTGAAGCAACTCCACTATTGAACTTTTGGCAAAAACCAGCAAACCAAAAAAAAAATACATATCTCCTAGATCTAAGATGAATATGACTAGTACTTACCAAAGGTATCAAGTATGTCCGTGATGAGGACAAACTTGCTTGGGTAGAAGTGAATGACACTTGTGTCCGAAAGAAGCTTTGAGCACTAGGAAAAGAGAAGGAGAGAAAACTCACTGTCATGTCTGATGGCTGCAACACTCCGGCCTGGAAATTTAACCATTTCTACAAACAAGCACAGGCGCTCCCCCGTGCCCAGCCCTCGCCATTCGCTGGGAAGACAATGGTAAGCAACATCACTGAACTTCTGACATGGAGCGAGACTGCTCAGAGCAGAGCCTCCCAGCAAGGTCACTACAGCCGCCCTGAGGAAAAACAGGGCTCGGACGCTCATCCAGAGGGTCTCTGCTCAGACATAAAGCAGGTCAGCACTCAAGGTCACCAAGGGGAGCCAGGGACACTCTCCCGCCAGGGTCCTTGTACCAAATGCCTTTCAGCATGGCGGCCTCTGGTTTATTTCAGGAGGGTCTCGATCTTCACACATTCTTTTCTGTGAAATGACCCGCTAAATAAGCTCCAGGATTTCTTAAAATCAGTACCTACCATTCACACTCACTCCCGCTGCCCTTGAGAGCAAGCGTGAGAAGCTTCAGAGCATCCCTGCATCTCTGCAAGCAGGACCCTCACTGCCAGCGGCGTCTAGGCTCCGCAGGGACTTCTCAGTGCCACGCTACCACTCGAGCCCAGGAGCCACACAATTTGGCCTTAAATACCCAGATTAAGTCACAAACTTATAATCAGAAACAAAAAATCAATTTCTACTTTGAAGAACTAAATGTAATGCCCCGTAAGGAACTAAAAAATTTTGCCCTATTTTGTTATTCCAATAGATGATCCTCAGGTAGAAAAATTTCACCTAACAATATCTGGGCATTTAATATGCATTTCCAACCTGCAGAGAATAGTACTGAATAGTATAAGTTCACCCTATCAAGAAGTAAGTTGTCATCTGTTCTCACTTTTTTACCCAATATCTAAACTGTTAGATTCATCAGATTTCTCCTTAGCAATGCATGCCTAACCTTTTGCACTCGGATGTCGAGTGTGACTCGACACGGTTAGCATCGGTAGCAGCTCGAGAAAAAAGCAAGCGAGTGCAAAGGGCTAAAAGTAAACGTGTCCCATGTGTACAACATCCTCTCACAGCTGATGTCATTGGGGAGAGCAGAGGGAGGGAAACGTGGGCTGTGAAACGATGGTGCAGGCTCAGCTCCATTCCAAGCCTCGCACCTGGGTGGACACAGGACTCGCTGTTCCTGGTGCCCTGTTGTGTGTTTTTCACATGCCTTTTAGGAGCACTCCAACTGACACAACCACCCTTGGGACTTCTGGGCTTGGGACAGGCAGGCAACTCTGACTCCAGAGACTGTTCACATTATACAACTCTGGATTCCCAGGGGTGTCTCATCTCCCAAGCTCTTCCCCACAGCCTCTTGCAGATGAGAGAGTTCAACAGAAGATTTCAAATTAACCTTTTGCACTTGGATGTCGAGTGTGACTTGACACGGTCAGCATTAGAATAAAGGAATAGAGAAAAAAGCAAGTGAGTGCAAAGGGTTAAACACAGCCGGGGCTTCCCAACATCTGTGCATTGATTTTTCTCCTAAGCTGGTGTCATAGAATATCCTCCTACCTAATAAGAGTAATATGCAAATTGACCCTAACTCCGCTACACCCAAAAGCCACGCCCACCAGCCAATCAGAGCGAGTATGCAAATAATCCCAACCAAGATGGCTACAGCCACAGAGAGCTTGAGTTTCCAAGGTGATAGAAGAAGCCAAGCTTTCTGCCTTCCCTGGACGGCCTAAGCCTCCACTCAAGGCTACAAAGTTTCAATTATAGAAGGATAATAAACTCCAACAGAAATGCCTGCCGGCCACAGAGCGAGCAGGAGGCTTGGCTCCACTCCAGGCTACAAAGTTTCAATTGTAGAAAGTAAATAATTCCAGATACCAGGGCCTCTGCTTGGGTCGCCAGGGGGCGTGGTTGGCCTGCAAACTACCACAGGCCCCTCTCTCAGGCCGCCCCACACCCCAAGGGAACCCCCACCCTGATCCAGGACACCCTTCAGGGCAAACCAGCCGTCCCCCACCTGTGCACCAGGCCACTATCCTATCTAATAAAAGAGTAATATTCAGATTGACCAACACACAATATAGCTGCCCCCCATGTGGTCAAAGATCCTGCCTCCATGTGGACACAAGATGGTCACCACAAGATGGCCAGCAGGGGAGGGCAGTTGAGAGGGACCAGGCCTGCAAAGGAGGGCAGTTGGAGGCGATCAACCCTGCAGGGGAGGGCAGTTAGGGGTGACCAGGCCAGCAGAGGAGGGAAGTTGGGGGTAAACAGGCTGGCAGGGGAGCAGTTAGACATCAATCAGGCTGGCATGGGAGTGGTTAGGGGGTGATCAGGCTGGCAGGCAAAAGCGGTTAGGGGCAATCAGGAAGGCAGGCAGGCGAGCAGTTGGGATTGTGAGAGGGATGTCCCACTGCCAGCAGTCCTGGATTGTGAGAGGGATGTCCGACTGCCCAGTGGGATCGGGCCTAAATGGGCAGTCGGACATCCCTTGAGGGGTCCCAGAGTGGAGAAGGCGCAGGCTGGGTTGAGGGACACACCCCACCCCCGTGCACGAATTTTGTGCACGGAGGGGGGTTGTCCCTCAGCCCTGCCTGTACCCTCTCCAATATGGGACCCCTGGAGGGATGTCCGACTGTCCATTTAGGGCAGTCGGACATCCCTCTCACAATCCAGGACTGCTGGCTCCCAACTGCTTGCCTGCCAGCCTTCCTGATTGCCCTTAACCACTTCTGCCTGACAGCCTGATCACCCCCTAACCACTCCGCTGCCAGCCTGGTTGATGCTTAACTGCTCCCCAGCCAGCCTATTTGCCCCCAACTTCCCTCCTCTGCCGGCCTGGTCACCCCTTACTGCCCTCTCATGCAGGGCTGATCACCTCCAACTGCCCTCCCTTGCAAGCTTGGTCCCTCCCAACTGCCCTCCCCTGCTGGCCATCTTGTGGTGGCCATCATGTGTCCACATGGGGGCAGGATCTTTGACCACATGGGGGCAGACACATTGTGTGTTTGAGTAATGGTCAATCTGCATATTACTCTTTTATTAGATAGGATGGAGGCCCGGTGCAGGAGTGGGGGCCAGCTGGTTTGCCCTGAAGGGTGTCCCAGATCAGGGTGAGGGTTCCCTTGGGGCGTGGGGCGTCTGAGCGAGGGGCCTGTGGTGGTTTGCAGGCCAGCCATGCCCCCTGGCAATCCAAGCAGAGGCCCTGGTATCTGGAATTTATTTTCCTTCTACAATTGAAACTTTGTAGCCTGGAGTGGAGCCAAGCCTGCTGCTCCCTCCACGGCTGGCAGCCATTTCTGCGGCAGTTAATTCACCTTCTATAATTGAAATTTTGTAGCCTTAAGTGGAGACTGGGCCCGGACAGGGTGTGCGGAAAGCTTTGCTTCCCCTGTTGCTGCTGGGAACCCTGGCTTTCTCTCTCAAGCGTCGTTCTGCCGCCATTTCTGTTTGAATTTGTTTACCTTCTATAAGTGAAACTTTGTAGCTTGGGTGGAGGCTTAGGCCTGCAACAGCTCTCGGAAAGCTTGGCTTGCTCTGTTACCTGGGAAACCTTGCTCTCTGTGGCTGTAGCCATCTTGGTTCGGTTAATTTGCATACTTGCTCTGATTGGCTGGTGGGCGTGGCTTGTGGGTGTGTCGATGGTATGGTCAATTTGCATATTACCTTTTTATTAGGTAGGATAATAGAAAGCAGAGGGTTTTGTTTTCAAATATATTTTTATTGATTTCAGAGAGGAAGGAAGAGGAGGGGAAAAACATCAACGATGAGAGAATATCAGTTTGGCCTACACCCCCCCCACTGGGGATCAAACCCACAACCCAGGCACCTGCCCTTGATCAGAATCAAACCCAGGACCCTTCAGTTCACAGGCTGACACTCTATCCACTGAGCCAAACCAGCTAGAGCAAGCAGAGTTTTCTTTAATTCAAAGTTAAAGTCATAACAATGTTATGATTAGAAGTTACCTTTTTAATCACAATTGTGAAGACTCCATCGGTTTTAAAGCTTTGGTGCAGTTGCAGAATCATGAGTTAAAAATACAGACTCTCGGCTCCACTCCAAACCTACTTTTGAAAGCCTCCAGGGAGGCAGCAGGAAGTCAGCATAAGGGCTCTAGGTGCCGCTTCACGCAGACGAGCTGAGTCAGGACACCCATGCCTGCAGCACTCAGAGTGGACTGAGCGTTCCTCCAGCCAGTGTTCTAAATCATCTGGGAGCTTTTACTTATTTTTCAATGTTTTGCTGACACTGGATAGTATTGTGAGAAGCTATCATGTGGGAGTGGGAGGCTAGGAGGTCTGGGGCATTTTCCTGGACATCAGACATTCCTCCACCCAGGTCTAAAGGAAACACGGTGGAAATGAATCCCCAGAAAGCAGTACTATGCTGCCAGGTATCAGGGCAAGGAGGGGCCTCGGCACTGCTGGGCCCAGGGGACAGCAGGGCCTCAATGTCACTGTTTGGAAGATGGGGCTGTACCTGTGCACAGGCATCCCAAACAGACCCACCAGGAAGTTGTGGAAGTTCCTGGCGATGACACTGTGGCACACCGGGGACCAGGTGGTGAACCGGGGGTTGGCCATGAGCGCAGGAGCATCATGCTTCACTGGGAGTGGGCAGGGCTTCCCACAGGAAGGTGAGGAGCAGAGTGGTTCACCTCGCACTTCTCAAAGGAGCATGCAGTTGGGCTCAAACCCGCCACCACGTGTGATGTACTTGAGGGAATTCAGGATCTCTTTGTTCTACGTTCACCTGATGCCCAAACTGGTTGCACACAAACCAGCTGATCAAGGCCAGGCCCTGGGGCCCACAGCCCTGTTGCTGCTTGTTCACCTGGATGTGCTCCCGGACCTTAGTGCCTCAGAGTGCGGCCACATTCACAATAAGCAGCTGCATGTCCCACACTGAGCAGCGTAAGGCCCCGCAGCTGCCAGCTGAGCAGCACACAGAGCACACAACCTGGGTACTGGAGAGGGAAGTGGGCACTGGGACAGGAACAATGCACAGCTTTTACAAATAATGAGGTTGGAACAAACTGTATAACAGGATTTAAGAGTTTCAAAATCTTGGGGAAATAGTGGCAGAGTAAGTAGAAGCTACACCAATATGCTTCCAGGAATAAACTGGAATCACAACTAAAATACAGAATAAGAGGAGAAACCAAGATGGAGGCATAGGTAAATATCTAAACTACTGCCTTGCACAACAATTTCAAAACTACAACTAAAAGACAAAATGAACATCATCCAGAACCACAGGAAAGCTGGCTGAGTGGAAATTCTACAACTAGAAGGAAAGAGGAAAGCACACAGAGAATCAGAGGAGCCACAAAAGGCTGAGGAACGGAGACACGCGCGTGGGTGGCTGAGTGCCTGGCTGGCATTCTCTAGCGGGAAGGAGACAAAAGCTCCCGACTGTGCTGAACCCCAGTTCCGACTGCACTGAACCCCAGCTCCGGGAAAGACCCTGGGGACCCAGGCTTATACGAGAGGAATCTGGACTGTCAGGTGGAAACTCAGGGGAGCCACGAAAGGCAGAAGTCCGTAGGCGCGCGTGCGAGTGCGCAAAGGGAGGACTGACAGCTGAATGCCGCTGGCTTTCTCTAGCGGGTGGGAAACGGAAGCTCCCCGACTACGCTAAACTCCAGTTCCGGGTGAGAATCGGGGAATCCAGATTCATTGGGAGAGAAACTGAACTGTCTGGCAGTGGGCAAAACTCAAGGGTGGCTTTCTCTCAGAGGTGCTTGCAGCGATTACTGAGGGATACTGAGACCCAAGGGCATCATAGGGCAGGGCTGACGGGAAGCCAAGACTGTCTGCTCAGCCCTGAGACTCCTCCCCATCCAAGATGAGCACAGAGGCTTTTGCAATTTTGCAAGTCCTGTCTCATAAGACTGTCTCCATCACAGAAGTTCTCCCGGCATAGACACAGCTGATCCTCACAGCCAATTGGCCTGGAGGTCAATTCCTCCCAGTGATAACAACAACAATCAAGACTTAACTACAACAAGGCTGTACACACAGTCCACAAAGGGGTGCACCAAGAGTGTCCACCTCAGGTAACTGGGGAGGCCGAGCCACTGGGCCATATAGGACACTTAGCACACAAAGCTACCCTACCAACTCAGGGAAGCAGCGAAAATGCAGAGACAAAGAAACAGATCACAAATGAAAGAAGTGGAGGAACAAATGACTAGATAAAGAGTTCAAAACCACAGTTATAAGGTTTTTCAAGAATTTCCTAAAAAAGGCCGATAAATTCAGCGAGACCCTCGAGGATATGAAAAAGGACCAACTAGAAATTAAACATACACTGACTGAAAAAAAAATATTATACAGAGATCCAACAGCAGACTAAAGGAACGCAAGAATCAAGTCAAAGATTTGAAATACAAAGAAGCAAAAAACACTCAACCGGAAAAGCAAAAGTAAAACAGAATCCAAAAATTTGAAGATGGTGTAAGAAGCCTCTGGGACAACTTGAAGCGTACCAACATCCAAATTATGGGGGTGCCAGAAGAAGAGAGAGAGCAAGATACTGAAAACCTATTTGAAGAAATAATGACTGAAAACTTCCCCCCACCTGGTGAAAGAAATAGACTTACAAGTCCAAGAAGCACAGAGAACCCCAAACAAAAGGAATCCAAAGAGGACCACACCAAGACACATCATAATTAAAATGCCAAGAGCAAAAGACAAAGAGAATATTAAAAGCAGCAAGAGAAAAACAGTTAGTTACTTACAAGGGAGCACCCATACGATTGTCAGCTGATTTCTCAACAGAAACTATGCAGGCCAGACGGGAGTGGCAAGAAATACTCAAAGTGATGAATAGCAAGAACCTACAACCAAGATTACTCTACCCAGCAAAGCTATCATTCAGAATTGAAGGTCAGATAAAGAGCTTCACAGATAAGAAAAAGCTAAAGGAGTTCATCACCACCAAACCAGGATTACATGAAATGCTGAATGGTATTCTTTAAGAAGAGGAAGAAGAAGAAAAAGGTAAAGATAACAATTATGAACAACAAATACATATCTATCAACAAGTGAATCTAAAAATCAAGTTAATAAAAAATCTGATGAACAGAATAAACTGGTGAATATAATAGAATCAGGGGCATAGAAAGGGAGTGGACTGAAAATTCTTAGGAGGAAGTGGTGTGGGGGGTGCGGGAAGAGACTGGACAAAAATCGTACACCTATGGATGAGGACAGTGGGGGGGGGGAGGTAAGGGCAGAGGGTGGGGTGGGAACGGGGTGGAGGGGAGCTATGGGGGAAAAAGAGGAATAATTGTAATAATCTGAACAATAAAGATTTATTAAATTAAAATAAGTAAATAAATAAAATACAGAATAAGCATCCTCAATAACCAACAGAAGACTGGCTGGAGAGAACCCTGACAACCAAGGACGTAAAGTGGAGACCACACAGAGACTGGTAGGAAGGGCAGAGGCACGAAAGGGCTGGCTGGACTTGGGCTCCCACAGACAGCAGCTGAGTATCGGGAGAGATATCTAAGCTGTTGGGGGGTTGCCACTGAGAACTCTGGAGTCTAATTCCCAAGCTGGGTTCCCCAACCCAGAGAACTGGAACTGAAAAAGGTGCCCACATAACATCCGGCTGTGAAAAGCAGCAGGGTTGGTGTCTGCCAAGGAGAGACGGCTGGAAATGCAGGCACCCTCTTAAAGGGCCAACACACACAATTTGATGTGCTGTCATTCACCTTGGGCACTGGCAGGGAGAGGGCAGAATGGACTGGAGCTGTGTGAGCACAAGCCAAGGTTGGGGACTTTGTGGTTAGAGCTTAGAGGCAGACACCTCAGTTTCCTGTACTGAGTCATTCCCTCACACCACAGGGATACCTTTATTCAGCAGACCTTTATCATCCAAGCAGTTTATGCTTAAGTGGAAGCAATAGCCCCACCCTATTGGAAAATACCTCATCCCACCCAATGAAGTTTCTCAAGCCCATTAAGCGACTGAAAATAACAATCAGCCTGCAGGCAGAAGCAATTACCCCACTCTGTTGGAAAACCTCTCTTTCAGTCCTGTGGTCATAGCCTGAGGCTAATAAAGACTGAATAATAATCACACTGCAGGCAGAAGTGGTTCTCTGGAGACTTTTGAGTCTTTCCTGATCTAATTCTATGCTCAGAGCTAAAAAAACAAAAAGCAGATCTTGGTGTACATCCTGGTCCTTTCCAAAGGCATCCAGCCCCAGCCAAGGGAGCCACAAGATGTGGATTGCTGATAGCTCCAAAGAGGTTACTCAGGGCTAGTAACAAACAATGTCTGACATTGTCCTGCACCACCTAATATAAAGACACAAACGCAAACAGGCAGCCAAACGGGGGATACAAAAAAACATGCCCCAAATAAGAGAACAAGAGAATTCTCCAGAAGAAGAGATAAATGAAATGGGAGATAAGAAATATATCAGATATAGAGTTCAGAATTATGATGACAAGGATGCTCAACAGCAAGAGAAAAGGTACAGACACTATGAAAAAAGACCAGTTGGAAATGAAGAATGCCATAGTGCTAATAAAGAACACCATGGAAGGAGTACCCAGCAGATTAGGGGAAGCTGAGTATCAGTGAATTACTAGTAGACAGGGTAGAAAAAAAAATCACTCAATCAGAGAACCAAAAAGAAAAACCAATAAAAAACGGGAGGACAGCTTAAGGGAGCTGTAGGACAACATGAAATGTAACAATATTCATATCATAGGAGTGTCAGAAGGTGAAGAGAGTGCGAAAGGGATAGAGACCATGTTTGAAGAAATAATGGCAGAAAACTTCCATAACTTGGTGAAGGAAAATATTACACAAGTTCAGAAGACAGAATTGAGAAGAACCAAACAGGTCCATGTCCAGACACATCATAATTAAGATGACAAAAATTAAAGGCAAAAAAAAACAACCTTAAAGGCAGCAAGAGAAGAGCAATTTGTTACCTACAAAGGAGCTCCCATAAGCTTATTTTTCATCAGAAAATCTACAGGCCAGAATAGAATGTCATGAAGTACTCAAAGTAATGGAAAGCAAGGATCTGAAACCAAGATTATTATATCCAGCAAGGCTATTATTCAAAAAATGGGGAAATAAAGAGCTTCCCAGACACACACACACACACACACACACACACACACACACACACACACAGCTAAAGGGGTTTATCACCGCCAAACCAACACCACAAGAAATGCTAAATTAATTACTGTAATGAGAAAAAAAAATAGAGAGAAATATAGGCTTAAAGAATTAAAATGATAATAAATACCTATCAATAATTACCTCAAATGTAAATGGATTCAACGTTCCAAAAAAAGCCATAGGGTAGCTAAATGGGTATGAAAACATGACCCAAATATATGCTGTCTGTAAGAGAAGCACCTCAGAACAAAAGACTCACACAGGATGAGAGTGAAGGGATGTAAAAAAGTGCTTCATGCAAATGAAAACAAAATGAAAAGCTGGGGTAGCAATACTCATATCTAACAAAATAGACTTAAAATGAAGGCTATTAGAAGAGACAATAAAGGTCACTACATAATATTAAAGGGATCGATCCAACAAGAGTATATAACCCTAGTAAACATACATGCACCCAATATAGGAGAACCTAAATATATTTTTTAAAAATTCTGGAGGATTTTAAGGGAGAGATTGATAGCAATACAGTTATAATAGGGGACATTAAAACTTTGTTGATTTCACTGGATATATCTTCCAGGTGAAAAATTAACAAGAAAACACTGACTCTAAAAACTGACACACTGGATCAGATGGGTTTAATATACATTTATATAACATTTCACCCAAAGCTGCAGAATATACATTCTTCTTATGTGCACATGGGTCATTCTCAAAAAATAGACCACCTGTTAGTACACAAAACAAGTCTCTACAAGTTCAAGAAGATTAAAATCATATCAAGCATCTTCCCAGATGACAATGGAATGAAATTAGCAATCAACTACAGTAAAAATACTCAAAACCCTTCAAATGCATGGAGGCTAAATAGTATGCTATTAAACAACGAATGAGTTACCAATGAGATCAAGAAATAATTAAAAAAACTTGCTGGAAGAAAATGAAAATGAGCACACAACAACCCAAAATCTATGGAGATAGTGAAAGCAGTCCTGAGAGGGAAGTTCATAGCATTAAACGCCTACCTCAAAAAACAAGAAAAATTAGCAATAAACCATTTAATCCTACAACTTTATTGATGAGCCTTTAGCAAGACTCATCAAGAAAAAAAGAGAGGACCCAAATAAATACAATCAGAAACAAAAAATGTTAAAGTAACAACTGACACCACAGAAATACAAAATTACAAGAAAATACTATGAACAACTATATGCCAACAAGCTAGACATCCTGGATGAAGTAGACAAGTTCCTAGAAAAATACAATCTTCCAAAACTTAATCAGGAAGAACCAGAAAACCTGAAGAGGCCAATAACAAATGACAAAATTAAAGTAGTAATCAAAAAACTCCCAGCAAACGAAAGCTCTGGTTCAGAAGAACTAATACCCATCCTCCTCAAACTATTCCAAAAAATTAAAGAGGAAGGAACACTTCCAAGCTCTTTCTATGAGACCATTATTATCCTAATTATAAACCAGATAAAGATACTACAAAGAAAGAAACTGACAGGCCAATATCCCTGATGAACACAGATGCTAAAACCCTCAACAAAATATTAGCAAATGAGATCCAGCAATTTCTTAAAAAGACCATACACTATGACCAAACACCATGACCATATGGAATTTATTCCAGGGATGCAAGGTTGCTACAATATTCGCAAATCATCACATAAACAAACTGAAGGACAAAAATCACATGATCAGATCAATTGCTAAAGAAAAAGTATTCGACGAAATCTATCACCCTTTTTTGACAAAAACTCTCAGCAAAGTGGAAATAGAGATATCATACCTCAACATATTAAAGGCCATATATGACAAACCTACAGTCAACAGCATACTCAAAGGACAAAAAATAAAATCATATCCCCTAAGAATATGAAAAAGACAGGGATGCCCACTTTCACCACTCTTATTGAACATAGTACTGGAAATCCTAGCCACAGAGATCAGGCAAGAATATAAAAGGCATCCAAATGGAAAAGGAGGAAATAAAATTCTCATTATTCAGACTAGAGGCCCGGTGCATGAAATTCGTCCACGGAGGGGGGTGGGGGGAGCAAGAGGGGGCGCGGTGTACCACAGCCCAGCCTGCACCTTCTCCAATCTGGGACCCCTCAAGAGATGTCCGACTGCCCCGTTTAGGCCTGATTCCACATCCCTCTCACAAACCAGACTGCTGGCTCCCAACTGCTCACCTGCCTGCCTGACTGCCCCTAACCGCTTCTGCCTGCCAGCCTGATCACCCCCTAACCACTCACCTGCCAGCCTGATCGGCGCCTAACTTCTCCCCTGCCAGCCCAATTGCCCCCAACTGCCCTCCCCTGCAGGCCTGGTCACCACTAACTGCCCTCCCTGGAGGCCTGGTCAACCCCCCTTAACTGTCCTCCCCTGCAGGCCTTGTCCCTCCCAACTGCCCTCCTCTGCAGGCCTGCCCTCCCGCAACTGTCCTCCCCTGCAGGCCTGGTCACTCCCAACTGCCCTCCCCTGCAGGCCTGGTTGCTCCCAATTGACCTCCCCTGCAGGCCTGGTTTACCCCAACTTCTCTCCTCTGCAGTCATGGTCCCCGCAACTGCCCTCCCCTGCAGGCCTGGTTGCCCCCAACTGCCCTCCCTTGCAGGCCTGGTTCCCCCCAACTGCCCTCCCCTTCAGGTCTGGACTCTCTAACTGCCCTCCTCTGCAGGCCTGGCCGCTCCCAACTGTCCTCCCCTGATGGCCTGGTCCCTCCCCGACTGCCCTCCCCTGTAGTCATGGTCCCCCCCAACTGCCCTCCTCTGCCAGCCCGGTCATTCCTAACTCCCCTCCCGTGCAGGCCTGGTCCCCCCCAACTGCCCTCCCATGCAGGCCTGGTCCCCCCCAATTGCCCTCCCGTGCAGGCCTGGTCCCCCCCCCAACTGCCCTCCTCTGCTGGCCCGGTCACCCCTAACTATCCTCCCCTGCAGGCCTGATTGCCTCCAACTGCCCTCCCTTGCAGGCCTGGTCCCTCCCAACTGTGCTCCCCTGCTGGCCATCTTGTGTCCACATGGGGGTGGCCATCTTGTGTGTTGGAGTCATGGTCTATTTGCATATTATCTCTTTACTAGAGGCCCGGTGCACGAAATTTGTGCACAAGGGGGTGTGTCCCTCAGCCCAGCCTGCACCCTCTCCAATCTGGGACCCCTCAAGGGATGTCTGACTGCCCCTTTAGGCCCGATCCTGGCAGGGGCAGTCAGACATCCCTCTCACAATCCAGGACGCTGGCTCCCAACTGCTCGCCTGCCTGCCTTCCTGATTGCCCCTAACCGCTTCTGCCTGCCAGCCTGATCACCCCCTAACCACTCCGCTGACAGCCTGATTAATGCCTAACTGCTCCCCTGCCAGCCTGTTTGCTCCTAACTGCCCTCCCCTGCAGGCCTGGTCACCCCTAACTGCCCTCCCCTGCAGGCCTGGTCACCCCTAACTGCCTTCCCCTGCAGGTCTGGTCCCCCCCAACTGCTCTCCCCTGCAGGCCTGGGTCCCCCACAACTGCCCTTCCCTGCAGGCCCAGTCACCTCCAACTTCCCTCCTCTGCCGGCCTGGTCACCCCTAACTGCACTCTCCTTCAGGCTTGATAGCCCCCAACTGCCCTCCCTTTCAGGCCTGGTTCCTCCCAACTGCCCTCCCCTGCTGGTCATCTTGTGGCGGTCATCTTGTGTCCACATGGGGGAAGGATCTTTGACCACATGGGGGCAGCCATATTGTGTGTTGGAGAGATGGTCTATTTGCATATTACTCTTTTATTAGATAGAATTATATAGGATGACATAGAAAACCTTAAAGATTCCACCAAAAAATTACTAGAATAAATGAATTCAGCAATATAGCAGGGCCAATAAGCAGCTCTGGCCAGTTTTTCTCAGTGGTTAGAATGCTGCCTGTGGACAGAAGGGTCACAGGCTTGTTTCCCTATCAAGGGAACATACTTCAGTTACAGGTTGAATCCCCATTCCTGGAAAGAGCATGTGTGGGAGGCAGTCAATGTGTCTCTCTCTCTCCCTCTTTCTCTCTACAAATCAATGGAAAATAATATCCTTGGGTGAGGATTTAAAAAAGAAAGCCAATAAGCCCATGAAAAGATATTCAACACCATTAGATAGTATGAAAATACAAATTAAAACCACAATGAGATGTCATCTACTAGGATGGCTATAATGAAGACAAACAACAAGAATTGGAATGCTTATGTACTGCTAGTGGGAATGCAGGCAGGTGGTGTAACCATTTTGCAAAGCAGGTCAGCCATTTCTCAAAAATTTAAACATAAACTTAGTATATAACTCAGCAATTCCATTCCTAGGAATCTATGCAAGAGAAATGAAAACATGCCCACACAAAGACTTATATGCCAATGTTCATATTAGCATTATTCATAAGAGCAAGAGTGGAAACAATCAATCCATTAACTTATTTTTTTCCCTCCAATATATTTTTATTGATTTCAGAGAGGAAGGGAGAGGAAGAGATAGAAACATCAATAATGAGAGGGAATCACTGATTGGCTGCCTCCTGCACGCTCCCTATTGGGGACCGAGCCCGCAACCCAAGTATGTGCCCTTGATGGAAAGAGAACCCAGGATCCTTGAGTCCGCAGGCTGACGCTCTATACACTGAGCCAAATTGGCTAGGGCTGTCCATAAACTTATTAATGAATAAGTAAAAGAGGGTTATTCATACAATAGAATACCAGTCAGCAGTAAAAAGATGCAAAGTACTGGCAGTGAAACATGGAAGAACCTAAAAAGCCTTATGCTAAGGAAAGAGGCAGATGCAAATGATTACACAGTGAATGATCCCACCTGCATGAAATGTTTAGGAAATGCAAGTTTACAGGGTCAAAAGCAGGTTTCCTGGGGTTGGAAGTGGCAGTGGGGTTTAATTGCAAACATGCTTTAGGGAATCTGAAAGGGAGGATAACAGAAATGTTCTAACATTGGGTATTAGTTGCACAACTGTAAACTCACAAAAAATCACTGAATTGCACACTTACAATGGTGGATTTCAGGATATGTAAAATATCTATAATAATAAAAGCATAACATACTAATTAGATCGGACATCCTTCTGGACGACCTGGACAAAGCCGGGGCTGCGAGGGAAGCTTAGGTCCCAGGTGCCAGAGGGAAGCCAGTGCCAGCAGCTGGGGGAAGGAAGGCCTACTCTTGCACGCATTTCGTGCATCGGACTTCTAGTATTTAAATAAAGCTACAAAAACAAAAACCCTATTGCAGAGCAAATAAGGTAAACTAGTCTCATTTCTCTACACTCTGCAGCTTCAGTGTCTTTATTAAATAAAGAAGGCAGTCTTTAAAGTATTGAAAGTAAAACAGTTACAATTAATCAGAGGTGAAGGTAATGAAACATGTTCAGTTATTTTCTTTGCAAAGACATGAATAGAATCTCCACATGGTAAAGAAGTCACAGTTCTATAAACAATATGCAGAGATGCTGCCAATAAAGATATTTTGAAGAAGCACTTGCTAGTTTAGCTATTTTCTCACTTGAGCCCCTTAGTAAACAACTGTGTCACATGTGTCCAGGTGAGAGGACCCTTCTTCACAAGTATTTACTCTGAAAACTAACAACAGTGATTGAAGGGAAGTCGGCTCTACCAGGACTGAGAGTTGGCCTTGGTCATGAAACTACCTCAAAAAAATAGCACCTGCCATAGAAAGTACCACCTTCATAGACTTCAAGCACCAGTGCAAAGCCTCCTAACCCTCTCTCCAGGGCAACAGGTGAGAAAACAAATGGCACATTGCCGTGACATTTCACAAAAATGGGATCTGTCCTTCTGAAGTAAAATGGCTGTTCAGAAATTCTTTAACTTTGTTCTGAAAATCATAATGAAAATCAAATGAATAAAAATATATATTTTATTCATTTTTTACAGAAAGGAAGGGAGAGGGAGAGTTAGAAACATCGATGAGAGAGAAACATCAATCAGCTGCCTCCTGCACACTCCCTATTGGGGATGTGCCTGCAACCAAGGTACATGCCCTTGACTGAAGTCAAACCTGGGACCCTTGAGTCCGCAGGTCAACGCTCTATCCACTGAGCCAAACCGGTCAGGGCAATCATACATTCTTTTACAGTGTATTTCTGAGCATGGTCTGCCAAAACAGGATGATCTTAAGGGTCCAGAATAGAACTTGCTCTTGTGATCCAAGGGTTGTCACAGATCAACAAATTCATCAACAAATGTAACTTCCTAACACCAGAAACATGTTTTCTTCGTCACATAATTATGCAGACTATGACTCAAAAATGTACATATCAGAAAACACAAAGAAAATCTGGTCAAGGAAACCCAAAATATAGCTGATCAATCTTTAGTTTGTACAAATCATCAATGTGCCAGGGGCTATACAGGGCCAGTGAAAAGCGCACCTCAGAGGGCATCATTAGTACAGATCTCGGCGACTCGGAACTCTGCCATGCACACCTAGGGAGCTGCACAGGTGGCTCTGAGATTGGCCAACTTAAAAAACACAGATTCACAGTAAATACATGAAAATGGAACAGATTAAAAAGGCGGACCCTGAAGGCAGGCCTTGGAAAACCCTAATTATCCACAGAGTAATTTTACATAGGAAGTTCTGAAAAGAAAAAAAAAATCACTAGACCTGACCTGGATGACTATTTTTAGAGCCTTCACTTTCTGGTCCGAAGCCCAGGCATCCTTCAGCGACTGGTTAAGCTCCTCTATGCGATTCACATAATCCTGCTGAGTTAAATTCAACAGTTCCTTTTGGGATCCCTGTGGGAAGCAAGAGGGAAAGTATATGCACAATAGGAAAACTGTCCAACTCCCAACCCTATGAACAGCACCAACTCAGCCTCACTCTCTAATTTTCCTCATAAGCCACCGTGCATTGATAGTTTTGTCTTATGAATAAACAGGTCCTTTACATTTTCTGCAAAGACGGGCAGAGTGCAGTGACTGAGACTAGCCTTGGAGGCCAGTCTGAGTCAGGCTAACTCCCAGCTCAGCTCCTTCCTACCACGTGGCTCTGGGTGAACTGCTCTCCTCCCAGGGCCTCCTCTGCGGCCAGAGATAACACAGTTCTCGGCGCCCACAGTGTGCCAGGCACGGTGTGCCAGATGTTCAAGATGCAAAAATAAGCAGAAAGACATTCTTTCTGCACTAATGGAGTTTAAAGCAGAGGACAAGATGGACATTAATACAAACTGAAATAAATGCTTGGGAGGAAATAACAACTCCCTGAACCCGGTGCCCACTGTAAGAAGTACGACTGTTCCTGTGCCACTAAGGAAAGACCGCAGGTCACCAGCATATACGAATTGAGACACGGCCTAATTTCAGGGGCATTCAAAGAAAAGGTTCATCTCAGAAGGGAACACATGTGGTAACAGGAATGCACTCCAGGGCGGTCACAGACGGTTTCCTGGAGGAAGCAATGCTTGAGACGAGCTCAGTACTGAGCAGGCAGGGTGGGTGTTAGAGCAGAGAGGGCACCAGGACAGAACAGACCACAGCAAGCATCTATGAAGAGACCAAGGCCGCCATGTGGGTGCATCAACAGTGTGGGGACTAGCACAGCCCCTGGTACAGTGTGTGCTCAGTGATCCTTGTCTATAGTTGAGAAGCTCTAAGCTCACAGGGGTCAGGGTCACTCTAGCCCACAGGAGGAGATCAGGAACCACATATTTTTTATATGAATGTTCCCTGGAAACCAGTGAACACTGTTAAAGAAACACACATAGAAGGGTCAGGAAACCGGGACTGATACCACTGGTCATTTGACTCTGAGATAGGGCCCTCCCTGCCCTTTTGCAGTAGGAGGTGCCATGTGACTAGTTTGGGCAAATGCGCTGTGAGCAGGGGGGCATGTGTCCCTTTTGGGCTGAGGCAGTAAAAAGGGACCCTCTATTCAGCTTGGCAGGAAGCTCTCTGTTGCGATGGCAGCACCAGGAGATGGTGCCTGTCAATGCACTGGGTGAGTCATGTTTTCTGAACACACACAAGCCCGGCAGAGGGCCGCGCCCTCTCCGCGGCAAGGCAGGAACTTTGTCCTGCGTTTCCTGGGAGAGAGCTCCATGGGTGCACAGTGACACCTGTTCCAGACGACCTGGGCTTGCTCAGACGATTTCAGAAGGCCAGCCTGAGCCTGAGCAGCTCCTGGGCCTCTTTCTCAGATCAATGGCGCCTGAGGAGGAGGCACAATGCACAGCTCGAGAATTAATTGGAGCAACCAGCAGAGAGCTCACTGGCAGAAGAAAGGGAAGACCACAGGGCCCTGCGCTCAGCCAATGACCTGCTCACCTCCTCAAAGTCATCCAGCTCTTCCAGCCTGGTCCGAACCTTCTCCGACACTGCGAACGCGGCAGGCCCGGCTCTGCCTAAACGACATGGACTCTGTCACATGGGGCTTTCCTGTCACCAACACCTCCACCGGAGGCATCTTTGACTTTACACTTCAGCGGCAGCATCCTTCCCTAACCACAGTCCATCAGAAACATTTCTGCCTAAAAGCTACCCCTGGGAGTGGGGGACCAGCCTCCAAAAGGACTTACTGTGTCCCATCCCTTATTCCTAAAGAAAGGCGGTCCAGATAAGATGCCCAACATCCACCACTGAATTGTTCTCCAAGAACAAGGCCGCTCAGGCTTCACTCGGTGTGGGCTACTGTGCCCTTACACTAACTAAAAACCACCTCACCATCTGCCGGGAAATGGAAACGCTGGGGCTCCAAAGCCCCCTTGAGCAAACAGGACGAGTTGTGCCTCCGCCCATCATCTGTCAGCGCAGTCCTTTCCATCGGCAGGGACAGGGACAGATGAAGGAAAGCCTTCAGGCCACGAGCCAGCTGCAGGGCTAGGCGCCTGTCCAGCTGGCTGTTGCTCTCCAGCGCCTCCTATTTCAAAGCCTTTCTCATTCTCAAGGGGCATCTGTTCTAGATCGAGGGCCCTTTGCTCCTGCTGCCAGACTCACTTCAGGAGCTAGATTTATTCTCCTAAGGCACTGGCTTCTGAGCTCCGGTGCTCGCTCAGATTTGTCTGGGATCAATGAGAGCATGGCACCATTAGTTCATTACTAACAACTACTAAAGTAAGAAGTTTCCAAATAATTTGCTTTTTTAAAAACCTTTTTCTATTTCCTTCATTCTGAAATATACTATGTACAGAATTGTGCACACATGTACATTTTAATAGATAATTTAAATGTTTGTAACCACCACTGAGTTCCCCACTGTGTGAGGACAACCCAATTTTCCCTCCTCTACAGTCCACGGGTGTTTCTTTCCTGCAGGGGCCACTCTGAACAATGCTGCCAGGATTATTGCTGCACTGTCTCCTGCTCATGTGTGCATGCAGTTCCTCTGGGCAGGAGTCACTCAGGATGGGTTAACATTCAGATTCTATTTCCAGGAGATCTGGCAGGGCTACGACTGCATTTCTGATGGGCTCCCAGTCACCTGTGGTCCAAGGACCACACTTTAAAAACGCAGATGTGAGCAGAGATAGGAAAACGCTCTGTGAAGAGCCAGACATACAATTTTAGATTTTATAAGTCGTGCAGTCTCTGTACACTACACAACTCTGCCATTATAACACAAAAGCAGTCACAGACAATCTGTAAACCAACTGGCATAGCTGTGTTTCCATAAAACTTCATTTACAAAACCAAACAGTGGGCCAGATTTGGTCTGCAAGACAGGCTCTGATTTCTGATAAAGGGCACATCCTAGAAGTAGGAATTCTGGGTCAAGGAGTTGGCCCGCATCCATTTTAATAGGTAATACAAAAGTACTTTACATAGCGGGTAACATCCGAGTCCCTGTTGCTCACATTCTCTCCACAGGAGATATCAGCAATCTTTTTTGTTTTTCCAAACTGCTGGATATACAATGCTATGATTTACTTCTTTATGGTTTGGGGTCCAAGTTATGTCAATAACAAAGGTGCTTGACTCTCCTGATTCCCAATGTGCTGTCTCAACCTGCAGAGAATGGGGGAGAGCTTCAGCTGCCACTGGCAGTTTACACATAACACAAGGCCAAGCTCACCCGCACCCCGAGGACCACCATCTGTCAATCGCTTCAGAATCACCGGGAGCTTCAAAAAAGAAATCCTGGACCCGTTCCTCAGGATTAGGTCAACAACACAGTGGGACCAGCAGCCTGTGATGTCTGAAGCCTTGGATGACCATGCTGCACAGCTGGCTTGAGAACCCTGGGCCGGAGCTTCCGACCACATGTCTCAGCAGAGGAAACTGAGACGTGCTGTATCAGTGACCAGCGGCCAGTGCGTCTGAATGCGGGTTCCTTTAAACCAGCGAATCTGCATTTTACACGGGAGAGACTACTGTTCTCTAACCCTGAAAGCAAGCAGTGGGCCCATATCTTACTCCATGGTCTTCTCTTCCATTCATCATCTAAATATGAATTTCAATTCTACTAAGTCTATATGTAATCTAGGAAATAATAGCTTCAGTTGAATTAATCGTCAGAATTGGATAACAAACTTTTTTCTTTTGTGAAATTATATTCAAGTTAATGAGAGAATCTCATCAGAATAATAACAACAAAAACTCACCTTTTTCAGAGCCCATAAACAGATTCTGCAGAGGCAAAAAAAAAATTGTTAATAATTTCTAAAACGTACTGGGTTGTATGACACACACACACACAAACACACCTGTAAACTACTTAAATTAGTACTCAAGTAACACTAAGACAACTTAAGACCCATCATTTTCCAACAAATTCATTTATTTGTTTAAATGAAAATTAGAAATATTTACTAAGAAGGTGAAAATACACCTAAGTAGAAACTACTGGAGACTGTAATTTCTACTCAATTCAGGTCTCTCTCTCGAAGTAAGGAACAAATAGCAAAATTTTGAGGGCATTGGAGTCACGTGACAGCACTTAGCCTACTTGACATCAGGGTCCACAACCTCGGCACTGATAACATTCGGGGCTGAAATATTCTGTTGTGGGAGCCCCGTGCACTGTGGGATGTTCAGCAGCACCCCTGGTCTCCACCTACTCAATGCCAATTGCACCCTCACGGTTGTGACAACAAGGTCTCTAGACAATGCAGCATGTCCTCTGGGGGATAATATTCCTCCCAAATGTGAACCAATGCTCTAAGTGAATGCACATCTATATATATAAAAGCCCAAGCGACTGTTGCAACCAAAACAACTGAGTGGATGACTGAACAGGCTGCGTGAGGTGACCAGGCCGGCAGAGGGCCGACCAAACGACTGAGCAGCAGGCTGTGTGGAGCGATGAGGCCAGCAGGCAGGACAGTGAGGGGTGACCAGGTCAGCAGAGGGGGACAGTGAGGGGTGACCAGGTTGGCAGGGGGAGGATGGGGGCAGTTGGAGGCGACCAGGCCCGCGAGGGAGCAGTTAGGGGTGATCAGGCAGGCAGGCAGGCAGGTGAGCAGGTAGGAGCCAGTGGTCCCGGATTGTGAGAGGAATCCCAGATTGGAGAGGGTGCAGGCTGGACTGAGGGGACCCCCGCACCCCGCGTGCACGAATTTCTTGCACCGGGCCTCTAGTAGAAAATAAGAAAAATAATTTAACAGTCCAAAAGTTCTCCTTGCCATTCTGCTCAACAAGAACATGCCCTGAGAGAGATGAGGGGACAGCACCATCCTAGTGTCCTACCAAGGTCTCGCTTTCCTCCCTGCTCACAGCTGAAGTTTTGGTGGGCAAAATGTCACATTTCCCAGCTTCCCTT
Organism: Eptesicus fuscus; assembly: GCF_027574615.1. Classification (NCBI taxonomy): domain Eukaryota; kingdom Metazoa; phylum Chordata; class Mammalia; order Chiroptera; family Vespertilionidae; genus Eptesicus; species Eptesicus fuscus. The sequence continues at coordinate 71,477 of NC_072476.1, read as the reverse complement.
GCAATCTGCACACAGCCTGTAGCTACCTTCCAGATAAATTAACTGGATGTGTTGAGGGGGACTCCTGGAAGTCTCTAAATGCGAGAGGGTACATCCTACTTTCCCCTTTCTTCCTTCTAACAACTTGAACAAGAGGTGACACAGCCCTAGCCGGTTTGGCTCAGTGGATAGAGCGTTGGCCTGCAGACTAAAGGGTCCCAGGTTTGATTCCAGTCAAGACATATACCTTGGTTGTAGACATATACCCAGTAGGGAGTGTGCAGGAGGCAGCTGATGGATGTTTCTCTCTCATCAATGTTTCTAACTCTCTCTCCCTCTCCCTTCCTCTCTGTAAAAAAATCAATAAAATATATTAAAAAAAAAAAAAAAAGAGGTGATAATGAGCCCATAACCTGCGGGATCAGATCTGGGTAGATGGCGTCAGATTGAGAAGAACTGTAGGATCCCCAGCTGGTGGTGTAGAATTGTTTGGTGCGGGGCGGGGGGAGGGGGAACCCACACACTGAAATTGGGTGGAAACTCATAACAAAAAGAAATTACTACTACATTGAGGGAGACCCTGGGGCCAGTCACAGCACTCACGATGGACAGCTTCTCCGTGGTCGTGTACCGGGCAAGGATTTCTCCTCGTTTGCTGGTCCAAGGCTCAAAATCCAATCCTACAATGGAGTTCTGGTCTCTATCACCTTTCTTCCTGGAGCTGTCCTAAGGAAAGACAAGTCAGCCTCTTCAATGCCAACATAATTTTATTCTAAAAATTAAAAAGTATTAGCAAACACACTGACTAAGCATGGTATTGTATAACTAAAATTTGTTAAGAGAACTTAAATATTGTCACAAAAAAGGTTAAATAGTGAGGTGCTGGATGTGTTAAATAATCTGATGGGGATCCTTTCACAATGTATATGCACATCAGTCATCACGTTGTATACTTCCAATAACTTATAATTTTGTCAATTATATCTTTTTTTTTTTTAAGTGTAAGAAGGCAGCCCTGGCCAGTGGAGCTCAATGGTTAGAGTGTCGGCCCATACACTGAAGGCAATGGCATGTACCTGAGTGGCAAGTTCAATCCCTAGCCCCAGTCAGGGCATGTGCAGGAGGTCACCAATCAATGTGTCCCTCTCTCATGGATGGTCCTTTCCCTCTCTCTCTCTCTTTCTCCCCCTCTTCCACTCTCTCTAAAAATCAATGGAAAAAAATTTGAAAGGCAACCAGTACCTCACTGTAGAATAAAATACTTCTACCAAAAGGTTTGCTATGATAAAAAAAAAAATTAGGGCAATTCACCAAAAATGGCCAATAAACATATCAAAATATGCTAAAACTCATTAAGAATCAAGAAAAGGCCTTGGCTGTTGATTAAGAATCAAGAAAAGGCCTTGGCAGTTGCTCAGTGGTAAGAACTTTGGCGTGAGCACCAAAGAGTCTTCGGTTCCATTCCAGTCCTCGACCTGGTTGGGGCTTGGGCATGGCTTGTGCGGGAGGCAACTGGTGGATCTCTGTCACTCTCTTTTTCTCTCTCTCTCCCCCTTCCTCCCTTTCACTGTCTCTGAAGAGCAATGGAAAACATCCTCAGATGAGGATTACCAAAAAATAAAAGGATCAAGAAAAGGCAAACTGAACTAGATAATTTTCAACAATCAGAATGGCAAAGAGTTAACATGACTAACAATATTCAGGTCGGCAAGGGTGCAAAGAGATAGAGACTCTGAAATACCGCTGGTGGGAGTACACACTGGTAAAGCCCTTCTGGGGAACAATGTGACAATAGCCATCAAACCGTAACTACATATTGCCTTAAATCAGTAATGAACTTCTAGGAAGCTATCCTGCAGACCCCCTGCATGCCTGCATGTATGCACAACGCATATACATGTTCAAAGACCAAGGCACCTCCATCTGTACCAGTAAACACCAGAAACCGTCTGTGTATGTCAGAAGGGGAATGAAGAATTAAACTGTGTAATACCCATTCTTTAGAATATAATGCAACCATTCAAAATAAGAAGGATGTTCTAGAAGTACTAACATAGAAAGTTCTCCAAGACATCATGTCATGTTAAAAATCCCATCCTATATAATAAAGAGGTAATATGCAAATTTACCATCACTCCAACACACAAGATGGCTGCCACCATGTGGACACACAGATGGCTGGCACAAGATGGCGGCAGGAGAGGGCAGTTGTGGACAATCAGGCCAGCAGGGGAGGGCAGTTGGGAGGGACCAGGCCTGAAAGGGAGGGCAAGTGGGGGTGACCAGGCCTGCAGGGGAGGGCAGTTGTGGGGAACCAGGCCTGCAGGGAAGGGCAGTTGGGGGGGACCAGCCCTGCAGGGGAGGGCAGTTGGAGGAAACGAGGCCTTCAGGGAAGGGCAGTTGGGGGGCAACCAGGACTGGAGGGGAGGGCAGTTGGGGGGAACCAGACTTGCAGGGGAGGGCAGTTGGGGGTGACCAGGCCAGCAGGGGAGGGCAGTTAGATGTAACCAGGCCAGCAGGGGAGGGCAGTTGGGAGTGACCAGGCCTACAGGGGAGGGCAGTTGGGAGGAACAAGATCTGCAGGGAGGACAGTTAGGGATGACCAGGCTGGCAGGCAGAAGCAGTTAGGGGCAATCAGGCAGGCAGGAAGGCGAGTGGTTGGGAGCCAGCAGTCCTGGATTGTGAGAGGGATGTCCGACTGACTGTTTAGGCCTGATCCCATCTAAATGGGTAGTCGGACATCCTCGAGGGGTCCCAGATTGAAGAGGGTGCAGGCTGGGCTGAGGGACACACACCCCCATGCAAGTATTTCCTGTACCGGGCCTCTAGTAATGTATAAAATACAAATTACGTTTTAAAAAAAGTAAATAAATGTATGAATGCCAGCATAGAATGAAGGCTAAGAGTGTGGACTCTGCAATCGGACTGGCCAGTTGGAATTCCAGCTCAGATGTGACATAGCATTTCTATTCCTCTGCGTGGGCCTCTATAAGTAGGGATTATAAGACCTCCCTCTTGAGGTGATGAGAACTAAACTTAGAATGCACTTAGAAAGGCCTGCCATACAGGAAGGTGATACTGTTACTGTTGCTATCCTATATAATAAAGTAATATGCAAATTGACCCTCACTTCATCATGCCATCACAAGATGGATGCACCCACAGTGGAGGCAGGGTTCCCGTAACACAAGATGGCTGCGCCCACAGCAGAGGCAGGGTTCCCATAACAAGCCATAATGAGCTGTGATGAGCGATTAGTAGGGACCTGAGGCTACATGGCACCGGGCCAGGGTGGCAGACCTGAGGCTATGCCCCCACCTGGTGGGGCTTGACAGGGGACCTCAGGCTGTGCCCCCTACCTGGCGGGGATTGACAGGGGACCTCAAGCCGTGCCCCACACCCCAGCACCGGGCCGAGGGACCTGAGGCTATGCCAATCTATTCCAACATTCGTAGTTCCCTAACATTTTAATTGTTTGACTTTTTATATGAAAAACTAATTGAATTAACTACATAATTACATAAGGATAAATTTTCCAAAAAGAATTATAAAAATAGTAAAATGAAAATGAAGAAAGCATTTTAAAATGCTTTTAAAAAGAAAGGAAAATCTTCAGGATCTGCGACAGCCTCTCACCTTCAGGGCCACCTGCTATACAAGCTGCACTCTGTGCATGTCTGGATTCTGTGAATTGTTACAACCAGAAAGCACCCATGCAATTTAAAAAGAAAACCATGAAAACCTCATTCCTGTACCCACAGGCCCAACCACCAGCAAGATGACTGCCTGCAGGATACGGTACCTTGACAGCTGCCGTGGCCACAGGGTCAGCATTGGCTGCAAACACAGAGAGGGGGTCGGTTCCATCCAGCACACTGCTTAGTGGGTCCACCACGGAGCTGGAGGACGAGGATGTGGAAGAGGTGCTTCCCTTCCGGCTCACCTTCTTATTCTTGGACTCCGTGACCTGTGGGAACAACCATGGTGGTGAGATGGAATCTCCTCCAACTCTTCCCCTGAAACACTTGAAAGGGATTTCCCTCCTTCCCATAGTTGACAATTTCTTTGCCTCAGGTGTGGGGAACGGGCTGTAAGCTGACACGGTCCTTGCACCTGTAGGGGCTAGCAAGGCTGGCACCTACCCGCACAGATTTCCCAGGCCTGTTTGGATGGCAACTAATCAGTATAACGAGAGCAGCCCCTGCCTCCAGAGCTTTCCCAGGGTTTGTTTATACGACTGCTACCTGTAGGATAAGAGCTACTTTCATGGCTTACCAAGAAATATGTATCCAACTAGTGAGATTTATTATAACAAGAAACCTGTCCTTCAACTTATCCCTCCAGTAGTGATTTTAGAGAAACAAAGAATGTTTTCCTTGTGAGTGATTCCCTGCTTAGTGTCTTATGTATAAAAAGCACTGTATTACTAATAAAAGTTGCCAGAGCTTCTCGAGAGCTGTGGACCTCCCGAATCCCGCTGTCCTGTCTTTCTTTCTCTTCTCAAATCCCACCTCCCTACCTCAGCCCGGTTCAATCGTCAGGCTGGACCTGACAAATTGGCGCCCGACCAGGGACCTGAGGACTTGGGAAGCAGAAGGTGAGGATCTCCTCCAGATAAAGAGTGCACTCGATAAGGTAAGGAGGAGCATTTTTTTTGATAGTCGGGAGTAAAGCATGGGACAGTTAGAATCTAGAGAAAATGCCCATTATGGGCAAATGTTAAAGTCTATGCTCAACAGTAAAGTAACTAAAGTTAATGACAAGCAAGTAAAAAAATTTTTTAAATTCATTCAGGATGCATTTTCCTATGGAATTTGATACAGGATTGTTTAGATCCCAGGCATGAACATAATCAACCATCTCTTAAGCCAGGAAAGAAAGAGAAGCAGTGTACTAGCACAAAAAAGGGGTCTAAAAAAGATGATGATACAGGTGTTGTTCAGGCAAAAGAGGAGGAAGATTATTTTTCTGCTGGAACTGAAGAGGGTAGTGATATGGAGGATGTGTTAGAACAATTTTTAAAAGGATTAAAGCGTCTTGGCAAGAAAAAGAGAAGCCACGGGGCCGTTCCCGCCGCTCTCTGCTGCCCTGTGCAGCGCCAGTTCCACTCTCCCCTCTCCAGATGGCTTTGCAGGAGGCACGAAAGGCTGGTGAGGATTTGGGCATTCAAGCCTTCCCCGTTATGGAACGGGTGAACCCTAACACGGGACAGCGTGAGCGTACTTATGACCCGCTTCCTTTTAAAACCCTGAAGGAGTTAAAAACAGCCTGTGCTCAGTATGGGCCCACTTCTCCTTATACTTTAACCATCTTGGAAACTATAGCCTCAGAGGCTCTCCCACCTAATGATTGGAGAGCTATTGCCAAGGCTTGTTTATCAGGAGGAGATTATCTCTTGTGGAAATCAGAATATGATGAAAAGGCTAAGGAGCGAGCTGCTCATAATCGAGCTGCACAAGTTAATATTTCTTATGAAATGCTGGTAGGAGAAGGAGCCTATGCTGATACCCATAATCAAATTCAATACCCCCTGGAAGCTTATGGACAAATTAATAGAGCTAGGATCAGAGCCTGGAAAAAGCTTCCCACCTCTGGTCAGAAAACAGAGGAGCTCTCAAAGATTATTCAAGGGCCAGATGGAAAGTATCAGGATTTTGTCTCTCGGCTGTTACTGGCTGTTGGCCGAGTAGTGGTGGATAGAGAAGCTGGCATGTTAATAGTCAAACAGTTGGCGTATGAAAATGCTAACACTGCCTGTCAAGCTGCATTACGGCCCTATCAAAGAAAGGGGGCTCTCTCAGATTATATCCGTATTTGTACAGATATTAGTCCCTCATATATGCAAGGAGTCGCTATTGCAGCCGCATTAAAGGGAACCACCATTGAAGGAATTCTTCAGCAACAGTTCAGCACAGGGAAAAGTCAAACACACAGGTGTTTCACTTGTGGAGGAACAGGACACATGGCAAAACAGTGTCCCTCTAATAAAGTGTCTTATGTATGAAAAGCACTGTATTACTAATAAAAGTTGCCAGAGCTTCTCGAGAGCTGTGGACCTCCCGAATCCCACTGTCGTGTCTTTCTTTCTCTTCTCAAATCCCACCTCCCTACCTCAGCCCAGTTCAATCGTCAGGCTGGACCTGACACTAAGGGTCTCTTATTTTGTGACAAACTGACATGACTCTGAACCCCAGTCACAGAAGGAAAGGAGGAACTCAAGGTCAGGAAGGAAGAGAGAGCGCCCTTATAGTTAGAAGGTGGTGATGTAACACTCTCGTAGGGCCTTCAAGTCAGAGTGCAGTCCTTGAACAAGCAACAGCCACATCATCTGGAAGCTTACAGAAGATGCAAGATCTCAAGCCCCACTAGAACTACTGCATGAGAATTTGCATGTTACAGCAAAGGTAGGGTGATGACCAGGGCACGCAAGCTCCCAGGGTCATCGCACTCTGAGGACAGTGTCCATGCTCAGCCCCGCTATCCCATCACTGCAAGTAGTGACTGCCAACACCCTCCTTTCTGGAGAACTCCTCCCAATGCTGGGCCTGGTTTTCAGTATGAAGGGCAGATGAAGGTGTTGGGTATGGAGCCATGTTTGTGTTCCACGGGCCCCCATCCCTCCCCAGCTGCAGATGATTGGCCCAGGGAAACCTCTGAGCCAAAAGGATCCAACCAGACTCTGCTAAAAAGAGAGAGCAACATCCAGGAGGGCTAGTTAGGCTCCACTCCATTTTATTTTTTAAATCTTTATTGAAAGTATATGTATGTCCCGTTATTTCCCCGCACTGACCTCTTCTACCCGCCCCAGCCCCTGCCCTAGGCCTTCACTACCCTACTGTCTGTGTCCATGGGTTGTGCATAGATGCATACAAGTTCTTTGGCTGACCTCTTCCCATCCATCCACCCTCCCCCACCTTCCCTCTGAGGTTCCCCAGTCTATTCCATGCTGCTACGTCTCTGAATCTATTTTGTTCATTAGATTCCATATGACTGAGATCATGTGACACTCGGCTTTCTCTGACTGACTGATTTCACTTAGCATAATACTCTCCAAGTCCCTCATGCTGTCTCAAAGGGTAAGAGATGCCTCCTTTTTACAGCGGCAGAGTATTCCATGGTGTAAATGTGCCACAGCTTTTTATCCACTCATCTACTGATGGGCACTTGGGCTGTTTCCAGATCTTAGCTATTGTAAATTGTGCTGCTATGAACACAGGGATGCATACATTCTTTCTGATTGGTGTTTCTGATTTCTTGAGATACATTCTCAAAAGTGGGATCACTGGGTCAAATGGCAGTTTCATTTTTAATTTCTTGAGGAAACTCCACAATGGTTTAGACACTGGCTATACCAGTCTGCATTCCTACCAGCAATGTACTAGGGTCCCTTTTCTCCACATCATCACCAACACTTGTCTATTTGTTAATGACATCATTCTGACAGGTGTGAAACCTCAGTGTCATTTTGATTTGCGTATCTCAGATGGTTAGTGACTTTAAGCATTTTTTTCATGTCTCTTGACCATCTGTATGTCCAGTTTGGAGAAGAGTCTATTTAGTTCATTTGCCCATTTTAAAGTTGGATTGTTTGTCTTCCTTTTGTTAAGCTGTGTAAGTTCCATGTATATTTTAGAAATAACCCCTTATTAAATGTATCATTATCAAATACTAGAGGCCTGGTGCACGAAATTTGTTCATGGGGGGAGGAGGAGGATCCCTCAGCCCGGCCTGCACCCTCTCACAACCTGGGACCCCTCGGAGGATGTCGGACTTCCAGTTTAGGCTCCATCCCACTAAACCAGCAGTCGGACATTCCTCTTGCAATCTGGGACTGCTGGTTCCTAACCGCTCGCCTGCCTGCCTGCCTACCTGATCGCCCCTAACCACTCTGCCTGCCTGTCTGATGCCCCTAACCACTCTGCCTGCCTGCCTGATGCTCCTAACTGCTCGTCTGCCTGAGCGCCTCTAACCACTCGCCTGCCTGATCACCCCTAGCTGCTCATCTGCCTGCCTGATTGCTCCTAACAACCTTTTCCTGCCTGCCTCATCACCTCTAACCACCCGCCTGCCTGCCTCATCGCCCCTAACCACTCACCTGCCTGCCTCATTACCCCTAACTGCTCACCTGCCTGCCTCATCACCCTTAACCACTCTGCCTGCCTGCCTGATGACCCAACTGCCTCTGCTCGGCCCCCGCCACCGCGGCTTCATCCGGAAGGACATCCAGAATGACATCCGGAAAGTCATTCAGCTGTCTGGTCTAATTAGCATATTATGCTTTTATTATTACAGACTAGAGGCCCAGTGCATTCATTCATGCACTGGTGGAGTCCCTCAGCCTGGCCTGCTCCCTCTCACAATTTGGGATTCCCTCAGGAGATGTAGCAGTGTGCAAAGCAGCAGGTGGCAGGGGAGGAGCCCCAGCCGGGGCTGGGCACTGTGCTGCTCCCCCTCATCACAGCCCTCCTGACACAGCTGGCTGTGACCCTGGCTTCTGGCTGAGTGGCACTCCTGCTGTGGGAGCACAATGCTGCCCCCTGCTGGTCAGTGTGCATCATAGCAACTGTTCGACCAGTCGTTTGATCAACTGGTCGAAACAGTCACTTAAGCTTTTATATATAGATGTTTCACCATGCAATGGACTCTCGTTATTTCGTTAATGGATTTTTTTTTTAATATATTTTATTGATTTTTTACAGAGAGTAAGGGAGAGAGATAGAGAGTCAGAAACATCGATGAGAGAGAAACATCGATGAGAGAGAAACATCGATCAGCTGCCTCCTGCACACCCCCCACTGGGAATGTGCCCGCAACCAAGGTACATGTCCTTGACCGGACTCGAACCCGGGTCCCTTCAGTCCACAGGCCAATGCTCTATCCACGGAGCCAAACCGGTCAGGGGTCGCTGATGGATTCTTTGCTGTGCAAAACTTTTACTTTTGATGTAGTCCCATTTGTTTATTTTCTCCTTAGTTTCCTTTGCCCTAAGAGATATATCAGTAAACATATTGCTATGAGCAATGTCTGAGATTTTGCTGCCTATGCTTCTTTCTAGCATTTTAATGGTTTCATGACTTACAGTAAAGACCTTTATCCATTTTGAGTTTATTCTTGTGAATGGTGTAAGCTGATGGTCTAGTTTCATTTTTTTGTATGTACCTTTCCAGTTTTCCCAGCACCATTTATAGAAGAGACTGTCCTTACTCCAGTGTATGCTCTTGCTTCCTTTGTCAAATATTGAGCATATTGGCTTGGGTCAATTTCTGGGTTCTCTGTTCTGTTTCATTTGTCTATATGTCTGTTCTTGTGCCAGTATCAGGCAGTTTTGAACGCAGTGACTTTTTATTGTAGCTTAACTAGAGGCCTGATGCATGAAATTCATGCAAAAGTAAGCCTTCCTTACCCTGGCTGCCGGCACCGGCTTCCTTATGGCACCTGAGACCCAGGCTTCCCTCCAGCCACCGGAAGGCACCCGGCACCTGGGCTTCCCTCGCAGCCCTGGCGTCATCCGGAAGGACAGCCAGTCTAATTAGCATATTATGCTTTTATTATTATAGACTAGAGGCCCAGTGCACAAAATTCGTGCACGGGGGTGGGGGGGGGGTGTCCCTCAGCGCAGCCTGCACCCTCTCCAATCTGGGACCCTTTGAGGGATGTCCGACTACCCGTTTAGGCCCAATCCCGGTGGAATCGGGCTTGAATGGGCAGTTGGACATCCCTCTCACAATCCAGAAGTGTTGGCCCCAAACTGCTTGCCGGCCTGCCTTCCTGATTGCCCCTAACCACTTCTGCCTGCCAGCCTGATCACCCACTAACCATTGCCCTGCCAGCCTGATTGATGCCTAACTGCTTCCCTTCCAGTCTGTTTGCCCCTAACTGCCGACCCCTACAGGCCTGGTCACCCCTAACTGCCCTCCTCTGCAGGCCTGGTCCCCCACAACTGCTCTTCAATGCAGGCTTGATTGCCCCCAACTGCCCTCCCTTGCAGGCCTGGTCCCTCCCAACTGTCCTCCCCTGCTGGCCTTATCACCCACAACTGCCCTCCCCTGCTGGGCATCTTGTGGTGGCCATCTTCTGTCCACATGGGGGCAGCCATCTTGTGTGTTGGAGTGATGGTCAATCTGCATATTACTCTTTTATTAGATAGGATAGAGGCCTGATGCATGGGTGGGGGCCAGCTGGTTTGCCCTGGAGGGTGTCCCTTGGGGCGTGGGGCGGCCTGGGTGAGGGGCCTATGGTGGTTTGCAGGCTGGCCATACCCCCCAGCGACCCAAGCGGAGGCCCTGGTATCTGAGATTTATTTATCTTCTACAATTGAAATTTTGTAGCCTGGAGTGGGGGCCTAGGCCGGCCAGGGTGTGCGGAAAGCTTGGCTTCCTCCATTGCCGGGGCAACCCTAGCCTCCTGCTCACTCCAGCTCTGTGGCTGCCACCATTTTTGTTGGGATTTATTTATCTTCTATAATTGAAACTTTGCAGCCTTGAGTGGAGGCCTGGGCCTGCCAAGGTGTGTGGAAACTTGGCTTCCTCCATCACCAGGGAAACCCAAGCCTCCCTCCTGCTCACTCCATGGCCACAGCCATCTTGGTTGGGGTTCATTTGCATATTCACTCCTGAATAGGTGGGCGTGGCTGGTGGGCATGGTTTGTGGGTATAGGAGAGTGGTGGTTAATTTGCATATTACTATTTTATTAGATAGGATATTTGGTATTGAGATCCCTGCAACTTTGTTTCTCTTTATCAGGATTGCTGTGGCTATTCGGGGTCTTTTTTTTTCATTCCATAAACATTTTTGGAGTTTCTTTTAGATCTGTGAAATATTCCATTGGTATTTTAATAGGAATTGCATTGAATCTATAGATTGCTTTGGGTAGTATGGACATTTTAATGATGTTGATTCTACCAAATCCATGAACACAGTATATTCTTCCACTTGTTTATATCTCCCTCTATCTCTTTTCAATGTCTTGTAGTTTTCTGAGTACAAATTTTTTACCTCCTTGGTTAAGTTTATTCCTAAGCATCTTAATTTTTTTGGTGCAATGGTAAATTTTTTTTCAGTTTCTCTTTCTGAGAGCTCATTATTGGTGTATAAAAATGCCATAGATTTTGGGGTGTTAATGTTCTATATTGCTACATTGCCAAATTAATTTATTAAATCTAGTAGTTTTTTCATTGGAGTCTTTCAGGTTTCTATGTATGATACCATGTCATCTGCTAATAATAAGTTTTATTTCCTCTTTTCCAATTGGATGGCTTTTACTTTTTCTTCTTCTCTGATCACTATGGCTAGGACTTCTAGTACTATGCTGAATAAGAGTGGTGAAAGTGAGCATCCATGTCTTGTTCTTGTTCTCAGGGGAATGGTTTTAGTTTTTGCCCACTGAGTATGATGTAGTCTGTAGGTTTGTCACATATGGCTTTTATTATGTTGAGGTATGATCCCCTACTCCCACTTTACTGAGAGTTTTTATCAAGAAAAGGTGTTGAATTTTGTCGAATGCATTTTCTGCATTGATCAATATGATCATGTGATTTTTTGTATTGCAATCTGTTTATGTGATATACAACATTTATTGATTTGAGAATACTGTACCAGCCTTGCAGCCCCAAGTGGAATAAATCCACTTAAGTCATGGTGTATAATCTTTTAATGTATTGCTGGATGAGTTGATAATATTTTGTTGAGGATTTTAGCATCTATGTCCATCAGGGATATTGGCCTGTAATTCTCTTTCTTTGTAGTTCCTTTATCTGGTTTTGGAATTAGGGTAATGCTGGCCTCATAGAAAGAGCTTGGAAGTGTCCCTCTTAGTTTTTCAATAGTTTGAGGAGGATCAGTGTTAGTTCTTCTATGAAGGTTTGGTAAAACTGTTTTACCAAACCAACTGGACCATGGCTCTTGTTTCCTGGAAGTTTTTTCATTACTGCTTCAATTTCATCAGTAGTTATCATCCTATTCAGGTTTTCTGATTCTTCCTGAGTTTTGGAAGATTATATTTTTCTGTATGTCCATTTCATCCAGATCGTCCAGTTTGTTGGAATATAGTCATTCATAGTATTTTTCTTACAATTCTTTGTATTCCTGTGATGTCAACTGTTACTTTTCCTCTTTCATTTCTGAATTTATTTGGGTCCTCGCTTTGTTTTTTTATCAGTCCGGCTAAAGGTTTATCAATCGTGTTTATCTTTTCAAAGAACCAGTTCTTGGTTTTATTGATCTTTGTATTGTTTCTTTGGTCCCTATATCATTTATTTTCACTCTGGTCTTCATTATTTCTTTCCTAGTACTTACTCTGGGCTTTTCTTATTGTTCTCTTTCTAATTCTTTAAGTTTTAGTGATAGACAACTTACTACAAGTTTTTCTTGTGTTTTTTTTGTTTATTTTGTTTTTAGGTAGGACTGTAGTGCTATGAACTTCCCTCTCAGGACTGCTTTTATTGTGTCCCATAGATTTTGGATTGTTGTGTGTACATTTTCATTAGTTTCCAGGACGTTTTTAATTTCTTCTTTGATCTTTGGTAACCCATTCATTGTTTAATAACATGCCATTTAACTTCCATATGTTTGGTTTTATTGTAGTTGATTTATAGTTTTATGCCTTTGTCATCTGAGTAGATGCCTGATATGATTTCAATCTTCTTGAACTTGTAGAAACCCTGAGTCCTAACATGTGGTCTATCTTTGAAAATGTCCCATGTGCACTTGAGAAGAGTCTTTATTCTGTATCTTTGGGGTGAAATATTCTGAAAATGCCAATTCTAACTGATCTAGTGTGTTAAGATCACTGTTTCCTTGTTGATTTTTTTGGCTAGATGATCTTTCCAGTGATGTCTGTGGGGTATTAAAGTCCCCTACTATGATTGTATCACTGTTGATCTCTCACTTGATATCCTCCAGAAGTTTTTTTTTAATATATCTGGATACCCCTGTATTGGGTGCATATATCTTTACCAGAGTTACAGCCTCTTGTTCTATCAATCCATTTAGTATTATGAAGTGGCGCTCCTTATCTCTTGTTATGGCCTTCACTTTGAACTCTATTTTGTCAGATATTAGTATTGCTACTACTCCAGCTTTTTTTTTCCATTTCCATTTGCCTGGAAAATTTTTCTCCATCCTTTCACTTTCAGTCTGTGTGAGTCCTTTGTTCTGACATAGGTCTCTTGTACACAGCATATATAAGGGTCATCTTTTCTTATCCATTCAGCTACCCTATGTCTTTTGATAGAACTTAAGCCATTTACATTTAAGGTTATTATTGATAGGTACTTGTTTATTGTCATTCTTATTCATTTTTAAAATATATTTTATTTATTTTAGAGAGGGAGGGAGAGGGAGAGAAAGATAGAAACATCAATGATGAGAGAGAATCAGTGATCAGCAGCCTCCTGCATGCCCACAACTGGGGATGGAGCCCAAAACCTGGGCAAGTGCCCTTGATCAGATTTGAACCCAGGACCCTTCAGTCTGTAGGCTGACGCTCTATCAACTAAACCAAACCGACTAGGGCTGCCATTCTTATTCTTTATGCCTATGTTCTATTTCTTCTTTTTACAGCAGTCCCTTTAGCATTTCTTGTATTGCTGTCTTGGTGGTATTAAAAACTCTTTTAACCTCCTCTTTTTCCTGTGACATTCTTTATTTCACCGAGATTTCTTTTAAATATATTGATTTCAGAGAGGAAGGGAGAAGATAGAAACATCAATGATAAGGAAGAATCATTGACTGGCTGCCTCCTGCAACCTTCCCCCCACTGCGGATCGAGCCCACAACCGAGGCATGTACCCTTGACCAGAATCGAACCTGGAACCCTTCAATCCACAGGCTGATGCTCTTTCCACTGAGCCAGACTGGCTAGGTATCACCTTTGATTTTGAATGACAGCCTTGCTGAATATAGTCTTGGGGTCAGTCCCTTGGTTTTCATTTTGTTATATATTTCATTACATTCCCTTCTGGCCTGAAGTGTTCCTATGAAGAATTCAAGTGACATGCTAATGGGAGCTCCCTTGTAGGTAACTTTCTGTCTCTCTCTTGCAGCCTTTAAGATTCCTTCTTTGTCTTTAATGTTTGCCATTTTAATTAATGTGTGCCTAGTTGTGGGCCTTTTGGGTTTGTCTTGGCTGAGACTCTGGTTCCTGAATTTGAGTGACCTTTTCCTTTGCCAGGTTAGGAAAAATTTTCTGCCATTATTTCTCCAAACAGGTTCTCTATTCCTTGTTTTGATTCTTCTTCTTCTGGCATCCCCATTTACCATCACAACAAAAAAATTAAGATACTTAGGAATAAACTTAACCAAGAAGGTAAAAGACTTACACTCGGAAAACTAGAGGACATTGAAAAAAAGGTAGAGGAAGATATAAAAAAGTGGAAGAATATACCATGTTCATGGATTGGGAATCAATGTCATTAAAAAGTCCATACTACCAAATGCAATCTATAGATTCAATGTAATCCCTATTAAAATATCAATGACACATTTCACAGAGCAAACACTCCAAAAATTTATATGGAATTAAAAAAGACTCCGAATAGCTGCAACAATGTTGAGAAAGAAAGAGAAATTTGGAGGAATCACAATACCAGATATCAAGTTATACTACAAAGTCACTGTAATCAAAACAGCTGGTACTGGCACAAGAATAGGCATACAGATCAATGCAACAAAACAGAGACTCCAGAAATAAGTCAGTCAGAGAAAGACAAGTATAACATAATCTCACTCATATGTGGATTCTAATGAACAAAATTAAACTAATGAACAAAATAGATCCAGAGGCATAGAAGCATGGAAAGACTGATGAATCTCAGAGGGAAGGTGGGGGTGAGAAGAGATCAAAGAACTTGTATGTATATATGCATAACCCATGGACACAGACAATAGTGTGGTGAAGGCCTGGGGCAGGCAGTGGGAGTGGGTTAGAAGGAGTCAAGGGAGGGGGGGAGTGGACATATGTAATAATTTCAACAATAAAGACTTAATTTTAAAAAAATGATGGTGGGTGAGGTCAATACCACAAAAATATGGGCAGGGAAGAAACTGAATGATATAAGCATATAAAAGAAGCAACTGCTGTCAAGACAGTAAAGACCCAGGAATACTGCCTGTAATTTTATGGAACAGGGATATCATTTAGGGAGGCCTTTGACAAAACTTACAGTTATGGGTTTCAGTGGATGATAGTCTCCAAACTCCAATGGCACAGTCTCCAGACGGCATGTTGCAAATTCAGCCTTATAGTTCCTATTCCTGGAGTGCCTGGTAAAGAGCAAAACCCAGAAGCCAATTAGGTGATGGAAATATATAACATTACAAAAATTTGTTGTTGAGCCTTTCTCAATAATGAGGTAGTTTATAGAAGATCAAGCAGAAATGCTAAATGAAAAAAAAATTTAATCAATTTGAAAGTAAAGGAGCTACTAAGGCTTATAAGACTTGCCAGGCCAGACACCAAGGGAAGTTCACCAAGGGGAAGCCAGCTTCCGCAGGGCACTTGTTTATTCTTGACATGGATGAGAGGCTGGAACCAGAAAAAGAGATAATCTCTCCAGTCCTGTAAGGTTTCCTTAAAGCCCTTTTTGGAAAGGGGCTTTAAGGAAACCTTACAGGACTGGAAAGATCATCTAGGGTTTGGGGCTATGGAGACAGCCAGGGCTTGAAGGAAGAGTTTATGAAAAGAAGGAAGTCCAGAGAACAGAGAAATCCTGGTTTCCCCACAAAGTATTTGCCAGTTAAGTTATGTAGAACAAAAGAGAGAAGCCAAGCAGAAAGTAGGTGAAGAGCAGAGTTTTCATCAGTCTTGTGAGGGCTTAACAAGTTGAGATAACAATATAAGGGGAGAGAGTATCTACACTGAAACAAGAAAAAAACAAAGGCAGGAAGTACATATAAGAGTGTAAAAGACATAGAGACATGAAGAAAAGGTCTAACCCAAATACAATTAGAACCCAAAGAAGAAGAGAGAATGGGCAGAAGCAGTTTTTAAGAGATAAGGCTGACATTTTTCTCAAACTAAAGAAAGACATCAAACTACAGATTCAAGAAACACCTGGTCCGCAAGTGAGCCTCAAAAACAGAACAAAACAACCATACTTCCAGTCTTCATGGTAAGAGAAAGGGACATCCTTATCACTGCCACGAAGGTGGGAGAGGCTCCCGCTACCTCTGCTGCGCTTGCCAGATGTGAACCCAGCTTCTGGCTGAGTGGCACTCCCAATGTGGGAGTGCACTGACCACCAGGGGGCAGCTCCTGCAGTGAACGTCTGCCCCCTGGTAGTCAGTACGTGTCATAAGGACCAGTTGTTCCACTGTTCGGTTGATTTGCATATTAGCCTTTTATTATATAGGATGTCACCCCAATAAATTGAATTAAAAAAAATAATAAGAAAATCCCAATTATAAATAAGTCAGAATAACAGCCATCATGAAGTTTTTAAAACAGAATTACACTTGTTCTCCTTTCAGATCACCCTGAGCTTTATCAACAGAATGAGCAGAAATGTTATCTGGCCTGAAATTCAGCTGCAGATATGTTTTAATCCCTATAATAATTAACAAGTCAATCAACAGCTGAGAAAAGCACTACCTCTATGCAACAGTATAATAATAGTTCTCATGTACTAGATGATTACTGAATACCAAGAACCTAGGCCAACTTTTTAACCTCCATTTCCTCATGTAATCAACCCTAGGAGATAGGTGCTATGGAAGAAAAAGGGGCCACATACTAAACTTGACAAGCTCAAAGGAAACTACACGGTGGCCTTAAAAACTCAGAGAAACAGAAGTAACAGTATAGGATGGTCTAAACAACAACAACAAAATCCTAACTAAAAGCCAGTCATGGCAGGTATTCACATGCTAGGCCTGCAGCTTCCTGACAAAGATAAATCTTTACCTGTCCTTTTGCAACTAAAATAACATACCTTTGGAATGTCAGAGTAATGATGTTTGTTTTGTTCCAGACCCCTCAGGGCACAACCTCCCCACCAGAGCAAGAGACCACAGAAGCCCTCATTGTTATCTTGTTCCCTGCATACCATCTCTATTTGCTATAAATGTTAATTAACTATCCTGTACCCACCAAGTAAAAGCAGTATGCATCTCTCCGTTTTATTCTGCTGTCCCCTGCCCCATTAATCTACCACCAATGAATTTCACGTAACCTTCCTTACATCTCCTCCTTTGATTCTAATGCGCAAAATACACTGTGCCAGTTTCTGAAGCATTTTCTCAGTCTGTTGAGATTTTGCTTCCCAGCAATTGTTGTAAGGTTGGTTCAAATAAGCTCATAAAAATTCTCCAAGGGTTTGGGTGTTTCTTATGTCAACAGTGCTATGATGATGCCCATTTTTCAGAGATGCTGAAACTTGTTAGTGTTGGTAACTTGTCAGATGACATCAGCAAGTGAGAGAGATATGCAAACCAAGGTAGTCCAACTCTCGAATTCAATAATTCGATAGATCACCTATTAGTTGTCTTCAGAACCTGAAAAAATTAAGCAACTGTCTACCTTTTAAAGGACTAAGCTTTGATATAAATGTATGTATTTACATATATATTTTAAGTTTGAGGGGAGAAAAGTCTTCGGAAAATAAATTAGAGGACTTCTGGGAAAATAAATTATGAATTCATGTCAAACTGCTTATTTTTATTTTTTTCTATCACTTCTTCCATTATTTCCTAAAATTTACTTTCTGCTCCTCAGTATTTCCTGCAGTTTGAGACATTACAGTATTTTCTTCAATGCCTGGGTCTTTAGTAAGGCGAACAGCGACCTCTAAGTGAGTATTTTCACAAAAAAACTTTCCCTTTTCCTGCTAACAGAGCTGCTCAGCAGACATCCACCCATAATCCCAGGCCCCAGAGACGCAAAAGGCTCCTCCGGTTCCTTGTCAGTTGCCACAGAAAAAAAAGCCAACATCTCACACCTCCACTCCTGCTGGCTCTAGCCCAAGGCTACTCCAAGTGTGGTCCCTGGATCCCTAGGAAGGGCATCACCTGGGGAGCGTTGAACTACCGACCTACAGAATCAGGAACTGCATTTTAACAAAATCCCCAGGAGACGTATATGCATTAAAGGTAGACAACTCCCTATTTTTGAATTATTTACATCTGAGTATATGATATGTAGAAATTCTGCTACCAGTTACCAAGTTTACCTCCTTATACTGGAGATGCCAAAATCCACTAAATACTTTTGTCAGCTATTTTAATTTACTAATTACAATCTGGCCACATAATTTTGTTCTCCCACAATCCCAACCTTCCTTCACCACCAGTAAAATTTTTAAATGATGTAAAAATTCGGATTCCAATGGGTGGCGATTTTGAGGGTGCTGTTACAAGGGAGTAAACAGGAAATGTTATGTGCATCGTTTTTTAAAAGTTTGTGAAAAGAGGGATTCTGGGGAGACCCATGACAACACAGCTGGACTTGGGGAGCCCACAACCCAGCAATTTCCAAATGAGTAAGGTCCCAGGCTCTGAGCTGGAAAACTTCAGCACTCCTGCTGAGTGAGGCTCTATGACTAAGTGAACAGGCTCATCCTTCTGCTTTAATTTCCTCATCTGAAAATGGGGGTTGTTCTGAGAGTTAAATGAGATCGTGTCAGGCACAAAATAAAGGCTTGATATACGTCAAAAACAATGACAGACCCCAGATGCTAAGAGGCTAATGGCTCCTCTCGTAATTTTAAAATGAAAACAGTAAAGATAAAAACATACTGAGAGGTAGAAATGAAAACAGCAGCTTCCTACATTTTTCTGATGACAACATTCCAGATAACCAAGGCCAGATGTTTCTCCTGTTTTCTGTGCTTCAGCCTTAATAATTCCCTAAAAGCTGCTTGGCATGACCAGGTCAAAGAAAACTCGGGGCTAGAAGCTCAGTGGCGTCTCATCCTGCTTTAGTGTGCCCAAGCTTTGGGAGGAAGACAGTCAGCTAGGTGAAAGGAATACAGGGAAGGCAGCTGTGAAACAAGCAGGAAACCAGAAGGTCGTACAGGCAGACCTCCTTTTACTGTGCTTCACAGATGGCGCTTTCTCTTCTACAAACTGAAGGCAAGATACTCCACTTACCACAGTGGTCTGGAACCCAACCACCAAAATCTCCAAGGCATCTGATTATTTCTAAGGTCTAGGGCTGTATAGTGTATATTTTTTCATTTGTTCACTCGATGTGAACATCATTTGGAAAGAACAATCAGAAAAGTATCGCCCTTTTTGAAACATGCGGGAGAGCGCAATCCCCAAATATTTCCACTATCACCATCACAACTTGCTCGCGTTCTCCACACACTCAGAGCACCCACTGGGGCCTGAGTGGCTCCCATCACTCCAGCCACGAAAGCCCCGCTAAGCCTGGAGCCTTCGCAGATGCCACTCCCTCCTACTAATGAGCTCCTACACACGCTGCAAAACCCAGTTTTAGACTCTGCCTCTCGGGAACCATCCCTGAGCCCGCCCCGGGGGGGCATCCAAATGCCTTCTTTGGACATCCTTCTATTCTGTGAATCGTTCTCGTGGAACTGTCAGCTCCCTGCGAGCAGAACAGTCTAAGAGCTCTGCTCCCAGTGCCCGGCGCAGGGCCCGCACAGAGGAGGACGAACGGCGGCGTTTTACGGATGAGAAAACCAAGACTCCGCGAGAGGAACTGAGGAACTCTGGGAGCAAACAGGTCTCCCGGGCTGTCCAGCCTCAGAGCTGAGTCCGTCGTTCTTTGCCTCCAGCGCCCCTAGAACCCACACCAACTCGACTAGGAAAGCGGAAGCCGGGACCTGGGTTTTCTCAGGGGTCGGGGAGCTTAGCGCGGAGAGAACCCAGACCCATCCCGCGGGCTGCAAGGAGCTTGTCTGGGTCCAGACGGCCGGGCGGAGGGGGCCCCGCCAGCACCCGACAGAGGAGCGGCTCGCACACAGCACGCTCGCTGGGGCACGCACAGCCGCGGGACCCACACAGCCAAGCACAACCCTCCCGTAGCTCAGGGGGAAAGCACTCACCAGGGAAAGGCCGCCATCTTCCCAGTCACAGGACCGCCTCTTCCGGGGCGGTAGGCTCTGTGCTCCCTGCCAGGCCCCGCCCCCGCCCCCGCCCCACCCACCGCCCTGCGCCACGCCCCAGTCACGCCCCCTCCGTGATACGCGACAGACCACGCCCACCCTGCGCCCCGCCCCCAGTCGCGTCACGCCCCTTGCGTCACTCACTGTCCCCAGCGTCGCGCCTCCAAGGGGATTGCAGTCAGGCGGCACTCTGCCTCTCGGGCTGCGACCTCCCAGCGCCGGGCGGGTAGGCCCCCAGTTGGGTCTCGCTGGGGAGGGAGGGCCTCCCGCCTCGCGCGCCGGGGCGCTGATCTCTGGCGTCCTGACTGTGAGGCTGGGAAGTGCAAGCGCCGGTTCCCTGGCTCCAGGATTGGGAGGGGGAGGCGCCCTCCCTCTGGAGGGCCAGTCCCTAGTCAGGAGGTCCAGCCTCTCCCTAGACAGGCCCGCTCCCCAGAGGGGCGATAACTCAGGAGTGAGGAGAGCCCCCGGCCTTGAAAATGGGCCCCTCCTTAGGGAGGGGGGCTCCCCCAAAGCAAAGCGGAGGGCCCTCCCTCTGTAGAGTGGATTTCCTCCCGAGAGGGCTCGCTTCTTAGTGAGGATTAGGGAGTCCCCCCTAAAGAAGGGCTCCCTCCCTAGAGAGGCGCTGGCCTTCTAGAGAAGTGCTCCCCACTAGAAAACACAGAGAGCCCATTCCCTAGAGAAAAGACCCCCTTAGACTGGGGCTCACTCCCTGGAAGGGCGGAGGGAGTCCACCTCTCTGAAGAGTGGGTTTCTCCCTACACCAAGCATGTCAGACTCCAAGGCTAACAGGAGCCAAATAAGCAAGTGTAAGTGTATGTGGGCTGCAAAAAAACAAAAGCTTCAATTTTCATAGAAACATAGGTTTATTTCGATAGAGACATGCTGAATACAAAGGGCTGAAATAAATGAGTCATTGTTAACATAAAATAATGAGACATTTTAATAAAAGTTAATATTTTTTCTTGAACATTAACTTACCAGACACTGAATAGCTACACGAATTAATAAATGTGACGCAAATAAACCTATTTTTCTTGTTCTGCAAAAGTGAAATATTTCCTGTTGCGCACACCAAACAGGTCAATCCAAGACTAATGATGTGGCAATTGGCTGCTAAAATATTTGCTGCTGGTATTAGTGGAGAGAAATGGTGCACCTGTCTGTAAGGCGCATAAGGGAAATAAATGCAACACGATTATAGTCAGCAGTCATTAGCGAATGTTGTAGTTTGTTATTAATAACTAGAGGCCCAGTGCATGAAATTCGTGCACGGGGTGTGTGTGTGTGTGTGTGTGTGTGGTGTCCCTCAGCCCAGCCTGCACCCTCTCCAATCTGGGACATCCCTTTCACAATCCAGGACTGCTGGCTCCCAACCACTCGACTGCCTGCCTGCCTGCCTGATTGCCCCTAACCGCTTCTGCCTGCCAGCCTGATCACCTCCTAACCACTCCTCTGCCAGCCTGATCGATGCCTAACTGCTCCCCTGCCAGACCAATTGCCCCTAACTGCCCTCCCCTGCTGGCCTGGTCACCACTAACTGCCCTCTCCTGCTGGCCCAGTCACCCTTAACTGCCCTCCCTTGCCAGCCTGGTTGCCCCCAACTGCCCTCCCCTGCTGACCCGGTCACCCCTAAATGCCCTCTCTTGCTAGCCTGGTCGCCCCTAACTGCCCTCCCCTGCCAGCCTGGTTGCCCCCAACTGCCCTCCCCTGCTGGCCCGGTCACTCCTAAATGCCCTCTCTTGCCAGCCTGGTCGCCCCTAACTGCCCTCCCCTGCCAGCCTGATCACCCCAAACTGCCCTTCCCTGCAGGCCTGGTCACCCCCAACTGCCCTCCCCTGCTGGCCATCTGTGGTGGCCATCTTGTGACCACATGGGGGCAGCCATCTTTGACCATATGGGGGCAGCCATCTTTGTGTTGGAGTGATGGTCAATTTGCATATTAGGCTTTTATTATATAAGATTATGTATAACAGGATGTTATAAAAATTAAGTTACAAACTTTTTTAGTAAAATGTTTCTTACATACCGTTATATTGGCTGGGCTGTGAAAATATTCGTTGTGTGCTGCATGTAGCCCGTGGGCTATGAGTTTGACATGCTTGCCATAGAGAGTGGCAAGGAGCCTCCTCCCTAGAAAGAAGCTCCCTATATCAAGAAGTGGAGTGGCCCCATTTACTAGGGATCCCTGAGCTCCCCTTGCTGGGAGCTCCCTCCACCCTCCTCTCTAAGGGGAGCTCTTCTCTAAGGAGGGGAGCTTCTCTATGACAGGAGGCTCCCCCGTCCTCTATGGAGGAGGCCCTTCTGTGGAAATAGAGCCATTAGAAGGGAGAGCTTGTTCAATGGGCCCATCGGTACAGACCTCTACAACAAGAGGAAAGGCTCTCCCATCCAGGATTTGTCACACTTCTGCTACACACTCAGCACAGAGACTGACAGCTAGGACCAGGGCTGAGACACATGTCACACCAGCGCCACTGTGACAGAGTGCCCCAGAACTTCCAGCAGGACTAAACAGTGCACCCCGAGGGCACAAATGCTGCAGATATGAGCTAATGTTTCAAATCCAGAATCTCAGGTCCCAACAAATGACCTGTCCCCACGACACAGTCAATGGTGAACATTTCTAGTTGCAAAAAACAAAGCAGACACATTGAGAAAAACTGCGGTCCTATTATCAATTTCAAGTACCATCAACACACATTCCTGCCATTTCTGTGCCACCAAAGTTCATGGACAAAGCGTAAAATGTGTTTTATATTGGATGAATTACAACTAAGAACATTAAGACAATTTCAGATTTAAGAAACTATATTTCTAAGAATATAATTATCGATTTCATAAGTCTCTCTCTCCACATGTATGTACACAGCTGTCGCCGCTGGCTGAAAGTAGAACATTCCCAGAAAACCTCCCCTGAGCCAAGATGTTGTAAAGCAAAATCAACCATACTCACACCATGCTCACAGATACACAGCATCTGTGGCAATAAAGTACAGATGCTCACAGACACATTCAAAACTAGTGCAGCCTGAGGCTGAGATGCTGAGTCTGGTTTTCAAGGAAAAGCTTGAAGGGGCCATTCTTGCTCCTGGCGGTTTCATTGCCTCTATAATGGGTTCTGCAAAGTAAACGCTGGATGCGATTTTCAATTTTGCCTTTTTTTACCCTTAAAATCAAAAATCCTCTTTGAAATTATCTTGGCTTATTTTAAGAGATATGAATGTCTCTATGTATTAGGTAGAGCTGCGATGTCTCCTGGAATTGGCAGAGTGGCCTTGTGTAGTAGGTGTTCTGCAGGGCCCAGTGGCTCAGCCTCCCCAGTCACCTGAGCTGGGCACTCTAGGTGCACCTCTGTGTGGGCTGTGCGCACAGACTTGTTGTAGTTGAGCCTGGATTGCTCTTTGTGTCACTGGAAGGAGTTGACCTCCCGGCCAAAGGGCTGTGAGAACCAGCTGCAACTACAGTGAAGGGCTGCTGTGCAGGAGACACCCCTATGGAGCAGGACTTGTTTCAGTGAAACTTTGTAGGCCAGAAGGGAATGGCAAGAAATATTTAAAATAATGAATAGCAAGGACCTTTATCCAAGATTACTCTACCCAGCAAAGCTATCATTTAGAATTGAAGGTCACATAAAGAGCTTCACAGACAAGAAAAAGCTAAAGCAGTTCATCACCATCAAAACCAGTATTATATGAAATGAAGGGTATTCTTTAAAAGGAGGAAGAAGAGCCCTAGCTGGTTTGGCTCACTGGATAGAGTGTCGGCCTGTGAACTAAAAGGTCTCAGGTTTGATTCTGGTCAGGGGCACATACCTGGGTTATGGGCTCGATCCCCAGTGGGGGACTTGCCGGAGGCAGCCAATCCATGATTCTCTCTCATCATGGATGTTTCTATCTCTCTCTCCCTCTTCCTTCCTCTCTAAAATCAATAAAAATATTTTTTAAAAAAAAGGAGGGAGAAGAAAAAGATGAAGAAGAGGAAAAATATGAAAAATAAAGTGACACGAAATACATATCTATCAAAATAAATAAGGAATCTAATCCTATATAATAAAAGACTAATATGCAAATCAACCGAACAGTGGAATGACCGGTTGCTGTGGCGTGCACTGATCATCAGGGGGCAGATGCTTAAAGCAGGAGCTGCCCCCAGCCTGCAGGCCCCAGGCCAGCCAAGGCAGGTACCAGCGGGGGGGATCCCCCCAATCTTCCTGCCAGTCACCCCACAGATCGGCCCTGATCGCCAGCCAGGCTTAGGGACCCTACCTGTGCGTGGATTTTGTGCACTGGGCCTCTAGTGAACAACATAAACTGATGAACAAAAATAGACCCAGAGACATAGAAACATGGAACAGAGAGAAGGCAGGGGAGGGTGGGTGGGATGAGATCAACCAATGAACTTGTATCCATATGTGCATAACCATAGACACATTGGGGTGGTGAAGACCTGGGGTGGAGGGCAGAGACAGGCTGGAAGAGATCAATGGGGGGAAGGGGGAGACTGTGAGAATAAACAAGCCATCTTTTCTGTCAAAGAACAGTTTAGACAGCTGCCATTTTGGACTGGGTGACATGGCAGCTGCCACGTTGGCTGCAGGACTTGCAGCTTACTGAGGGCCACCATCTGGAAATAGCAAAGGTCAACCCATCCCTTTGAACTAGCCAATCATGCAA
This sequence comes from Eptesicus fuscus, assembly GCF_027574615.1. Taxonomy (NCBI): domain Eukaryota; kingdom Metazoa; phylum Chordata; class Mammalia; order Chiroptera; family Vespertilionidae; genus Eptesicus; species Eptesicus fuscus. Next base: position 46,762 of record NC_072476.1, on the reverse strand, counting down.
GACTTTGTGCCTGAGCTCCAATCAAGAGTGAGGTAAGGTCACGTGTGTCGGGATTAAAAAGCTGACCAGACCACTTTCTTGGTGTGTGTGTGCTCTCAGACAAGGTGTGCACCCTTCTACATAGAAGTAAAGATGTTTGCCTGCTGCCTGGATCCCAAGTGTGCTTCGTCTTCTACCAGGACCCCTGAATTGGGGGCTCACCTTTGTTTTTATAGGACCTATGTGCTACTTTCTTTTTTTAAAAATTTCTTTATTGATTAAGGTATTACATATTTGTCCTCATCCCCCATTCCCATACCACCCCTCTCCCCATGCATGCCCCCACCCCCCTGTTGTCCTTATCCACTGGTTAGGCTCATATGCATGTACACAAGTCCTTTGGTTGATCTATCCCCTATATCCCTCCCCTACCCTCCCCTCCCTCTGAGGCCCAACAGTCTGATCCATGCCTCCTTGTTTCTGGGTCTATTCTTGTTCATCAGTCTATGTTGTTGATCATTTCCCCTAGATGAGTGAGATCATGTGCTACTAGAAATACACTTATAAGAACTGAAAATGAGGCAAGGAATAATGGTTATGCTGAAAGGCAAATGAATCAGTCTGTAGTGAGTTTCTTTCTGGGCCAACAGTTCTTTTGAGACCCAATTTCAATGTCAAACAGTTCCTTATGTGCACATGTCAGCAATGATATTTCAGTTCTGGATGGTGGACAAATGGTGGTAATGCAGATCCGACCCTCTCTGTTTGGTCCTGGGCAACTTGCAGTGGCACACAGCTGCTGACTGCTAGTATGGCAAGGCGACGTCAGTGTCTTCCATCTCTGGACTGCTTCTCTTCTGTCTTCATGGCTGGAGTAGTCCTGTCGATTCCTCTCTGTTGCCAGAATCCACATGGTCTCAGAGTTGTTTTCTGAAAATATACAAACATATTCTAGACCAAAATTTAATAAAGGAATATTTTCTATAAATTTGACTTGGGATCCTTTTTCATTTATTTCCCAAATGATTTTCCTCTGGCTTGTTTTGACACCATGTGTGTGTTTCATGGGTGTCTTGCTTTTAGCATTACAATTAATTTTCTAAAGTACAAATTTTCCAGATGTAATTTACTTACAGGATATTTTTCCTTACATGATATTCTTCTACTATCCCCCATTTTTTTATTTAAATATTAGGAGGCTTTTGAAAATTTTATAATTTAGTCTTGATAGCTTTTAAATTTTATTTTTTTGCACTATAATATGACTGCTTTGGGTTCATTACATGTTATGCAATTTTATCATGAGATGAACTACCAATAAAAATTTTAGTTAACACTTTAGGAACTGCTTTTTGTACAGTACTATTAATTTTTCTATAATATTCGCTTGTTTCAATTAGCCAATTTAAATTAGCCTGAAAACTTGACTACTATTTTACTGTCAAATTTATTACTCTAACAACAATATTATTTTACCCTGTAAATATTAGTGGAAAGGATTATTTGCCTTCTTGAGTAGGCCCTGAGCATTCCTGGTGGTAGGCTGGATTTAGATATCAAAAACCCACTTCCCCACACCATGGGTTCAAGACAACTCAAACAAGTCTTGTTGCAGTGAGAGGGCAGCTGCTGTCGGCCAAGTCTCCCTCTGTTACCCGGTTCCAATTTGAGCTGGGCATAGGAAGTTAAGGGGTCTCCCTCTGTTACCCGGTTCCAATTTGAGCTGGGCATAGGAAGTCTCCTGGCTATGGGGGCAGGATACTTCCTTCAGAAGGGGTGAGGGTTCAGGCCCCTGCAAAGTTAGGGAGGTGAGGGTCTGTGCCCCACCTCTGTTGACCCCCAAGTTCTCTCCTGATGGCCCAGTGCCTGTCTTAGATTGTTCCTTCCCTGAGGAATCTTACCCATCTCTGGCTAACCAGCCATCCTCCAGGGCCAAGCAGGGTGATGTGAGGTTCAGTTCTGTCTCCTTGGTACCCTATGCTCCTGTGGCCTCCATGCACAGTACCTGCCTTGGGATCCCCTCGCCTGCTGGCGTGGCCCCAGCACTGATCACATATCTTGGGGAACCCGGTTTCTTCTCCAGGGAAGGCCCAGCTTGCCCCACTGGGCGAGAGACAGATCCATGGTACCAGCCACCATGATGCTTCAACCTAGGCATGAACTGAAAGCTCAGGCAACAGCTGTGGGCAACTGGACTGAGAGAAGAGGGTCCCTCTTGGCCAAAAGGGCAAGAGGGGCCAATATAGAATGCTCAGGTGTCTTCCCAGGAGGCCCTCTACACAATGGAAGGAATTAAATCCTTACATGTCCTTTTTAAATTGCTGCCAGACATTCAAAGAATTAGTTTGTAAGTTAGCTTGGGATAATTGTGTATTATGCTGTTGTAATTCTAAAATATCAAGAGATGTGTTACCTTTTCTCCAAGCACCAAAAAGATGATTTTTTTTATTGATCCCCAAGGGTGCGAGGTACTATTATAAGTAATGGGGGTAATCCAAATCTGGGAAGAATTTTAATGACATTGTAGAATAATATCATGTAAGGATATTCCTATGTGCTACTTTCAACAATAAAGTTTTTTAAAATAAAAATTAATTATAAATAAAATAAAATACAGAACTCTTGTTCTTTAAAAATGTAACATACTTCCTCATGGGTCACACACTGACCCTCACCTTTAGGGTCCATCTGGGATTTGAGTGTAATCAAGTTGGCAGCAGCCACAATATAGGTAAGTGCTTTTATTACTCTTACTAGTGGCCCGATGCATGAAATTTGTGCACATTAAAAGGGAATTAGAGGAAATATTTTAATAATGCTACTCATGTCCCCTGGCCTGGCACTGGGCAGGGAGGCAGCCTCACATCCCAGGCTGGCGCAAGTCCCCGCCCACCAATGCTGCAAGTCCCTGCCCACCCACGCCTGTCTCGCACGCATCCTCCTTCTGTTCGGTCATTACAGTGTCACAGTATGATGACCATTTACATATTAGCCTTTTATTATGATGATGATATATGGCCCAACTTTTTTATTTATTATGTGTGATAAATTCCTGGAAATGTAATCATCCAGCCCAGGAGCCTGAATATTTGCTACATCCTGTCAAACTGTCTCCAGAAATGCTGTCCCCTATGCTCTGGAGCAGTGCCATCAGGTGTCTGTTTCATCACACCCTCTCCAGTACTGAATATTGTGATTTTTTTAAATGTTACAGGTATCTTTCATTTGCAATTACTTGATTACCTTTGAAGTTAACTTTTCTCATGTATATTAGTTACTTTATTTCTTCTTTAGTTCCAGGTCTTTGCTCAGACATATTCTTCTTTGATTAATCCTATTTCATTTGAATTCACGGGAAGCAATAGCAGCTTCCATGGAGGAAGATGGAGGTTAGAGGGCGGAGAGTGGTGCTGGACCAGATGTGGTTGGCAATGGCTCCTGTTAAAGGTTAGATAGGAGGTGAGGGGGTTAAGGGAGGTGTTAGGTTCTGAAACTGAAATGTTAAGGTGAGGGTGTGCAGTCAAAGGTCACCATTTGGGAGGTTGGGCCACTGGAGTCTGGTGGGGAGGGTGAGGGTCAGACTGGGTTTGGTGATGGATGCAGGAGGGGAGCGGTCTAGCTGGCAAGGCCCATGGGTCTGAGCAGCTCCCTGGATTCAGGCACCCAGCACTCACTGCCAGTGCCGGGAGCACTGCACTGTCCAGGCTCCGCGACAGCCAGCCAGACGGACCTGCAGCTTCAGCTCTGGCCGAACTGCAAGGGCTGCGGGGAGTCGTGTGGCCCCCAAGCCTGTACCTTCTCGCCTCTGAGCTGGGCACACGCCCCTCTTCAGGGAAACCTCCTGGTGACGCCATCAGCAGGGCGTGCCACACAGCCTGATGCTGCGTGGGCTGGGGGAGACTTTATGGGAAGAGATCCTCTGTCCCCTAACCCCACCACGACAGGCCCAGAGCCCTCATCACTGTGTAGTGGTTGTCTGTAACCCACACCCAGGGGCCGGGGTGGGACAGGTGTTCCCATGGCTTCAGAAACTGCTCGTCCCAAGGGTCCCACAGTCTCAGTGTTGCCACATTACCGCATGGCCTCGGTGTTATGCCACTATTTTCTGATGTCAGTTTTGCACCTTAAACTCTTAAATTAACCACAAGGACAGCTTTCCTCTTTGCCCTCCTGGGACTCACAGTTCTGTTGCATACACTCCTTTCAAAAGGCAGTTTCTAGTTCTTGGCCATGTGGGGGTGTTGTTGACTTTTCATTCTAGGTTTGTACAGTGGGGCATCCTGAATTCTGTGATGGTGACTCTGTCTGTTTTGCAGCAAGCCTGTGAGTGAATGAATATGATCTCCATTTTAAATCTACTCTCAGACTGTAGTAACATTTCCCCAAGTGGGACTGTATCCTATAAACCAATTCCCATGCTCCACTGCACTGAATAAGAATGAGGATCCGAGCTCATCTTTCACATGAAAAGCCAATGAGGCAGCCTCGTGTCCCTGACTGGGCACCAGGCTGGCAGGCAGCCTCATGTCCCAGGCCTGCTCAAGTCCCAGCCCCCTTCCCCAAAGCTGCAAGTCCCAGCCCAACTGTACCTGCTTCCCATGCAGCCTGCTGATTGGTTGTTATGTGAAGGCATCCCAGCCAATTTGCGTATTACCCTATTATAAGTATAGATGTATTTTCTCCTGCACACTTTTCCAGTCCGTGACAAATCCTTAAGTATTCTAGTTCCTTCAATATTGGTCACAACTCTACCTTGAACATTTATAATTTGTTTCACAACTGGTTTGGAATCATTGAGAAAAATTAAATGACTCATTTTCTGAATTATTCAAGTTTAATCTGGCATCTTGGATATGAATTAAGTAGGCTATCTCAAGTGATGATAAGCAGTATATCTATGTATTGAGACCACTCAAATTTTCCAGATTATCTCTGTCATCACCACAGACATGGAAATAAGACCCAGGAAATCCACTGGATTCCCACAGCAGTCCTCAGTCCTCCATCTACTGATGCAGCAGCCTAGTATTTAAAAATTGCCCTTCTTGGTGGGAGTCTGGGATCAAAACTTGGATTTGTCACTCTTAAGCATTGATTTATTTTTCTTTTCCTAGACAATATTTCTCACTAACTATCTGATGGCCACAGCACACTTTCTACTGCCCAGTTTCCATGGATGATTCACCAGGTCCTTGTTGAGGTAGAAAACAACAACAAAAAATGATTATATTATTCAAAAACAGAAAAATGCCCCTTATTTTCTTGAACAAGAGTGGAACTAACAATTTCTTTTTAAAAGTATTTCATTGTTTAATTTTGGGTGGTAACATGGTTAATAACATGATATAAATTTCCCTTGTATGACTTGGTAGTACGACATTGCATATTCTATTATGTCAACAGCCAACGTCTAGTGTCCTCTGTTCTCTTATATTTGACCCCTTTACCTGCCTTGTACTCCCTCTTGGTTTTTCTCTTCTTTTTTAAATATTTTATTGATTTTTTTACAGAGAGGAAGGGCGAGGGAAAGAGAGCTAGAAACATCAATGAGAGAGAAACATCCATCAGCTGCATCTTGCACACCTCCTACTGGGGATGTGCCCACAACCAAGGTACATGCCCTTGACCAGAATCGAACCTGGGAACTTTCAGTCCGCAGGCTGAAGCTCTATCTACTGAGCCAAACAAGTTAGGGTGGTTTTTTTTTTTTTTTTGGTTTTTTTATTTTATTTTATTGATTTTTTACAGAGAGGAAGAGAGAGGGATAGAGAGTTAGAAACATCGATGAGAGAGAAACATCGATCAGCTGCCTCTTGCACACCCCCTACTGGGGATGTGCCCACAACCAAGGTACATGCCCTTGACCGGAATCGAACCCGGGACCTTTGAGTCCGCAGGCCGACGCTCTATCCACTGAGCCAAACCGGTTTCGGCTTAGGGTGGTTTTTTCCTTCTTGTAATCACCATTATTTCAACTGAACAAAGGAGGTTTTGTTTGTGTTTGTTTCTTTTGTTTGTGGTTTTACATTCCATTCATAAGGGAAAATGTAGAATGTGCCACTTTATCCTTTCGAAAAATGAAATCCTCACCTGGAAGCTTCACTGTGATGAACAGCATCTGAGACACAAATATCCTGGAATATTTTTGCCCACTGAGTGAGAACTGTCCAACAACATTCTGCCCACATGTCACCATGAAAGGTCACCCACTGATGTTTCTTTCCTGTCCCTGACTATTGTTGCAAGACTATGGCCAGAGCCATGAGTCAGCATCTCCTTGCATATCTCGTCACATGTAATCCAAGCAAAGTGAGTGAGAAGGTGAACCACCCCAACGTCTGCCCATTGTGAAGGCTTAGTTACCCACTGTCCTTCACAGATGTCCAGAGATGGTCGTGCTGCAGCAGTCCCTCTCTGGTTGGTCATTGATTTCATGCAAAATCATCAATAAGTATGGCCAGGATATTCCTTCCCCTGTCAACAGGGAGAGACATTTTCTTCCAGAAACACAATTTTCAGAGTCCAGGTCTATCATTTTATCCTTAAATGGTTGTTGTTGTTTTGTTTTTTCAATTTTTTAATTTAATAAATCTTTATTGTTCAGATTATTACAATTGTTCCTCACCCCCCCCCATAGCTCCCCTCCACCCGGTTCCCACCCCACCATCTGCCCTTACCTCTCCCCCCCACTGTCCTCATCCATAGGTATACAATTTTTGTCCAGTCTCTTCCTGCACCCCCACACCTTTTTCTCCCCAAGAATTGTCAGTCCATTTCCTTTTTATGCCCCTGATTCTGTTATATTCACCAGTTTATACTATTCATCAGATTTTTTATTCACTTGATTTTTAGATTCATTTATTGATAGATATGTATTTGTTGTTCATAATTGTTATCTTTACTTTTTTCTTCTTTTTCCTCTTCTTAAAGAATACCTTTCATCATGTCATATAATATTGGTTTGGAGGTGATGAACTCCTTTAGCTTTTTTTTATCTGAGAAAGATCTTTATCTGACCTTCAATTCTGAATAATAGCTTTGCTGGGTAGAGTAATCTTGGTTGTAGGTTCTTGCTATTCATCACTTTGAATATTTCTTGCCACTCCCTTCTGGCCTGCATAGTTTCTGTTGAAAACTCAGCTGACAATCGTATGGGTGCTCCCTTGTAGGTAATTAACTGTTTTTCTCTTGCTGCTTTTAAGATTCTCTCTTTGTCTTTTGCCCTTGGCATTTTAATTATGATGTGTCTTGGTGTGGTCCTCTTTGGATTTCTTTTGTTTGGGGTTCTCTGCGCTTCCTGGACTTGTAAGTCTATTTCTTTCACCAGAAAGGGGAAGTTTTCTGTCTTTATTTCTTCAAATAGGTTTTCAGTATCTTGCTCTCTCTCTCTTCTTCTGGCACCCCCATAATTTGGATGTTGGTACGATTGAAGTTGTCCCAAGGCTCCTTACACTATCTTCATATTTTTGGATTCTTTTTGCTTTTCCGGTTGAGTGTTTTTTGCTTCTTTGTATTTCAAATCTTTGACTTGATTCTTGTGATCCTCTATTCTGCTGTTAGATCTCTGTATATTATTTTTTATTTCAGTCAGTGTATGCTTAATTTCTAGTTGGTCCTTTTTCATATCCTTGAGGGTTTCACTAAATTTATTGGCCTTTTCTAGAAAATTCTTGAAAAACCTTATAACCATGATTTTGAACTTTCTAGCCAGTCATTTGCTTTCCTCCATTTCTTTCACTTGTGATCTGTTCCTTTGTCCCTGCATTTGGCTGCTTCCCTGAGTTGACAGAGTGGCTTTGTGTGCTAGGTATCCTATAGGGCCCAGTGGGTCAGCCTCCCCAGTTACCTGAGATGGACACTCTTGGTGCACCCCTTTGTGGGCTATGTGCACAGTATTGTTCTAGTTAAGCCTTAATTGTTGTTGGTATCACTGGGAGGGATTGAATCCAGGCCAATTGGCTATGAGATCAGCTGTGTCTACACTGGGAGAACTTCTGTGCTGGAGACACACTTATGAGACAAGACTTGCAAAAACCTCTGTGCTCAGCTTGGATGAGGCAGAATCTCAGGGTGGAACAGACAGCATTGGCTTCCCATCAGCCCTGCCCTAAGAGGCCCCTGGGTCTCAATGTCCCGCGGTAATTGCTGCAAGCACCTCTGAGAGAAAGCCACCCTCGAGTTTTTCCCTGGTGATAGTAAAGTGCATGCTGGGCACAAGGCCACTCAAGCCAAGTCCCAGGAACACTCCTGCACTTTCTGCTGGTGGTTTAGACTGACCGGTCCCCCTGTGCCATGATGATGGCAGAAATGCCCAGGACACAGACGTTGGAAAGGAGGTGAGCTGTGGCTATGGGAGCAGTAGAAGGAGTGACAGAGCCTGGGGATACAGCTCCCTATAATCAGGAGAGCAATCCTTGAACAATCCAGGATGGAAACTGTCCCAGAGACTCTCTCTGAATGGCAGTAGATGGTGGGAAAGAGCCAGGCAGAGCTAAGGCAGAGCACTGCCCAAAGAACATTCCAAAACCACCTTCTCCTGCAGGGGCCGTGGAGTACATGTTTGGTGTGAGCATGGTCGAGTCCCAGGAAGAAAACAGCACAAACCCAAGCAGATGAGCCCAGTTACAGCTGCTTTCTGTATGGATGCGGGAGATGCTCCTGGAAGAGGGATAGGTGGCGTGTGGCCTGAGGCAGTGAATCGCAGTCCTTCAGCTGGTCAGGGAGCACATTGTACTGATGGCCCACCAGGGTCCCTCCCAGACCTCACACATGAACTTCTCCATCTTCTCCAGGGCATGGGGTGCATGCAGGGGAAGGGTGAGGACCGCACCTCCTCTTCCTGGCATGCTTGCTCTTCCTTACGTCGGTCAGGGATTCCCTATTTGCAGTTCTCCTCTATCAGGGGCTCCAGTTTAACCAGCTCCACTGTGTCTGTTTCCCATTATACTGGCAGGAGCTGCATTGCACTGTGCCACCACCAGCTCTTTGTGAGTAGACATCTTACTGGTCCCTCAATACCCTGCAGCTTTGGCATGGGGACAGGCTGGGTGTCTCATTCCCAGGAGGCAGAGATCTTCCTCTGAAGGTAGACACACCCAGTGGCAGGCTCAGCTGGAGGCCAGGACCCTGCACCACACTCCACAGCCCAGCAGGCGATTGGTTGCCCACTGGCCGGGATCTTCGTGCTCTCCAGGCTTTGTTCCTGTGCTGGCAGGGGCCATTTACAGTGAGGCTAGAGTTTCTGAGCAACAGCCTGGCCTGTGCTCATTCCAGCTCCCATTCCCTCCGATGCCCATGAAGGACTTGTACAGAGAGCAGCAGCTGTGGTGGGCTGGTTTCATTCGAGTTATTCCAACTTCACAAGGATTTATGAAACATAGTTACAGACATTCTTATAATCAGGAATTGTTACTTAGCATGGATAAATTGTCTTTATTGAAACTGGTTTCTCCAAAGTACTTAAACGGCTATGCAAAGGTTAAAAAGAAAATTCAAGATCCTAGACCAGTGGTTGGCAAACTCATTAGTCAACAGAGCCAAATATCAACAGTACAATGATTGAAATTTCTTTTGAGAACCAAATTTTTAAACTTAAACTATATAGGTAGGTACATTGTTATTAACTTAATTAGGGTACTCCTAAGCTGGCCTTTGCTAAAAACTCAAGGGGCCAAAGAGCTGCATGTGGCTCGCAAGCTGCAGTTTGCCGACCACTGTCCTAGACTAAAGGTCAGCAAGCTGTTTCTTGACCAGCGGAGTGTAGATAAATGGCGTATGGTCTGTATTGAAACTGCATTCAAATAAATCTTTATTTTTGGATAATAGAGTGTGAATTGCATATAATTTGGATGTATTGGGCGACAAGGCATCATTTGGACTTACGGGATAGATGCCCAGGGTGCAGGCTGCCTAGGCACTAGGCCTCATTAGGAATCTCTAAGAGAGAGGCCAAAGGCCAGGGATGCTGTGGCCCTGAGCAACTCTGGGATTCTCCAAGAGCAAGGCCCACAGCTGGGCTACTGCAACCTCGTGTTCTTTAGATTGTCTGAGAAGAAGTCTTGGTCTTGGGGACTAGTTGCCTAGGATAGCTTAGACACCAAGACTAGCATCAGTCTTTAATGATATCATGAAACACATTGAAAAGTCACAACACAAGTTCTTGTGTTGTTAGTGGCAACTTACAATGAGTATAAATGGTCTGAACATTACATTGGCCTGCAGGGACCAGACACTCATTCAAACACCTCCATTGCTTCTGAGTTCCATCATGAGCCTGTACAGAGAACAGCAGCTGCCATGGACTGGTTCACTTGAGTGTACACCAACATCACATGAAATTATAAAAGCATATGTATAGATTAGAGGCCCAGTGCACGAAAATTCATGCACTGGAAGGGGGGGTCCCTCAGCCCGGCCTGCCCCCTCTCATAGTCTGGGAGCCCTCAGGGGTGGGAGGCGACCCAGCAATCAGGGGAAGGAGACACCCCATCACACCTCTGCTGCTGCCACTGCCGGCAGCGCAAGCCTCAGCCAGCCCTGGTTACCTGAGCCTTGTGCAGTTCTAGGCAGCTGAGCAGCTGCCATCCAAGGCTTGACTGCACTTCAGGCTGACCCTTGTGGGGCTGGTAGGCTGATATGACTGGGGGACTCCAGAGCCAGGTGGGGCTGAGGGGACTATGTGTCTCCATCTTATGGCTGTGGGCATCACCATTTTTTAGGGCAGGGCAGTCAATTAGCATATTCCCTCCTTATTGGCTGTGGGTGCTACCATCTTTGCGATGGTGTGAGGGTCAATTAGCATATTCCCTCTTTATTAGCGAGGATGTTCCAGAGTGTTTCTAGAACCATGAATGTCAAAAGCATAGTTACCTATCATGAAAATGATTGTTTCTAGTGAAAGAGACCTCACCAATGTTCCTAAAGAGCTATGTAAAAATTATAAAGAGAATTCACAATCTGAGATCAGATGACAGCAACCTTTTCTGCATCAGAGAGTAAATGGTTTATGGTCTATTTAAAATCCAATTCTTTTCTCATAGTTTGACAGTCATTGACAATATGCAAACAAATAGGTGTGACTCTATTCAAATAAAATTTGTGGACAATAACCTGCAACTTTCATATAATTGTACTAGAGGCCCAGTGCACAAATTCATGTACAGGTGGGGTCCGGCTGGCCTGCCCTGATCAGAGCCAATTAGGGCCAGGCTGGGAGGGGGAAGTGAGGGCCCTGCAGGTGGTCAGCCGGCCCCATACTGGTGTGGGGGCCAATTGGGGATAGGGCCGGATGGAGGGAGGGGCTGCAGGAGGTTGGAGGGATGGCCTTGCCCCCTATTGGGCTTCATAGCAACTGGTTGTTCCTGTCGTTCTGATCTTTCTAGTCACTTGGCTTTTATATATTTACTAGTGGCCCAGTGCATGAAATTCATTCACATTAAAGGGGAATTAACTAGGGGAAATATTTTAATATTGCTATTTTCACTTTCTCTATAATAGAAGTGTGAGAGATGAAAGGAAATTAGTAAAATGTATATGAAAATAATATATAAATTTATTAATAAGCTAGAGGCCCGGTGCACGAAATTCGTGCACGGAGGGGGGTTGTCCCTCAGCCCAGCCTGTACCCTCTCCAATATGGGACCCCTTGAGGGATGTCTGACTGCCCCTTGAGGGATGTCCGACATCCCTCTCACAATCCAGGACTGCTGGCTCCCAACTGCTTGCCTACCTGCCTTCTTGATTGCCCCTAACCGCTTCTGCCTGCCAGCCTGATCACCCCCTAACCACTCTGCTGCCAGCCTGTTTGCCCCCAACTTCCCTCCTCTGCCAGCCTGGTCACCCCTAACTGCCCTCTCCTGCAGGGTTGATCACCTCCAACTGCCCTCCCTTACAGGCCTGGTCCCTCTCAACTGCCCTCCCTTGCAGGCCTGGTCCTTCTCAACTGCTCTCCCTTGCAGGCCAGGTGCCTCCCAACTGCCCTCTCCTGCTGACCATCTTGTGGCGGCCATCTTGTGTCCACATGGGGGCAGGATCTTTGACCACATGGGGGCAGCTATATTGTGTGTTGCAGTGATGATCAATCTGCAGATTACTCTTTTATTAGATAGGATAGAGGCCTGGTACAGGGGTAGGGGCCAGCTGGTTTGCCCTGAAGGGCATCCCAGATCAGGTGGGGATTCCCTTGGGGTGTGGGGCAGCCTGAGTGAGGGGCCTGTGGTGGTTTGCAGGCCGGCCATGCCCCCTGGCAACCTAAGCGGAGGCCCTGGTATCTGGAATTTATTTTCCTTCTACAATTGAAACTTTGTAGCCTGGAGCAGAGCCAAGCCTGGGGCTCCCTCCAAGGCCGGCAGATGTTTATGTTGGGGTTATAATTGAAACTTTGTTGCCTTAAGCAGGTGGGCCCGGCCAGGGTGTGCAGAAAGCTTTGCTTCCCCTGTTGCCGGTGGCAACCCTGGCCTGCTCTCTCAAGCTCCATTCTGCCGCCATTTCTGTTTGAATTTGTTTGCCTTCTATAATTGAAACTTTGTAGCTTGAGTGGAGGCTTAGGCCTGGCCAGGGCAGGCGGAAAGCTTGGCTTCCTCTGTTACCTAGGAAACCTTGCTCTCTGTGGCTGTAGCCATCTTGGTTTGGATTAATTTGCATAGTTGCTCTGATTGGACAGTGGGCGTGGCTTGTTGGCGTGGCTTGTGGGTGTGTTGGAGGTATGGTCAATTTGCATATTTGTCTATTATTAGATAGGATAAACAGTAACAAAATGATATAACAACAGAGGCATGATATAAAAACAACAAAAACATGATATGAAAACAACAAAAACATGATATGAAACAACAGTGATGCAAACAATGACTGATAAAGTGATTAAACTTATTCAAATATCTTCCTGTATACCACATTAAGAGTGAAAATACTTGAAGAGTGCTTGACTAATTTTCCTTGTGATGAAGTATTTACAACTTTAACTTTAATGTCACATGCTCTTCAAACTCGAGAGAAAGCAACATATAACTGCCCATGTGCGAAAACGGGTTCAGGTAGGAATATTCCTACTGTCTAGAGTTTGTCCTTGTGATTTATTAATACTCATCACACATGCTGGCATCACAGGAAACTGTCGTTGAATCAATTTAAATGGGAGGCCAGTGTCAGATAGGGACAAATCAATTATGTGAATCAGAACCACCTCTCCCTCTGCAGATCCTATTAATACTTCAGCTTTGATAATATTAGGATGCAATTTTTTGATAATAAGTTTGATACCATTATAAAGACCCCATTTACTATTAAGATTTCTCAATAGAATGATGATTGCACCCACTTTCAATTTTAATTTATGACACAGCATTTCCAAAGGAGTAATATTAAGAAATTTGATGGTAACATTTTTCTTTTCAGCATCATCTGTTGAATCAATGGAACATCACTCAAATGTGTGTGAAAATCTTCATCAAGTATATCTAAAATTTTTTCATTTAATTTTTTAACATGCTCATTTTTTGGACAAAGAATTGCACATTTAGATATATTTTTATATATCTCAGCAGAGTGCTGAGAGCAGAGTCAGTGCCTCCCGGACTCCCTGTTGGGTGCTGAAAGCAGAGCATGGTGCTTCCCAGGCTCGCAGCAGGGTACTGAGAGCAGAGCACAGTGCCTACTGGGCTCCTGGCAGGGTGCGAGAGCAGAGCACGGTGCCTCCTGGGCTACAGGCAGGGTGCTGAGAACAGAGTCAGTGCCTCCTGGGCTCCTGGTTGGGTGCTGAGAACAGAGCAAGGTGCCTCCAGGGCTCCTGGAAGGGTGCTGAGAGCAGAGCACAGTGACGCCCTGGCTCCCGGCAGGTTGCTGAGAGCAGAGCACAGTGCTTCCTGAGCTCCTGGCAGGGTGCTGAGAGCACAGTAAGTGCCTCCCGGGAGCCCGGCAGGGTGCTGAGAGCAGAGTCAATGCCTCCCAGGTCCCAGCAGGGTGCTGAGAGTAGAGCACGGTGCATCTCCCAGAAGAGTGCTAAGAGCAGAAGAGTGCTAAGATCTCCCAGAAGAGTGCTAAGATCTCCCAGAAGAGTGCTAAGAGCAGAGTGAGTGCCTCCCGCACTCCCGGTTGGGTCCTGAGAGCAGAGTGAGTGCCTCTGGGGATACTGGTTGGGTGCTGAGAGCAGAGTCAATGCCTCCCAGGTCCCAGCAGGGTGCTGAGAGTAGAGCACGGTGCATCTCCCAGAAGAGTGCTAAGAGCAGAAGAGTGCTAAGATCTCCCAGAAGAGTGCTAAGATCTCCCAGAAGAGTGCTAAGAGCAGAGTGAGTGCCTCCCGCACTCCCGGTTGGGTCCTGAGAGCAGAGTGAGTGCCTCTGGGGATACTGGTTGGGTGCTGAGAGCAGAGCATGGAGCCTCCTGGGCTCCCGGAAGGGTGCTGAGAGCAGTGCATGGTGCCTCCCACGCTACCAGATAGGTGCTGAGAGCAGAGTCAGTGCTGCCCGGGCTCCCAGTTGGGTTCTGAGAACAGAGTCAGTGCCTCCCGGGATACTGGTTGAGTGCTGAGAGCAGAGTCAGTGCCTCCCGGGCTACCCGCAGGGTACGGACAGCAGAGCACGGAGTGTCCCGGGCTCTCAGCATGGTGCTGAGAGAAGAGTCAGTGCCTCCCGGGCACATGGTTGGATGCTGAGAGCAGAGTACAGTGCCTCCCGACAGTGTTCTGGGAGAAAAGTCAGTGCCTCCCAAGCTCCAGGTTGGGTACTGAGAGCAGTGCACAGTGCCTCCTGGGCTCCCGACAGGGTGCTGAGAGCAGAGTCAGTGCTTCCCAGGCTCCCGGCAGGGTGCTGAGAGCAGAGCACGGTACCTCCCAGGCTCCGGACAGGGTGCTGAGAGTGGAGCAAAGTGCCTCCCAGGCTATCGGAAGGGTGCTGAGAGCAGAGTCAGTTCTTCCGAGCTCACGGTAGGGTGCTGAGAGCAGAGTCAGTGGTGAAAGCAGAGCATGGTGTCTCCTGAGCTCCCTGCAGAGTGCTGAAAGCAGACCACTGCATCCTGGGCTCCTGGCAGCTTGTTGAGCAGTCAGTACTTCCCTTGCTCCCGATAGGGTGCAGAGAGTAGAACACGGTGCTTTCCGGGCTCCTGGCAGGGTGTTGAGAGCAGAGCACGGTGCCTCCCAGGCTCTCGGCAGGATGCTGAGAACAGAGTCAGTGCTTCCCTGGCTCCCAGTAGGGTGCTGAGAGGAGAGGATGGTGCCTCGCGGGCTCCCGGCAGGGTGCCGAGAGCCGAAACAGTGCCTCCCCGGCTCCTGGCTGGGTGCTCAGAGCAGAGTCAGTACCTCCCAGGCTCCCGGATGGGTTCTCATCCCAGAGCACGGTGTCTCCCGGGCTCCCTTCAGGGTGCTGAGAGCAGTGTCAGTGCCTTCCGAGAAACTGGTTGGGTTCAGAGAGCAGAGTACAGTGCCTCCCAGGCTCCTGACAGGGTGCTAAGAGCAGAGCATGGTGCCTACCGGGATCCCAGCAGGGTGCTGAGAGCAGAGTCAATACCTCCCTTGCTCCCGATAGGGTGCAGAGAGTAGAAAATGGTGCCTTCCAGGCTCCTGGCAGGTTGTTGAGAACAGAGCACAGTGCATCCCGGGCTCCTGTCACGGTGGTGAGAGCAGAGGCAGTGACTCACGGGTTCCCGGCAGGGTGCGGAGAGCAGAGTCAGTGCCTTCCGGGAAAATGGTTGGGTTCTGAGAGCAGAGTACAGTGCCTCCCGGCCTCCCAGCAGGGTGCTGAGAGCAGAGCACGGTGCCTACCGGGCTCCCGGCAGGGTGCTGAGAGCAGATTCAATACCTCCCTTGCTCCCGATAGGGAGCAGAGAGTAGAACATGGTGCCTTCCGGGCTCCCAGCAGGGTGTTGAGAACAGAGCACAGTGCCTCACAGGATCCTGGCAGGGTCCTGAGAGCAGAGTCAGTGCCTCCTGTGAACCCTGTTGAGTGCTGAGAGCAGAGTCAGTGCCTCTCAGGCTTCTGGTTGGGTGCTGAGAACAGATTTAATGCCTCCCGGGATCACGGCAAGGTGCTGAGAGCAGAATCAGTGCCTCCCAGTATGGTGCCTACTGGGCTCCCGGCAGGGTGCTGAGAGCAGAGTCAATACCTCCCAGACACTCCTGTTTGGGTGCTGAGAGGATAGTATGGTGCCTCCTGGGCTCCAGGCAGGGTGCTGAGAGCAGAGTCAGTGCCTCCTGGACTCCCGTTTGAGTGCTTAGAGCAGAGTCAGTGCCTCACGGGCTTCCGGCAGAGTTCTGAGAGCAGAGTCAGTGCCCGACGGCTTCATGGTAGGGTGCTGAGAGAAGAGCACTGGCAGGGTGGTGAGAATAGTCAGTGCCTCCCGGGCTCCCGGCAGGGTGCTGAGAGGAGAGTATGGTGCCTCCCGGGCTCCTGGCAGTGTGCTGAGAGCAGATTCAGTGCCTCCTGTGAACCCTGTTGAGTGCTTAGAGCAGAGTCAGTGCCTCCTGGGCTCGCGGTTGGGTGCTGAAAGCAGATTCAGTGCCTCCTGGACTATTGGCAAGGTGCTGAGAGCTGAATCAGTGCCTCCCGGGCTCCTGTTTGGGTGCTGAGAGGATAGTATGGTGCATCCCGGGCTCCCAGCAGGGTGCTGAGAGCAGAGTCAGTGCCTCCTGGGCTCCTGTTTGGGTGCTTAGAGCAGAGTCAGTGCCCCACGGGATCATGGTAGGGTGCTGAGAGCAGAGCACGGTGCCTCCCGAGCTCCCGGCAGGGTGTTGAGAGCAGAGTCAATGACTCCTGGGTTCCCAGCAGGGTGGTGAGGGCAGAATATAGTGCATCCCGAGCTCTTGGCAGGTTGCTGAGAGTAGAGTCAGTGACTTTCGGGCACCCTGAAGGTGCTGAGGGCAGAGCATGGTGCATCCCGAGCTCTTGGCAGGGTGCTGAGAGCAGAGCCAGTGACTTCTGGGCTCCCAGTTGGGTGCTGAGAGCAGAGCACGGTGCCTCGCAGGCTCCACTCACGGTGCTGAGAGCAGAGGCAGTGCCTCCTGGCCTCCCAGGAAAGTGCTGAGAGCAGAGCACTGTGATTCCCTGGCTCGCGGCAGGGTGCTGAGAGCAGAGCACGGTGCCTCCTGGATCCTAGCAGGGTGCTGTGATCATAGCCAGTGCCTCCCGGGCAACTGGTTGGGTGCTGAGAGCCGAGCACAGTGCCTCCCGGGCTCACGGTAGTGTGCTCAGAGCAGAATCAGTGACTCCTGGACTCCCGGAAGAGTGCTTACAGCAGACTGGGCCTCACGAACTCCCGGCATGGTGCTGAGAGCAGAGTAAGTGCTTCTCGGGCTCCTGGCACGGTGCTGAAAGCAGAGTCAATACCTTCCTGACTCCCGGTTGGGTGCTGAGAGAAGAACACAGTGCCTTCCAGGCTCCCTGCAGGGTACTGAGAACAGAGCACCTTGCATCCCAGGCTCCCAGCAAGGTCCTGAGAGCTAAGCATGGTGCCTCCCAGGCTCCTGGCAGCCAGCTGAGAGCAGAGTCAGTGACTCCCATGAACCCTGTTGAGTGCTGAGAGCAGAGTCAGGGTCTCCATGGGCTTCCAGTGGGGTGCTGAGCAGATTCAGTGCCTCCCGGGCTATCGGCAAGGTGCTGAGAGCAGAGCCAGTGCCTCCTGGACTTCTGGTTGGGTGCTGAGAGCAGATTTAGTGCCTCCCGGGCTCACGGCAAGGTGCTGAGAGCAGAGTCAATACCTGCCAGAATCCTGGTTGGGTGCTGAGAGAAGAACACAGTGCAGTCCAGGCTCCCCGCAGGGTACTGATAGCAGAGCACCTTGCATCCCAGGCCCCCGGCAGGGTCCTGAGAGCTAAGCACGGTGCCTCCCGGGCTCCCGGCAGCCTGCTGAGAGCAGAGTCAGTGCCTCCCGGGCTCCTGTTTGGGTGCTGAGAGGATAGTATGGTGTCTCCCGGGCTCCCGGCAGGGTGCTGAGAGCAGAGCACAGTGACTCTCAGGCTCTCGGCAGGGTGCTGAGAACAGTCAGTGCCTCCTTGGCTCGCAGTAGGGTGCTGAGAGGAGAGTATGGTGCCTGCCGGGCTTCCAGCATTGTGCTGATTGCTGAGTCAGTGCCTCCCCAACTCTCGGCGGGGTGCTGAGAGCAGAGTCAATACCTCCCAGACTCCTGGTTGGGTACTGAGAGAAGAACACAGTACCTTCCCTGCTCCTTGCAAGGTGCTGAGAACAGGGCACAGTGTCTTCCAGGCTCCTGGGAGGGTGCTGAGAGCAGAGCACGGCGCCTACCATGCTACCAGCACGGTGCTGAGAGCAGAGCACGGTTCCTGCTGGGCTCCTGACAGGGTGCTGAAGGCAGAATGAGTGCTTTCCCGGTTCCCAACAGGGTTCTGAGAGCGAAGCACGGTGCCTCCCGAACTCCCAGCAGTGTGCTGAGAGCAGAGTCAGTGTCTCCCGTGAACCCTGTTGAGTGCTGAAAGCAGAGTCAGTGCCTCCCGGGCTATCGGCAAGGTGCTGAGAAGCAGATTCAGTGCCTCCCGGGCTCCTGTTAGGGGGCTGAGAAGATAGTATGGTGCCTCCCGGGCTCCCGGCAGGGTGCTGAGAGCAGAGTCAGTGCCCCACGGGTTCATGGTAGGGTGCTGAGAACAGAGCACGGTGCCTCCAGAGCTCCCGGCAGGGTGTTGAGAGCAGAGTCAATGACTCCTGGGTTCCCGGCAGGGTGGTGAGGGCAGAGCATAGTGCATCCGGAGCTCTTGGCAGGTTTCTGAGAATAGAGTCAGTGACTTTGGGGCACCCTGCAGAGTGCTGAGGGCAGAGCATGGTGCATCCCGAGCTCTTGGCAGGGTGCTGAGAGCAGAGTCAGTGACTTCGGGCTCCCGGTTGGGTGCTAAGAGCAGAGCACGGTGCCTCCTGGGCTCCCCTCACAGTGCTGAGAGCAGAGGCAGTGCCCCCTGGCATCCCAAGAAAGTGCTGAGAGTAGAGCACTGTGTGTCCCTGGCTCCCGGCAGGGTGCTGAGAACAGTCAATACCTCCCTTGCTCCCGATAGGGTGCAGAGAGAAGAACACGGTTCCTTCTGGGCTCCTGGCAGGGTGTTGAGAACAGAGCACAGTGCTTCCCGGCTCCTAGCAGGGTGCTGGGATCATAGCCAGTGCCTCCTGGGCACCCGGTTGGGTGCTGAGAGTTGAGCACAGTGCCTCCCGGGCTCACGGTAGTGTGCTGAAAGCAGAATCAGTGACTCCCGGACTCCCAGAAGAGTGCTTACAGCAGAGACTGTGCCTCCAGAGCTCCCGGCATGGTGCTGAGAGCAGAGTAAGTGCTTCTCGGGCACCCGGCAAGGTGCTGAAAGCAGAGTCAATACCTCCCGGACTCCCGGTTGGGTGCTGAGAGAAGAACACAGTGCCTTCCAGGCTCCCTGCAGGGTACTGAGAACAGAGCACCTTGCATCCCAGGCTCCCAGCGGGTCCTGAGAGCTAAGCACAGTGCCTCCTGGGCTCCCGGCATCCTGCTGGGAGCAGAGTCAGTGATTCCCGTGAACCCTGTTGAGTG
The DNA here is from genome assembly GCF_027574615.1 of Eptesicus fuscus. Lineage (NCBI taxonomy): Eukaryota > Metazoa > Chordata > Mammalia > Chiroptera > Vespertilionidae > Eptesicus > Eptesicus fuscus. The sequence continues at coordinate 27,295 of NC_072476.1, read as the reverse complement.
CTGAGAGCAGAGTCAGTGCCTCCTGGGCTCCCGGTTGGGTAATGAGAGCAGATTCAGTGCCTCCTGGGCTACCGGCAAGGTGCTGAGTGCAGAGCACAGTGTCTCCCGGGCTCCCAGCAGAGTGTTCAGAGCAGAGTCAGTGCCTCATGGGCTCCCGAAGGGTGGTGAGAGCAGAGCACGGTGCCTCCTGAGCTGCCAGCATGGTGCTGAGAGCAGAGTAAATGCCTCTCAGGCTCCCGGCAGGGTGCTGAGCAGTCAATACCTTCCAGACTCCCGGATGGGTGCTGAGAGCAGAACACAGTGCCTTCCGGGCTCCCTGGAGGGTGCTGAGAACAGAGCACATTGCATCCCAGGCTCCCAGCAGGGTGATGAGAGCAGAGTCAGTTCCTCCAGGGCACCCGGTTGGGTGCTGAGAGCTGAACACAGTGTCTCCCGTGCTCCCGGCAGGGTGGTGAAATCAGAGTCAGTGCCTCGCGGACATTCTATTGGGTGCTGAGAGCAGATCACGGTGCCGAGAGCAGAGTCATTGCCTCATGGGCTCTCGGTAAGTTGCTGAGATCAGAGCACGGTGACTCCCGAGCTGCTGGTTGGGTGCTGAGAGCTGAGCACAGTGCCTCGAGGGATCCAGGCAGGGTGCTGAGAGCACATCAAAGTGCCTCTTGGGCTCCTGGAGGGTGCTGAGAGCAGTGTCAGTGCATCTCGGGCTACCGGCAGGGTGCTGAGAGCAGAGCACGGTGCCTCCCGGGCTCCCGAAAGATTGCTGAAAGTATATACCAGTGATGGGCAACCTTTTGAGCTTGGTGTGTCAAACTTCGCCAAAAAACTGAGCATAACTTGGGTAGTGTGTCACTTTGAGAAAAAAACTAACTTCAAAACTCTAGTCGCAAATGTTTCATCCTCAGGAGCAGCAAATGTTTCATCCTCGGCATGCGGCAGGGTATCATCAGAAATGGCTACGCGTGACAGTGCTGACATGCGTGTCATAGGTTCGCCATCACTGACCTAGGGTAATGACTAAGAAAGTGCTTGAAACACTAGGAATACCTGAAGAAAGGGCCTTGATATCTGTAACACATTGTTTCATGACAGGGAAATCGTGTTCAAAGTACATCAAACCGAGTTGGATACTGGTTACATTTATAGTTCAGTGACAATGAGTTGTCGTTTTTGAAAGAAGCTTGATTAGGCCTTTAAACCGGAAGTGCTGACGTCAACAAAGGGAAGGGGCCACGTGAGCAGGATCAAGTGCTCCCAGGTGATAATGGTTTGTGACAGGGAACCGGCTGGGTGTGATGACGTCATCGAGGTCAGTTCTGGTATTAGGGTTACAAAATTGCGGTTCGGGCTAGGATTAGGGATAGGATAAGTGTTCCGGCTAGCTAGGGTTCAGGCTCAGGTTAGGGCTAGGTTTAGGTTTAGGGTTATAGGCTTAGAAATACCTATTCCTAGTGTGTGAAGCACATTTCTAAATATTTCCCTAGTCTGGAGTTGTAAATTCTCAGTGCTACACTCCAATTTGTCCAGGGATTAAAGCTCATTCATTGTGAATACCACTGTTACTACACCGTGACCATAACCCTGTCCCTAACCTTCTAACCCTAACCCTAAACCTAGCCATAACCTGAACCTGAACCCTAGCTAGCCCGAACCCTTATCCTAACCCTAACCCTGGCCCAAACCCCAATTCTCTAACCCTAACAACAGAACTAACCACGAAGACGTCATCACTCCCAGCAGGTCCCCTGGCCTAATCATTACCACCTGGGATCAATTAAGCCTGCCAACTTGGCCCCTCCCCCTTGGTGACGTCATCACTTCCGGTTTAATGGCCTCACCAGGATTCTTTTAAAAACGCCAACTCATTGTCCCTGAATTATAAATGTAACCAGTGTCCAACTCGGTTCCATGTTCTTTGAACACGATTTCCTGCTGAGGAAACAATGTGTTACAGATATTAAGGTCCTTTATTCACACATTCATAGTGATTGAAGCACTTTCTAAGACATGAACCTGGGTTATTATTGCGAATTTCCCGAGTTGGAGTCATTTTCATCCAGTGTCTCAAGCTCCTTCATTGTGAATTCCAATTTGGTTAAACAGAGTTTTTAACAAATATATCAGCACTTTATCCATTATTACCACTTGAAAGTCTATCCTACCTTTCACAGCGCTTTGAACACAAATTCTCAGTATTTGAAAACTCAGTAGAGATGTTCGGGTTCTAAAACGTTTTCGCAGAATAATAGAGACACACTGACAAATCCCCCTACTCTGTTGTTTTGAGCTCTGAGAGTTTTCATTTTAACAAGGGTGTCATACGGGCCTTTTAAAGGCACACTAAACTCTACTTGGAACCCTAGCCTAACTAACATTTTGATTTCATAGTGTTCTCAACACTTTCATACTATTCTATAGCTCTAGGAAAATGAATTTTTCAGTGTTTCTCCAACTGCTTTTCTCAAAAACTCCAACTCCTTTTGACGGGAAAAATAAATGTAAACAGTTTCACATTCGGTTCTCAGCTGTTTGAACAAGTTTTCCCAGTGACAAAATTGTGCTGTTCAGATATTCAGTCTATTGGAATATGTATGCCTAGTGTGTGAAGCACATTACTAAAATTTCCCTAGTCTGGAGTTGTAAATTCTCAGTGCTACACTCCAATTTGTCCAGTGATTAAAGCTCATTCATTGTGAATACCCACTGTTAATACACCGTGACCCCAACAATGTCCATAATCTTCTAACTCTAACCCTAAACCTAGCCCTAACCTGAACCTGAACCCTAGCTACCCGGAACCGTTATCCTAACCCTAACCCTAGCCTGAACCCCAATTCTCTAACCCTAACACCAGAACTAACCTTGTTGACGTCATCACTCACAGCAGGTCCCCTGGCCTAATCATTACCACCTGGGATTAATTAAGCCTGCCCCCCTGGCCACTCCCCTTTGGTGACGTCATCACTTCCAGGTTTAATAGCCTCACCAGGATTCTTTTAAAAACGCCAACTCATTGTCCCTGAATTATAAATGTAACCAGTGTCCAACTCAGTTCCATGTTCTTTGAACACGATTTCCTGCTCAGGAAACAATGTGTTACTGATATTAAGGTCCTTTATTCACATATTCATAGTGCTTGAAGCACTTTCTTAGACATGAACCTGGGTTATTATTGAGAATTTCCTGAGTTGGAGTCATTTTCTTCCAGTGTCTCAAGCTCCTTCATTGTGAATTCCAATTTGGTTAAATGGAGTTTTAACAAATATACCAGCACTTTATCCATTATTACCACTTGAAAGTCTATCCTACCTTTCACAGCGCTTTGAATACAAATTCTCAGTATTTCAAAACTCAGTAGAGATGTTCCGGTTCTAAAACGTATTCTCAGAATAATAGAGACACACTGACACATCCCCCTGCTCTGTTGTTTTGAGCTCTGAGTTTTCATTTTAAAACGGGTGTCATACGGGCCTTTTAAAGGCAAACTAAACTCTACTTGGAACCCTAGCCTAACTAACATTTTGATTTCATAGTGTTCTCAACACTTTCATACTATTCTATAGCTCTAGGAAAATGAATTTTTCAGTGTTTCTCCAAATGCTTTTCTCAAAAAGGCCAACTCCTTTTGACGGGAAAAATGAATGTAAACAGTTTCACATTCGGTTCTCAGCTGTTTGAACAAGTTTTCCCAGTGCCAAAATTGTGCTTTTCAGATATTCAGTGTATTGGAATGTGTATGCCTAGTGTGTGAAGCACATTTCTAAAATTTCCCTATTCTTCAGTTGTAAATTCTCAGTGCTACACTCCAATTTGTCCAGTGATTAAAGCTCATTCATTGTGAATACCCACTGTTAATACACCGTGACCCCAACCCTGTCCCTAATCTTCTAACCCGAACCCTAAACCTAGCCCTAACCTGAACCTGAACCCTAGCTAGCCAGAACCCTTATCCTAACCCTAACCCTAACCCTAACCGTAACCCTAACCCTAACCCTAGCCCTAACCCTAACCCTAGCTCTAGCCCTAACCCTAGCCCTAACCCAAACCCTAACCCTAGCCCTAACCTTAACCCTAACCCTAAACCTAACCCTAACTCTAACCCTAACCCTAACTCTAACCCTAGCCTTAGCCCTAACCCTAACCCTAACCCTAACCCTAACCCTAACCCTAACCCTAGCTTTAACCTGAACCTGAACCCTAGCTAGTGGTAACCCTTATCCTAACCCTAACCCTACCCCGAACCACAATTCTCTATCCCTAATACCAGAACTAACCTCGTTGACATCATCACTCACAGCAGGTCCCCTGGCCTAATCATTACCACCTGGGATCAATTAAGGCTGCCCAATTGGCCCCTCCGCCTTGTTGACATCATCACTTCCGGTTTAATAGCCTCACCAGGATTCTTTTAAAAACGCCAACTCATTGTCCCTGAATTATAAATGTAACCAGTGTCCAACTCGGTTCCATGTTCTTTGAACACGATTTCCTGCCTAGGAAACAATGTGTTACTGATATTAAGGTCCTTTATTCACATATTCATAGTGCTTGAAGCACTTTCTTAGACATGAACCTGGGTCATTATTGCGAATTTCCGAGTTGGGGTCATTTTCTTCCAGTGTCTCAAGCTCCTTCATTGTGAATTCCAATTTGGTTAAACAGAGTTTTTAACAAATATATCAGCACTTTATCCATTATTACCACTTGAAAGTCTATCCTACCTTTCACAGCGCTTTGAATACAAATTCTCAGTATTTCAAAACTCAGTAGAGATGTTCTGGTTCTACAAAGTATTCGCAGAATAATAGAGGCACACTGAGACATCCCCCTGCTCTGTTGTTTTGAGCTCTGAGAGTTTTCATTTTAACACGGGTGTCATTGGGGCCTTTTAGAGGCACACTAAACTCTACTTGGAATCCTAGCCTAACTAATATTTTGATTTCATAGTGTTCTTAATACTTTCATACTATTCTATAGCTCTAGGAAAATGAATTTTTCAGTGTTTCTCCAACTGCTTTTCTCGAAAACGCCAACTCCTTTTGACTGGAAAAATAAATGTAAACAGTTTCACATTCGGTACTCAGCTGTTTGAACAAGTTTTCCCAGTGACAAAATTGTGCTGTTCAGATATTCAGTCTATTGGAATATGTATGCCTAGTGTGTGAAACACATTTCTAAAATTTCCCTAGTCTGGAGTTGTAAATTCTCAGTGCTACACTCCAATTTGTCCAGTGATTAAAGCTCATTCATTGTGAATACCCACTGTTAATACACCGTGACCCCAACCCTGTCCCTAATCTTCTAACCCTAACCCTAAACCTAGCCCTAACCTGAACCTGAACCCTAGCTACCCGGAACCCTTACTCTAACCCTAACCCTTGCCCGAACCCCAATTCTCTAACCCTAACTCCAGAAATAACCTCATTGACGTCATCACACACAGCAGGTCACCTGGCCTAATCATTACCACCTGGGATCAATTAAGCCAGCCCACTTGGCCCCTCCGCCTTGTTGACATCATCACTTCCGGTTTAATAGCCTCACCAGGATTCTTTTAAAAAGGCCAACTCATTTTCCCGGAATTATAAATGTACCCAGTGTCCAACTCGGATCTCTGTTCTTTGAACACGACTTCCAAGTGAGGAAAAAATGTGTTACAGATATTAAGGCCCTTTATTCACATAATCATAGTGCTTGAAGCACTTCCATAGACATGAAGCTGGGTCATTATTGCGAATTTCCCGAGTTGTAGTTACTTTCTTCCAGTGTCTCAAGCTCCTTCATTATGAATCCAATTTGGTTAAACAGAGTTTTTAACAAATATATCAGCACTATATCCATTATTACCACTTGAAAGTCTATCCTACCTTTCACAGCGCTTTGAATACAAATTCTCAGTATTCAAAACTCAGTAGAGATGTTCTGGTTCTACAAAGTATTCGCAGAATAATAGAGGCACAATGAGACATCCCCCTGCTCTGTTGTTTTGAGCTCTGAGAGTTTTCATTTTAACACGGGTGTCATAGGGGCCTTTTAGAGGCACACTAAACTCTACTTGGAATCCTAGCCTAACTAACATTTTGATTTCATAGTGTTCTCAACACTTTCATACTATTCTATATCTCTAGGAAAATGAATTTTTCAGTGTTTCTCCAACTGCTTTTCTCAAAAACGCCAACTCCTTTTGACGGGAAAAATGAATGTAAACAGTTTCACATTCGGTTCTCGGCTGTTTGAACAAGTTTTCCCAGTGCCAAAATTGTGCTGTTCAGATATTCAGTGTATTGGAATGTGTATGCCTAGTGTGTGAAGCACATTTCTAAAATTTCCCTATTCTTCAGTTGTAAATTCTCAGTGCTACACTCCAATTTGTCCAGTGATTAAAGCTCATTCATTGTGAATACCCACTGTTAATACACCGTGACCCCAACCCTGTCCCTAATCTTCTAACCCGAACCCTAAACCTAGCCCTAACCTGAACCTGAACCCTAGCTAGCCGGAACCCTTATCCTAACCCTAACCCTAACCCTAACCGTAACCCTAACCCTAACCCTAGCCCTAACCCTAACCCTAGGTCTAGCCCTAACCCTAGCCCTAACCCAAACCCTAACCCTAGCCCTAACCTTAACCCTAACCCTAAACCTAACCCTAAATCTAACCCTAACTCTAACCCTAACCCTAACCCTAACCCTAGCTTTAACCTGAACCTGAACCCTAGCTAGTGGTAACCCTTATCCTAACCCTAACCCTACCCCGAACCACAATTCTCTAACCCTAACACCAGAACTAACCTCGTTGACATCATCACTCACAGCAGGTCCCCTGGCCTAATCATTACCACCTGGGATCAATTAAGGCTGCCCAATTGGCCCCTCCCCCTTGATGACGTCATCACTTCCGGTTTAATAGCCTCACCAGGATTCTTTTAAAAACGCCAACTCATTGTCCCTGAATTATAAATGTAACCAGTGTCCAACTCGGTTCCATGTTCTTTGAACACGATTTCCTGCTCAGGAAACAATGTGTTACAGATATTAAGGCCCTTTATTCACATATTCATAGTGCTTGAAGCACTTTCTTAGACATGAACCTGGGTTATTATTGCGAATTTCCGAGTTGGAGTCATTTTCTTCCAGTGTCTCAAGCTCCTTCATTGTGAATTCCAATTTGGTTAAACAGAGTTTTTAACAAATATATCAGCACTTTATCCATTATTACCACTTGAAAGTCTATCCTACCTTTCACAGCGCTTTGAATACAAATTCTCAGTATTTCAAAACTCAGTAGAGATGTTCTGGTTCTAAAACGTATTCGCAGAATAATAGAGGCACACTGAGACATCCCCCTGCTCTGTTGTTTTGAGCTCTGAGAGTTTTCATTTTAACACGGGTGTCATAGGGGCCTTTTAAAGGCAAACTAAACTCTACTTGGAACCCTAGCCTAACTAATATTTTGATTTCATAGTGTTCTTAGTACTTTCATACTATTCTATAGCTCTAGGAAAATGAATTTTTCAGTGTTTCTCCAACTGCTTTTCTCGAAAACGCCAACTCCTTTTGACTGGAAAAATAAATGTAAACAGTTTCACATTCGGTTCTCAGCTGTTTGAACAAGTTTTCCCAGTGACAAAATTGTGCTGTTCAGATATTCAGTCTATTGGAATATGTATGCCTAGTGTGTGAAAAACATTTCTAAAATTTCCCTAGTCTGGAGTTGTAAATTCTCAGTGCTACACTCCAATTTGTCCAGTGATTAAAGCTCATTCATTGTGAATACCCACTGTTAATACACCGTGACCCCAAACCTGTCCCTAATCTTCTAACCCTAACCCTAAACCTAGCCCTAACCTGAAACTGAACCCTAGCTAGCCGGAACCCTTACTCTAACCCTAACCCTTGCCCGAACCCCAATTCTCTAACCCTAACTCCAGAAATAACCTCATTGACGTCATCACACACAGCAGGTCACCTGGCCTAATCATTACCACCTGGGATCAATTAAGCCAGCCCACTTGTCCCCTCCACCTTGTTGACGTCATCACTTCCGGTTTAATAGCCTCACCAGGATTCTTTTAAAAAGGCCAACTCATTGTCCCTGAATTATAAATGTACCCAGTGTCCAACTCGGATCTCTGTTCTTTGAACACGACTTCCAAGTGAGGAAAAAATGTGTTACAGATATTAAGGCCCTTTATTCACATAATCATAGTGCTTGAAGCACTTCCATAGACATGAACCTGGGTCATTATTGCGAATTTCCCGAGTTGTAGTTACTTTCTTCCAGTGTCTCAAGCTCCTTCATTGTGAATTCCAATTTGGTTAAACAGAGTTTTTAACAAATATATCAGCACTTTATCCATTATTACCACTTGAAAGTCTATCCTACCTTTCACAGCGCTTTGAATACAAATTCTCAGTATTTCAAAACTCAGTAGAGATGTTCTGGTTCTAAAACGTATTCGCAGAATAATAGAGACACACTGACACATCCCCCTGCTCTGTTGTTTTGAGCTCTGAGAGTTTTCATTTTAACACGGGTGTCATAGGGGCCTTTTAGAGGCACACTAAACTCTACTTGGAACCCTAGCCTAACTAACATTTTGATTTCATAGTGTTCTCAACACTTTCATACTATTCTATAGCTCTAGGAAAATGAATTTTTCAGTGTTTCTCCAACTGCTTTTCTCAAAAAGGCCAACTCCTTTTGACGGGAAAAATAAATGTAAACAGTTTCACATTCGGTTCTCAGCTGTTTGAACAAGTTTTCCCAGTGCCAAAATTGTGCTGTTCAGATATTCAGTGTATTGGAATGTGTATGCCTAGTGTGTGAAGCACATTTCTAAAATTTCCCTATTCTTCAGTTGTAAATTCTCAGTGCTACACTCCAATTTGTCCAGTGATTAAAGCTCATTCATTGTGAATACCCACTGTTAATACACCGTGACCCCAACCCTGTCCCTAATCTTCTAACCCAAACCCTAAACCTAGCCCTAACCTGAACCTGAACCCTAGCTAGCCGGAACCCTTATCCTAACCCTAACCCTAACCCTAACCGTAACCCTAACCCTAACCCTAGCCCTAACCCTAACCCTAGGTCTAGCCCTAACCCTAGCCCTAACCCAAACCCTAACCCTAGCCCTAACCTTAACCCTAACCCTAAACCTAACCCTAAATCTAACCCTAACTCTAACCCTAACCCTAACCCTAACCCTAGCTTTAACCTGAACCTGAACCCTAGCTAGTGGTAACCCTTATCCTAACCCTAACCCTACCCCGAACCACAATTCTCTAACCCTAACACCAGAACTAACCTCGTTGACATCATCACTCACAGCAGGTACCCTGGCCTAATCATTACCACCTGGGATCAATTAAGGCTGCCCAATTGGCCCCTCCCCCTTGGTGACGTCATCACTTCCGGTTTAATAGCCTCACCAGGATTCTTTTAAAAACGCCACCTCATTGTCCCTGAATTATAAATGTAACCAGTGTCCAACTCGGTTCCATGTTCTTTGAACACGATTTCCTGCTGAGGAAACAATGTGTTACTGATATTAAGGTCCTTTATTCACATATTCATAGTGCTTGAAGCACTTTCTTAGACATGAACCTGGGTCATTATTGCGAATTTCCGAGTTGGGGTCATTTTCTTCCAGTGTCTCAAGCTCCTTCATTGTGAATTCCAATTTGGTTAAACAGAGTTTTTAACAAATATATCAGCACTTTATCCATTATTACCACTTGAAAGTCTATCCTACCTTTCACAGCGCTTTGAATACAAATTCTCAGTATTTCAAAACTCAGTAGAGATGTTCTGGTTCTACAAAGTATTCGCAGAATAATAGAGGCACACTGAGACATCCCCCTGCTCTGTTGTTTTGAGCTCTGAGAGTTTTCATTTTAACACGGGTGTCATTGGGGCCTTTTAGAGGCACACTAAACTCTACTTGGAACCCTAGCCTAACTAATATTTTGATTTCATAGTGTTCTTAATACTTTCATACTATTCTATAGCTCTAGGAAAATGAATTTTTCAGTGTTTCTCCAACTGCTTTTCTCAAAAACGCCAACTCCTTTTGACTGGAAAAATAAATGTAAACAGTTTCACATTCGGTACTCAGCTGTTTGAACAAGTTTTCCCAGTGACAAAATTGTGGTGTTCAGATATTCAGTCTATTGGAATATGTATGCCTAGTGTGTGAAAAACATTTCTAAAATTTCCCTAGTCTGGAGTTGTAAATTCTCAGTGGTACACTCCAATTTGTCCAGTGATTAAAGCTCATTCATTGTGAATACCCACTGTTAATACACCGTGACCCCAACCCTGTCCCTAATCTTCTAACCCTAACCCTAAACCTAGCCCTAACCTGAACCTGAACCCTAGCTACCCGGAACCCTTACTCTAACCCTAACCCTTGCCCGAACCCCAATTCTCTAACCCTAACTCCAGAAATAACCTCATTGACGTCATCACACACAGCAGGTCACCTGGCCTAATCATTACCACCTGGGATCAATTAAGCCAGCCCACTTGGCCCCTCCGCCTTGTTGACATCATCACTTCCGGTTTAATAGCCTCACCAGGATTCTTTTAAAAAGGCCAACTCATTTTCCCGGAATTATAAATGTACCCAGTGTCCAACTCGGATCTCTGTTCTTTGAACACGACTTCCAAGTGAGGAAAAAATGTGTTACAGATATTAAGGCCCTTTATTCACATAACCATAGTGCTTGAAGCACTTCCATAGACATGAAGCTGGGTCATTATTGCGAATTTCCCGAGTTGTAGTTACTTTCTTCCAGTGTCTCAAGCTCCTTCATTATGAATCCAATTTGGTTAAACAGAGTTTTTAACAAATATATCAGCACTATATCCATTATTACCACTTGAAAGTCTATCCTACCTTTCACAGCGCTTTGAATACAAATTCTCAGTATTCAAAACTCAGTAGAGATGTTCTGGTTCTACAAAGTATTCTCAGAATAATAGAGGCACAATGAGACATCCCCCTGCTCTGTTGATTTGAGCTCTGAGAGTTTTCATTTTAACACGGGTGTCATAGGGGCCTTTTAGAGGCACACTAAACTCTACTTGGAATCCTAGCCTAACTAACATTTTGATTTCATAGTGTTCTCAACACTTTCATACTATTCTATAGCTCTAGGAAAATGAATTTTTCAGTGTTTCTCCAAATGATTTTCTCAAAAAGGCCAACTCCTTTTGACGGGAAAAATGAATGTAAACAGTTTCACATTCGGTTCTCAGCTGTTTGAACAAGTTTTCCCAGTGCCAAAATTGTGCTTTTCAGATACTCAGTCTATTGGAATGTGTATGCCTAGTGTGTGAAGCACATTTCTAAAATTTCCCTATTCTAGAGTTGTAAATTCTCAGTGCTACACTCCAATTTGTCCAGTGATTAAAGCTCATTCATTGTGAATACCCACAGTTAATACACCGTGACCCCATCCCTGTCCCTAATCTTCTAATCCTCACCCTGAACCTAGCCCTAACCTGAACCTGAACCCTAGCTAGCCGGAACCCTTATCCTAACACTAACCCTAACCCTAACCGTAACACTAACCCTAACCCTAGCCCTAACCCTAACCCTAGGTCTAGCCCTAACCCTAGCCCTAACCCAAACCCTAACCCCAGCCCTAACCTTAACCCTAACCCTAAACCTAACCCTAACTCTAACCCTAACCCTAACCCTAACCCTAGCTTTAACCTGAACCTGAACCCTAGCTAGTGGTAACCCTTATCCAACCCTAACCCTACCCCGAACCACAATTCTCTAACCCTAACACCAGAACTAACCTCGTTGACATCATCACTCACAGCAGGTCCCCTGGCCTAATCATTACCACCTGGGATCAATTAAGGCTGCCCAATTGGCCCCTCCCCCTTGGTGACGTCATCACTTCCGGATTAATAGCCTCACGAGGATTCTTTTAAAAACGCCAACTCATTGTCCCTGAATTATAAATGTAACCAGTGTCCAACTCGGTTTCATGTTCTTTGAACATGATTTCCTGCTAAGGAAACAATGTGTCACAGATATTTAGGCCCTTTATCCACATATTCATAGTGCTTGAAGCACTTTCTTAGACATGAACCTGGGTTATTATTGCGAATTTCCGAGTTGGGGTCATTTTCTTCCAGTGTCTCATGCTCCTTCATTGTGAATTCCAATTTGGTTAAACAGAGTTTTTAACAAATATATCAGCACTTTATCCATTATTACCACTTGAAAGTCTATCCTACCTTTCACAGCGCTTTGAATACAAATTCTCAGTATTTCAAAACTCAGTAGAGATGTTCTGGTTCTACAAAGTATTCGCAGAATAATAGAGGCACACTGGGACATCCCCCTGCTCTGTTGTTTTGAGCTCTGAGAGTTTTCATTTTAACAAGGGTGTCATAGAGGCCTTTTAGAGGCACACTAAACTCTACTTGGAATCCTAGCCTAACTAATATTTTGATTTCATAGTGTTCTTAATACTTTCATACTATTCTATATCTCTAGGAAAATGAATTTTTCAGTGTTGCTCCAACTGCTTTTCTCAAAAACGCCAACTCCTTTTGACTGAAAAAATAAATGTAAACAGTTTCACATTCGGTTCTCAGCTGTTTGAACAAGTTTTCCCAGTGACAAAATTGTGCTGTTCAGATATTCAGTCTATTGGAATATGTATGCCTAGTGTGTGAAGCACATTTCTAAAATTTCCCTAGTCTGGAGTTGTAAATTCTCAGTGCTACACTCCAATTTGTCCAGTGATTAAAGCTCATTCATTGTGAATACCCACTGTTAATACACTGTGACCCCAACCCTGTCCCTAATCTTCTAACCCTAACCCTAAACCTAGCCCTAACCTGAACCTGAACCCTAGGTAGCCGGAACCCTTATCCTAACCCTAACCCTAACCCTAACCCTAACCCTAACCCTACCCGTAACCCTAACCCTAACCCTAGCCCTAACCCTAACCCTAGCTCTAGCCCAAAACCCTAGCCGTAATCCAAACCGTAACCCTAGCCCTAACCTTAAACCTAACCCTAAACCTAACCCTAACTCTAACCCTAACTCTAACCCTAGCCTTAGCCCTAACCCTAACCCTAACCCTAACCCTAACCCTAACCCTAACCCTAGCTTTAACCTGAACCTGAACCCTAGCTAGTGGTAACCCTTATCCTAACCCTAACCCTACCCCGAACCACAATTCTCTATCCCTAACACCAGAACTAACCTCGTTGACATCATCACTCACAGCAGGTCCCCTGGCCTAATCATTACCACCTGGGATCAATTAAGGCTGCCCACTTGGCCCCTCCCCCTTGGTGACGTCATCACTTCCGGTTTAATAGCCTCACGAGGATTCTTTTAAAAACGCCAACTCATTGTCCCTGAATTATAAATGTAACCAGTGTCCAACTCGGTTCCATGTTCTTTGAACACGATTTCCTGCTCAGGAAACAATGTGTTACAGATATTAAGGTCCTTTATTCACATATTCATAGTGCTTGAAGCACTTTCTTAGACATGAACCTGGGTTATTATTGCGAATTTCCGAGTTGGAGTCATTTTCTTCCAGTGTCTCAAGCTCCTTCATTGTGAATTCCAATTTGGTTAAACAGAGTTTTTAACAAATATATCAGCACTTTATCCATTATTACCACTTGAAAGTCTATCCTACCTTTCACAGCGCTTTGAATACAAATTCTCAGTATTTCAAAACTCAGTAGAGATGTTCGGGTTCTAAAACGAATTCGCAGAATAATAGAGACACAGTGACACATCCCCCTGCTCTGTTGTTTTGAGCTCTGAGTTTTCATTTTAACACGGGTGTCATACGGGCCTTTTAAAGGCACACTAAACTCTACTTGGAACCCTAGCCTAACTAACATTTTGATTTCATAGTGTTCTCAACACTTTCATACTATTCTATAGCTCTAGGAAAATGAATTTTTCAGTGTTTCACCAACTGCTTTTCTCAAAAACGCCAACTCCTTTTGACTGGAAAAATAAATGTAAACAGTTTCACATTAGGTTCTCAGCTGTTTGAACAAGTTTTCCCAGTGACAAAATTGTGCTGTTCAGATATTCAGTCTATTGGAATATGTATTCCTAGTGTGTGAAAAACATTTCTAAAATTTCCCTAGTCTGGAGTTGTAAATTCTCAGTGCTACACTCCAATTTGTCCAGTGATTAAAGCTCATTCATTGTGAATACCCACTGTTAATACACCGTGACCCCAACCCTGTCCCTAATCTTCTAACCCTAACCCTAAACCTAGCCCTAACCTGAACCTGAACCCTAGCTACCCGGAACCCTTATCCTAACCCTAACCCTAGCCCGAACCCCAATTCTCTAACCCTAACACCAGAAATAACCTCATTGACGTCATCACTCACAGCAGGTCACCTGGCCTAATCATTACCACCTGGGATCAATTAAGCCTGCCACTTGGCCCCTCCCCCTTGTTGACGTCATCACTTCCGGTTTAATAGCCTCACCAGGATTCTTTTAAAAAGGCCAACTCATTTTCCCTGAATTATAAATGTACCCAGTGTCCAACTCGGTTTCATGTTCTTTGAACACGATTTCCTGCTAAGGAAACAATGTGTTACAGATATTAAGGCCCTTTATTCACATATTCATAGTGCTTGAAGCACTTTCTTAGACATGAACCTGGGTTATTATTGCGAATTTCCGAGTTGGGGTCATTTTCTTCCAGTGTCTCAAGCTCCTTCATTGTGAATTCCAATTTGGTTAAACAGAGTTTTTAACAAATATATCAGCACTTTATCCATTATTACCACTTGAAAGTCTATACTACCTTTCACAGCGCTTTGAATACAAATTCTCAGTGTTTCAAAACTCAGTAGAGATGTTCTGGTTCTACAAAGTATTCGCAGAATAATAGAGGCACACTGGGACATCCCCCTGCTCTGTTGTTTTGAGCTCTGAGAGTTTTCATTTTAACAAGGGTGTCATACGGTCCTTTTAAAGGCACACTAAACTCTACTTGGAATCCTAGCCTAACTAATATTTTGATTTCATAGTGTTCTTAATACTTTCATACTACTCTATATCTCTAGGAAAATGAATTTTTCAGTGTTGCTCCAACTGCTTTTCTCAAAAACGCCAACTCCTTTTGACTGAAAAAATAAATGTAAACAGTTTCACATTCGGTTCTCAGCTGTTTGAACAAGTTTTCCCAGTGACAAAATTGTGCTGTTCAGATACTCAGTCTATTGGAATATGTATGCCTAGTGTGTGAAAAACATTTCTAAAATTTCCCTAGTCTGGAGTTGTAAATTCTCAGTGCTACACTCCAATTTGTCCAGTGATTAAAGCTCATTCATTGTGAATACCCACTGTTAATACACCGTGACCCCAACCCTGTCCCTAATCTTCTAACCCTAACCCTAAACCTAGCCCTAACCTGAACCTGAACCCTAGGTAGCCGGAACCCTTATCCTAACCCTAACCCTAACCCTAACCCTAACCCTAACCCTAACCCTACCCGTAACCCTAACCCTAACCCTAGCCCTAACCCTAACCCTAGCTCTAGCCCAAAACCCTAGCCGTAATCCAAACCGTAACCCTAGCCCTAACCTTAACCCTAACCCTAAACCTAACCCTAACTCTAACCCTAACTCTAACCCTAGCCTTAGCCCTAACCCTAACCCTAACCCTAACCCTAACCCTAACCCTAGCTTTAACCTGAACCTGAACCCTAGCTAGTGGTAACCCTTATCCTAACCCTAACCCTACCCCGAACCACAATTCTCTATCCCTAACACCAGAACTAACCTCGTTGACATCATCACTCACAGCAGGTCCCCTGGCCTAATCATTACCACCTGGGATCAATTAAGGCTGCCCAATTGGCCCCTCCCCCTTGGTGACGTCATCACTTCCGGATTAATAACCTCACGAGGATTCTTTTAAAAACGCCAACTCATTGTCCCTGAATTATAAATGTAACCAGTGTCCAACTCGGTTCCATGTTCTTTGAACACGATTTCCTGCCTAGGAAACAATGTGTTACTGATATTAAGGTCCTTTATTCACATATTCATAGTGCTTGAAGCACTTTCTTAGACATGAACCTGGATCATTATTGCGAATTTCCGAGTTGGGGTCATTTTCTTCCAGTGTCTCAAGCTCCTTCATTGTGAATTCCAATTTGGTTAAACAGAGTTTTTAACAAATATATCAGCACTTTATCCATTATTACCACTTGAAAGTCTATCCTACCTTTCACAGCGCTTTGAATACAAATTCTCAGTATTTCAAAACTCAGTAGAGATGTTCCGGTTCTAAAACGTATTCTCAGAATAATAGAGACACACTGACACATCCCCCTGCTCTGTTGTTTTGAGCTCTGAGTTTTCATTTTAAAACGGGTGTCATACGGGCCTTTTAAAGGCAAACTAAACTCTACTTGGAACCCTAGCCTAACTAACATTTTGATTTCATAGTGTTCTCAACACTTTCATACTATTCTATAGCTCTAGGAAAATGAATTTTTCAGTGTTTCTCCAAATGCTTTTCTCAAAAAGGCCAACTCCTTTTGACGGGAAAAATGAATGTAAACAGTTTCACATTCGGTTCTCAGCTGTTTGAACAAGTTTTCCCAGTGCCAAAATTGTGCTTTTCAGATATTCAGTCTATTGGAATGTGTATGCCTAGTGTGTGAAGCACATTTCTAAAATTTCCCTATTCTTCAGTTGTAAATTCTCAGTGCTACACTCCAATTTGTCCAGTGATTAAAGCTCATTCATTGTGAATACCCACTGTTAATACACCGTGACCCCAACCCTGTCCCTAATCTTCTAACCCTAACCCTAAACCTAGCCCTAACCTGAACCTGAACCCTAGCTAGCCAGAACCCTTATCCTAACCCTAACCCTAACCCTAACCGTAACCCTAACCCTAACCCTAGCCCTAACCCTAACCCTAGCTCTAGCCCTAACCCTAACCCTAACCCTAACCCTAACCCTAGCCCTAACCTTAACCCTAACCCTAAACCTAACCCTAACTCTAACCCTAACCCTAACTCTAACCCTAGCCTTAGCCCTAACCCTAACCCTAACCCTAACCCTAACCCTAACCCTAGCTTTAACCTGAACCTGAACCCTAGCTAGTGGTAACCCTTATCCTAACCCTAACCCTACCCCGAACCACAATTCTCTAACCCTAACACCAGAACTAACCTCGTTGACATCATCACTCACAGCAGGTCCCCTGGCCTAATCATTACCACCTGGGATCAATTAAGGCTGCCCAATTGGCCCCTCCGCCTTGTTGACATCATCACTTCCGGTTTAATAGCCTCACCAGGATTCTTTTAAAAACGCCAACTGCTTGTCCCTGAATTATAAATGTAACCAGTTTCCAACTCGGTTCCATGTTCTTTGAACACGAATTCCTGCTTAGGAAACAATGTGTTACTGATATTAAGGTCCTTTATTCACATATTCATAGTGCTTGAAGCACTTTCTTAGACATGAACCTGGGTTATTATTGCGAATTTCCGAGTTGGAGTCATTTTCTTCCAGTGTCTCAAGCTCCTTCATTGTGAATTCCAATTTGGTTAAACAGAGTTTTTAACAAATATATCAGCACTTTATCCATTATTACCACTTGAAAGTCTATCCTACCTTTCACAGCGCTTTGAATACAAATTCTCAGTATTTCAAAACTCAGTAGAGATGTTCTGGTTCTACAAAGTATTCGCAGAATAATAGAGGCACACTGAGACATCCCCCTGCTCTGTTGTTTTGAGCTCTGAGAGTTTTCATTTTAACACGGGTGTCATAGGGGCCTTTTAGAGGCACACTAAACTCTACTTGGAATCCTAGCCTAACTAACATTTTGATTTCATAGTGTTCTCAATACTTTCATACTATTCTATAGCTCTAGGAAAATGAATTTTTCAGTGTTTCTCCAACTGCTTTTCTCGAAAATGCCAACTCCTTTTGACGGGAAAAATAAATGTAAACAGTTTCACATTCGGTTCTCAGCTGTTTGAACAAGTTTTCCCAGTGACAAAATTGTGCTGTTCAGATATTCAGTCTATTGCAATATGTATGCCTAGTGTGTGAAGCACATTTCTAAAATTTCCCTAGTCTGGAGTTGTAAATTCTCAGTGCTACACTCCAATTTGTCCAGTGATTAAAGCTCATTCATTGTGAATACCCACTGTTAATACACCGTGACCCCAACCCTGTCCCTAATTTTCTAACCCTAACCCTAAACCTAGCCCTAACCTGAACCTGACCCTAGCTAGCCGGAACCCTTATCCTAACACTAACCCTAGCCCGAACCCCAACTCACTAACCCTAACTCCAGAACTAACCTCGTTGAAGTCATCACTCAATGCAGGTCCACTGGCCTAATCATTACCTCCTGGGATCAATTAAGCCTGACCACTTGGCCCCTCACACTTGGTGACGTCATCACTTCCGTTTTCATAGCCTCACCAGGATTCTTTTAAACATGTCACCTCATTGTCCCTGAATTATAAATGTGACCAGTGTCCAACTCGGTTCCATGTTTTGAACATGATTTCTTGCTCAGGAAACAATGTGTTACAGATATTAAGGCCCTTTATTCACATATTCATAGTGTTTGAAGCACTTTCTTAGACATGAACCTGGGTTATTATTGCGAATTTCGTAGTTGGAGTCATTTTCTTCCAGTGTCTCAAGCTCCTTCATTGTGAATTCCAATTTGGTTAAACAGAGTTTTTAACAAATATATCAGCACTTTATCCATTATTACCACTTGAAAGTCTATCCTACCTTTCACAGCGCTTTGAATACAAATTCTCAGTATTTCAAATCTCAGTAGAGATGTTCGGGTTCTAAAACGTACTGGCAGAATAATAGAGACACACTGAGACATCCCCCTGATCTGTTGTTTTGACCTCTCAGAGTTTTCATTTTAACACAGGTGTCATACGGGCCTTTTAGAGGCACACTGAACTCTACTTGGAATCCTAGCCTAACTAATATTTTGATTTCATAGTGTTCTCAATACTTTCATACTATTCTATATCTCTGGGAAAATGAATTTTTCAGTGTTTCTCCAACAGCTTTTCTCGAAAACGCCAACTCCTTTTGACTGGAAAAATAAATGTAAACAGTTTCACATTCGGTTCTCAGCTGTTTGAACAAGTTTTCCCAGTGACAAAATTGTGCTGTTCAGATATTCAGTCTATTGGAATATGTATGCCTAGTGTGTGAAGCACATTTCTAAAATTTCCCTAGTCTGGAGTTGTAAATTCTCAGTGCTACACTCAATTTGTCCAGTGATTAAAGCTCATTCATTGTGAATAAACACTGTTAATACACCGTGACCCCAACCCTGTCCCTAATCTTCTAACCCTAACCCTATACCTAGCCATAACCTGAACCTGAATCCCAGCTAGTCAGAACACTTATCCTAACCCTAAACCTAACCCTAACCCTAACCCTAACCCTAACCCTAACCCTATCCCTAAACCTATACCTAGGCTTAGCCCAAACCCTAACCCTAACCCTAACCCTAGCCCTAACCCTAAACCTAGCTGTAGCCCTAACCCTAACCCTAACCCTAACCCTAACCCTAGCCCTAGCCCTAACCCTAACCCTAACTCTAGCCCTAATCGTAGCCTTAGCTCTAACCATAAACCTAACCCTAACCCTAGCCCTAGCCCTAACCTGAACCCAAACCCTAACCCTAACCCTAACCCTAGCCCTCACCCTAAACCTAACCCTAACCCTAAACGTAGCCCTAGCTCTAACCGTAACCCTAACCCTAACCGTAACCCTAGCCCTATCCCTAACACTAGCCCTAGCCCTAACCCTAACCCTAACCCTCACCCTAGCCCTAGTCCTAACCTTAACCCTAACCCTAACCGTAACCCTAAACCAAACCCTAACCCTAACCCTAAACATAGACCTAGGCTTAGCCCAAACCCTAACCCTAACCCTAACCCTAGCCCTAACCCTAACACTAGCCCTAGCCCTAACCCTAACCTTAACCCACACCCTAGCCCTAGTCCTAACCTTAACCCTAACCCTAACCCTAAACTTAACCCTAACCCTAACCCTAACCCTAACCCTAGCCCTAGCCATAACCCTAACCCTAGCCCTAGCCCTAACCCTAACCCTAACCCTAACCCTAACCCTAACCCTAACCTTAACCCTAACCCTAACCCTAACCCTAGCCCTAGCCCTAAACCTAACCCTAATCCTAGCCTTAATCCTATCCCTAGCCCTAACACTAAACTTAACCCTAACCCTAAACCTAACCCTAACCCTAGCCCTAGCCATAACCCTAACTCTAACTCTAGCCCTAGCCCTAACCCTAACCCTAACCCTTAACCTAACGCTAACCCTAACCCTAGCTTTAACCTGAACCTGAACCCTAGCTAGTGGGAACCCTTATCGTAACCCTAACCCTAGCCCAAACCACAATTCTCTAACCCTAACACCAGAACTAACCTCGTTGACATCATCACTCACAGCAGGTCCCCTGGCCTAAACATTACCACCTGGGATCAATTAAGGCTGCCCAATTGGCCCCTCCCCCTTGGTGACGTAATCACTTCCGGTTTAATATCCTCACCAGAATTCTTTTAAATACGCCAACTCATTGTCCCTGAATTATAAATCTAACCAGTGTCCAACTCGGTTCCATGTTCTTTGCACACGATTTCCTGCTAAGAAAACAATGTGTTACAGATATTAAGGCCCTTTATTCACGTACTCATAGTGCTTGAAGCACTTTCTTAGACATGAACCTGGGTTATTATTGCGAATTTCCCGAGTTGGAGTCATTTTCTTCCAGTGTCTCATGCTCCTTCATTGTGAATTCAAATTTGGTTAAAGAGAGTTTTTAACAAATATACCAGCACTTTATCCATTATTACCACTTGACAGTCTCTCCTATCTTTCACAGCACTTTGAATACAAATTCTCAGTATTTGAAAACTCAGGAGAGATGTTCGGGTTCTAAAACGTATTCGCAGAGTAGTAGAGACACACTGACACGTCCCCCTGCTCTGTTGTTTTGAGCTTTGAGAGTTTTCATTTTAACACGGGTGTCATAGGGGCCTTTTAAAGGCACACTAAACTCTACTTGGAACCCTAGCTTAACTAACATTTTGATTTCATAGTCTTCTCAACACTTTCATACTATTCTATAGCTCTAGGAAAATGAATTATTCAGTGTTTCTCCAACTGCTTTTCTTGAAAACGCCAACTCCTTTTGACGGGAAAAATAAATGTAAACAGTTTCAGATTCGGTTCTCAGCTGTTTGAACAACTTTTGCCAGTGACAAAATTGTGCTGTTCAGATATTCAGTCTATTGGTATATGTATGCCTAGTGTGTGAAGCACATTTCAAAAATTTCCCTAGTCTGGAGTTGTAAATTCTCAGTGCTTCACTCCAATATTTCCAGTGATTAAAGCTCATTCATTGTGAATACCCACTGTTAATACACCGTGACCCCAACCCTGTCCCTAATCTTCTAATCCTAACCCTAAACCAGCTGTAACCTGAACCTGAAGCCTAGCTAGCCAGAATACTTTTCCTAACCCTAACCCTAACCCTAACTCAAACCCTAACCCAAACCCAAAACATAGACCTAGGCTTAGCCCAAACCCTAACCCTAACCCTAACCCTAGCCCTAACCCTAACCCTAGTCTTAGCCCTAAGCCTAACCCTAATCCTAACCTTAACCCTAGCTCTAGCCCTAACCCTAAACCTAACCCTAACCCTAGCCCTAGCCCTAACCTTAACCCAAACCCTAACCCTAACCCTATCCCTAACTCTAACACTAGCCCTAGCCCTAACCCTAACCCTAACTCTAGCCCTAACCTGAACCTGAACCCTAGCTAGTCGGAACCCTTATCCTAACCCTATCCCTTGCCTGAACCCCAATTCTCTAACCCTAACACCAGAACTAACCTCGATTACGTCATCACTCCGAGCTGGTCCCCTGGTCTAATCATTAACACCTGGAATGAATTAAGCCTGCCCACTTGGCCCCTCCCCCTTGTTGACGTCATCACTTCCGGTTTAATAGCCACACCAGGATTCTTTTAAATATGCCAACTCATTGTCCCTGAATTATAAATGTAACCAGTGTCCAACTCGGTTCCATGTTCTATGAACACGAATTCCTGCTCAGGAAACAATGTGTTACAGATATTAAGGTCCTTTATTCACATATTCATAGTGCTTGAAGCACTTTCTTAGACATGAACCTGGGTTATTATTGTGAATTTCCCGAGTTGGGGTCATTTTCTTCCAGTGTCTCAAGCTCCTTCATTGTGAATTCCAATTTGGTTAAACGGAGCTTTTAACAAATATACCAGCACTTTATCCATTATTACCACTTGAAAGTCTTTCCTACCTTTCACAGCGCTTTGAATACAAATTCTCAGTATGCCAAAACTCAGGCGAGATGTTCGGGTTCTAAAATGTATTCACAGAGTAATAGAGACACTCTGACACATCCCCCTGCTCTGTTGTTTTGAGCTCTGAGAGTTTTCATTTTAACACGGATGTCATACGGGCCTTTTAAAGGCACAGTAAACTCTACTTGGAACCGTAGCCTAACTAACTTTTTGATTTCATAGTGTTATCAACACGGTCAAACTATTCTATAGCTCTAGGAAAATGAATTATTCAGTGTTTCACCCACTGCTTTTCTCGAAAACGCCAACTCCTTCTGACGGGAAAAATAAATGTAAACAGTTTCACATTCGGTTTTCAGCTGTTTGAACAAGTTTTCCCAGTGACAAAATTGTGCTGTTCAGATATTTAGTCTATTGGAATATGTATGCCTAGTGTGTGAAGCACATTTCTAAAATTTCCCTAGTGTGGAGTTGTAAATTCTCAGTGCTACACTCCAATTTGTCCAGTGATTAAAGCTCATTCATTCTGAATACCCACTGTTAATACACCATAAACCCAACCCTGTCCCTAATCTTCTAATCCTAACCCTAAACCTAGCCATAACCTGAACCTGAACCCTAGCTACCTGGAACACTTATCCTAACCGTAACCCTAACCCTAACCCTAACCCTAAACATAGACCTAGGCTTAGCCGAAACCCTAACCCTAACCCTTACCCTAGTCCTAACCCTAACCCTAGCTCTAACCCTCACCCTAACCGTAACCCTACCCCTAACCCTAGCCATAGCCCTAACCCTAACCCTAACCCTAACCCTAACCCTAACCCTAGCAGTAGCCCTAACCCTAACCCTAACCCTAACCCTAACCCTAATCCTATCCCTAACCCTAACCCTAACCCTAACCCTAGGCCTAGCCATAACCCTAAACATAACCCTAACCCTAACCCTAGCCCTAACCTTTACCCTAACCCTAATCCTAACCCTAAGCCTAGCCCTAACCCTAACCCTAACCCTAACCCTAACCATAGCCCTAGCCCTAACCCTAACACTAACCCTAACCCGAACCCTAACCCTAACCCTAGCCCTATCTTTAACCTGACCCTGAACCCTAGGTAGTGGGAACCCTTATCACAACCCGAACCCTAGCCTGAACCAAAATTCTCTAACCTTAACACCAGAACTAACTTCGTTGATGTCATCACTCACAGCAGGTCTCCTGGCCTAATCATTACCACCTGGGATCAATTAAGCCTGCGCACTTGGCCCCTCCCCCTTGGTGACGTCATCACTTCCGGTTTAATAGCCTCACCAGGATTCTTTTAAAAACGCCAACTCATTGTCCCTGAATTATAAATGTAACCAGTGTCCAACTCGGTTCCATGTTCTTTGCACACGATTTCCTGCTAAGGAAACAATGTGTTACAGATATTAAGGCCCTTTATTCACATATTCATAGTGCTTGTAGCACTTTCTTAGACATGAACCTGGGTTATTATTGCGAATTGCCAGAGTTGGAGTCATTTTCTTCCAGTGTCTCATGCTCCTTCATTGTGAATTCCAATTTGGTTGAACGGAGTTTTTAACAAATATACCAGCACTTTATCCATTATTACCACTTGAAAGTCTCTCCTACCTTTCACAGCGCTTTGAATACAAATTCTCAGTGTTTCAAAACTCAGGAGAGATGTTCGGGTTCTAAAACGTATTCGCAGAGTAATAGAGACACACTGACACATGCCCCTGCTCTGTTGTTTGGAGCTCTGAGAGTTTTCATTTTAACACGGGTGTCATAGGGGCCTTTTAAAGGCACAGTAAACTCTACTTGGAACCGTAGCCTAACTAACATTTTGATTTCATAATGTACTCAATACTTTCATACTATTCTATAGCTCTAGGAAAATGAATTATTCAGTGTTTCACCAACTGCTTTTGACGGGAAAAATAAATGTAAACAGTTTCAGATTCGGTTCTCAGCTGTTTGAACAAGATTTCCCAGTGACAAAATTGTGCTGTTCAGATATTTAGTCTATTGAAATATGTATGCCAAGTGTGTGAAGCACATTTCTAAAATTTCCCTAGTCTGGAGTTGTAAATTCTCAGTGCTACACTCCAATTTGTCCAGTGATTAAAGCTCATTCATTGTGAATACCCACTGTTAATACACCGTGACCCCTAATCTTCTAATCCTGACCCTAAACCTAGCCGTAACCTCAACCTGAAACTTAGCTAGCCAGAACACTTATCCTAACCCTAATCTAGCCCTAGCCCTAACCCTAACCCTAACCCTAACCCTAGCCCTAGCCCTAACCTTAACCCTAGCCCTAGCCCTAAACCTAACCCTAACCCTAACCCTAGCCCTAGCCCTTACCTTAACCCTAACCCTAAACCTAACCCTAACCCTAACCCTAACCCTAACTCTAACCCTAGCCCAAGCCCTAACCCTAACCCTAACCCTAGCCCAAGCCCTAACCCTAACCCTAACCCTAACCCTAACCCTAACCCTAACCCTAACCCTAGCTTTAACCTGAACCTGAACCCTAGCTAGTGGGAACCCTTATCCTAATCCTAACCCTAGCCTGAACCACAATTCTCTAACCCTAACACCAGAACTAACCTCGTTGACATCATCACTCACAGCAGGTCTCCTGGCCTAATCATTACCACCTGGGATCAATTACGGGTGCCCAATTGGCCCCTCCCCCTTGGTGATGTCATCACTTCCGGTTTAATAGCCTCACCAGGATTCTTTTATTTATTTATTTTATATATATATATATATATATATATATATATATATATATATATATATTTTATTGAGGTATTATATGTGTACATATCTTACCATTACCCCCCCAACCCCACACCCATACAGGCCCTCACCCCCCAGGTTTTTGCGTCCATTGTTTATGCTTATATGCATGTATACAAGTCCTTCGTTTGATTTCATAACTCCCCCACCTCTCCCTAACTTTCCCCCTGTAATTTGAAAGGCTGTTTGATGCTTTACTGTCTCTGTATCTATCTTTTTGTTTATCACTTTATAATGTTCTTTACTATCCATAAATGAGTGAGATCATGTGGTATTTTTCCTTCATTGACTGGCTTATTTCACTTAGCATTATGTTCTCCAATTCCATCCAGGCTGCTGCAAATGATGAGAATTCTTTCATTTTTATGGCAGCATAGTATTCCATTGTGTAGATGTACCACAGTTTTCTGATCCAGTCATCTGCTGATGGGCACCTAGGCTGTTTCCAAATCTTAGCCATTGTAAATTGTGCTGCTATGAACATAGTGGTGCATATGTCCTTTCTGATTGGTGTTTTTAGTTTCTTCGGATATATTCCCAGGAGTGGGATTACTGGGTCAAATGGGAGTTCCATTTTCAGTTTTTTGAGGAAACTCCATACTGTTCTCCACAGTGGCTGCACCAGTCTGCATTCCCACCAGCAGTGCACGAGAGTTCCTTTATCTCCGCATCCTCGCCAACACTTGTCGTTTGTTGATTTGTTGATGATAGCCATTCTGACAGGTGTGAGATGGTACCTCATTGTTGTTTTGATTTGCATCTCTCGGATAATAAGTGACTTTGAACATGTTTTCATGTGTCTCTTGGCCTTCCTTCTGTCTTCTTTTGAAAATATTCTGTTTAGGTCTGTTGCCCATTTTTTTTATTGGATCATTTATCTTCCTCTTATTAAGTTGCATAAGCTGCCTGTAGATGTTGGAGATTATACCTTTATCAGTGATAGCATTTGCAAATATGTTCTCCCATGCAGTGGGCTTTCTTGTTGTTTTGTTGATTGTTTCTTTTGCTGTAAAAAAGCTTTTTATTTTGATGTAGTCCCATTTGTTAATTTTCTCTTTAGCTTCCATTGCCCTAGGGGCAGTGTCAGTGAAGAAGTTCTTTTGGCATATGTGTGAGATTTTGTTGCCTGTGGAGTCCTCTAGTATTTTTATGGTTTCCCGTCTTATGTTTAAGTCCTGTATCCATTTTGAGTTTATTTTTGTGTATGGTGTAAGTTGGTGATCTAGTTTCATTTTTTTGCATGTATCTGTCCAGTTTTCCCAACACCATTTATTGAAGAGACTGTCTTGACTCCATTGTATGTTCATGCCTCCTTTGTCAAATATTAATTGAGCATAGTGGTTTGGGTCGATATTTGGGTTCTCTATTCTGTTCCATTGATCA
Organism: Eptesicus fuscus; assembly: GCF_027574615.1. NCBI lineage: Eukaryota > Metazoa > Chordata > Mammalia > Chiroptera > Vespertilionidae > Eptesicus > Eptesicus fuscus. The sequence continues at coordinate 693 of NC_072476.1, read as the reverse complement.
ATATGTCTGTTCTTGTGCCAGTACCAGGCTGTTTTGAGAACAGTGGCTTTGTAATACAGCTTGAAATCTGGTATTGAGATCCCACCTACTTTATTCTTCTTTCTCAGGATTGCTGTGGCTATTCGGGGTCTTTTTTTATTCCAGATGAATTTTTGGAGAGTTCTTTCTAGGTCTGTGAAATATGCTGTTGGTATTTTGATGGGGAGTGCATTGAATCTGTAGATTGCTTTGGGAAGTAAGGACATTTTAATGATGTTGATTCTACCAATCCATGAACATGGTATGTTCTTTCATCTGTTTACGTCTTCCTCTATCTCTTTTTTCAGTGTCCTGTAGTTTTCTGCGTATAGGTCTTTTACCTCCTTAGTTAAGTTTATTCCTAGGTATCTTAATTTTTTTGGTGCGATGGTAAATGGGATTGCTTTTTTAGTCTCTCTTTCTGTAAGTTCATTATTGGTGTATAGAAAAGCCACAGATTTCTTGGCGTTAATTTTGTATCCCGCTACATTTCCGAATTCATTTATTAAGTCTATTAGTTTTTTTATGGAATCTTTTGGGTTTTTTATGTACAATATCATGTCATCTGCAAATAAGGACAGCTTCACTTCTTCTTTTCCAATTTGGATGCCTCTTATTTCTTCTTCTTGCCTAATTGCGATAGCTAATACTTCCAGTACTATGTCAAACGGGACG